>NC_042615.1:762425871-762728911 GCF_901001135.1 Rhinatrema bivittatum
ATTTGCCATAGAATTGTCCTATACTATGATAGTATGTTACATTTACAAGTGTAACTCCTTTGAAAATTACCTGCTATCTGACTATAATTTAGCTGGATAATTAAGTTGCATTCTTCGTGTTCCTTTGTTCTGGATTACTTGGGTGATGGCTCAGAAATGAACATAAGAACATGCCATGCTGGGTCAGCCCAAGTGTCCATCAAGCCCAGCATCCTGTTTCCAACAGAGGCCAAACCAGGCCACAAGAACCTGGCAATTACCCAAACACCTAGAAGATCCCATGCTACTGATGCACTGATGCAATTATTAGCAGTGGCTATTCCCTAAGTAAACTTGATTAATAGCAGTTAATGGACTTCTCTTCCAAGAACTTATCCAAACCTTTTTTGAACCCAGCTACACTAACTGCACTAGTCTTTCCCTCTTGTGACCTCTACATCCCTGCTCCAGAAGATGATTCCATCCAGTTTTGGGATCCAGCCTGTTTTTGTGGGTGTTATTATTTAGGAGAGCTGTGGGTGGATCCTTGGACCGGTGGCAGATGACCACGCCCCCGGGGGAAGATCCCGAGAGGGACCACCAGTCAGGTTCAGAGTTAGGAAACAGACACACACTAGTTCTTTTATTAGACAGTATACTGAACCACCAGAGGTGGCAGTAGTGAGCTGGAATTTGGGCCAGGTTTTTGGGGGTACGCGTGTACCCCTTTGAAAATCTAGCCCTTAGTTCTTGGGTATTTGCCAGGTTCTTATGGCCTGGAGTGGCCACTGTTGGAAACAGGATGCTGGGATTCATGGACCCTTGGTCTGACCCAGTATGACATGTTCTTATGTTCTTAACTTCTCTTTCTTTCTCTAACCAAACCAGTTTCCAAAATCCCTTCCACACAGAGGGGTAGATTTTAAAAGGGTATGCGCGCTACATGGCACCCGATTTAATAACTTGTGCACGCCCGCCCCCGGACTGCCCATTTTGCAAGCCCCGGGACTTACTTGCGTCCCGGAGCTTTACGTGTATCGCCGGGCCTTTTTTTAAATAGGCCCGATGCGCATAACCCCCCCTACGCGCGTAAGGCTTTTAAAATCCGCCCCAGAGTGTGGGTAAAGTCTCTTCAGAATAAAGCAAAGGAATCGGATGGAAAAAAAATCCCCTTGCTCCAATAATTAGATGTCTCCAAATATTCTTCAAAAGTCCTTACAAAAATTTGCAGCCAACTTCCATTATACTACAGCAAAGTGATACTGATCTTACTGCAAAACTGGTCACAAAAATCTAAGTCATTACCTTCACTTTCAGACTCTGTTGCCTTGCTGTTTACTAGGTGTAAACAAAACCCCCAGATCTAGATCTATTCCTTCTAGAGAGGGAGTAATAGGCCCTTCTAGTAGAGCCCTGGGCAAAATTATCTCCAAAGCTCTTCCACTTTCAAATACCTTGGGATCAAACCACCAGAGAGCAGAAAGATCCTTTGCACATGCTCAGGGTGGGCAATTTATACCCCTAAGATCCTTTCCAAAAATCTTTCCTTGCTTAATTTTTTTTTCTTCTTCTTTTTTATTATGTTATTTCTTTTTGTTACAAGTATTGTCTTGTAATAAAGATTTCATTTAATTAAAAATAAAGTTAAAAAAAAAGAGGTATTTCAGGAGCATTCCAGGGCAGAGGAAGGTTATCTAGCTAACCAAGATAATTTTCAATTGCATTTTTTAATTCATATTTTAAGCTTATTCCTTTACAACTAATGAAATACAAGGAAGAATAATATAGTATACAAAGAAAAAAGAAGGCAATAAAATACCATATACATTTAATATATAATATATAAACATAGCCCACATAAAGTCGAAGGTCACTAATAACATAACAAAATTATGGCAATAATTAAGGGGGATATAAATAAAACCCAGCCTAACTATAAGGTTTCCAAATGTAAAGGGTCAGTGAATATAAAACTATTTTTCTGATAAGACACAAAAACATTTACATGGGAATTTAAGGAAATCACCTAAGGCAATAACTGTATGTTTCAACTGAAGAAACTGTTTCCTATGAAACTGTGTAGACCGAGAGACATCTGGAAATACATAAATCTGTTGACCACAGAACAATCTTTCTTTATTTTTGCAAACCTTCTGAAAAATCAGATCCTTATCCTGCTCTAACAAAAGGTAACTAGGAGGGTGGCTCTTAAGGAAATATCATCAATATTTTTATTTATTTATTTTATTTAACGTGTTTTGTATACTGTCATTCGGTTTCGCCATCAGAACGGTTTATAGAGTCGTGAAACAGGAGTAAATAGATATCATCTAAGCAAATTGTCATGCGGTTTTGGGAATATGGAATTATGCATACAGCAAAATTTACATACATAAAATTGGTATTACATATAAAAAGTTGATCTTACATATAAATTATTCTTAATAAAAGATTATTCAACAGATGATTCAAGGACTCCAGAGAGGGAGGGACTTTCCACACAAAGTGAGTCTATCACCACCTCTTGAGGGGCTGCCACCCTTCGGTTTTTAGGAAGGTAATTGTTACGATCTCAGGCGATGGGACACCACGACCAGACCCCTACCTTCCTGCCAGCCAGCCCCGGAGCAATTCACGGCAGCCCGCAGCACGAT
Source organism: Rhinatrema bivittatum (assembly GCF_901001135.1). Lineage (NCBI taxonomy): Eukaryota > Metazoa > Chordata > Amphibia > Gymnophiona > Rhinatrematidae > Rhinatrema > Rhinatrema bivittatum. Next base: position 762,428,505 of record NC_042615.1, read on the forward strand.
TCAGCCTGGCCTTTCCGCGGTGGCATCTCCACGAGGAAGATGCGACTGAGCTCCTGCACTTCCTCCATTGGCTGTTAGCTCCGCCCCCTAGGTGCTCACACGCGCAGGGGTGCCTGATTTAAAGGGTCCAGCGTGGGAAATTCAAGATCTTCCTCCAGAGTGACATCAGACACTGTGAGTATTTAACCCTGCTCAGACTCTCCTTCCTCGCCTTGCAATGAGGTTGACTCCTTGGAGTGTGCTAGTTGCTGTTCCTGCCTTGCTCTTCCTTCTGACTTCGGCTCATCCACTGGCTTCTGACTTCAGCTAGTCCACTGGCTTCTGTCTCCGGCTTGTCCTCTGGCTTCTGACTTCGACTAGTCTCCTGGTCTCCTGCTCGTTGCCTGCCTTGACTTTGGTTCATCCTCACCTTCGGCTGTCAGCCGCTAACCCTGAATCCTGGTTGGTTCCTTCCTTCTGCTCTTCTTCGTCCAGACCGTTCCATCCAGGAGGCCTCGCCTAAGTCCAAGTGGCTCGGGTCCTCACGGGCTCCTCCTGGGGGGACCTTGGGCTTCCAGTGGTGAAGTTCCGGTTGGCCTCCTGTTTCCAGCTTCTCATCTCCTCAGCACTCCTGGACTTCTCTTCGGATACTCACCCTCAGGAGACCGTACGTAAGTCTAAGTGGCCTGGGTCCTCAAGGGCTTCTCCTGGGGGGATCTCGGGCTTCCAGTGGTGAAGATTCAGCTGGTCTCCTGGCTTGGACTGCCTCCCGGCTACAACCTCCACGGTGGACCTTCCCAAGGTGTGCCATCATCAGTTCTAGCCGGCGCAAGGGTCCACGAATTCATCAGTTATAGATTTTAAACAGAGCAGGACATTTACCTGAAGGTATAGACAATATTTCTATTACATATTTTTTTAAACAATTCAGATGCAGACAACAGCCTAGTCATCAGGTAATTAAGAAAATGCAAATTCTTCTCTCCCATGCCATTTTCAAAATTTTCCAATTGAATGTGAATAATCAAACTAATGTGAGCACACTTAGCAGGTTGAAGAGACGCTATCTGAGAGTTCACATTAACAAGAGATTTATTAATGGAATTCAAATGTAGAACATGTTTTGATGTTTAGACCTAGTCTCCATAGTGATCTTATTCAGTTGATGTACAGTAGCAGATAATGTCTTATTAACTTGGGAATACTACACGCCAGATATCAATCATAGTAATAGATGGTTCCACTTCCTTGATATTTCCTGAATCAACAGTGAGAGATAATATAGATAGTACAGGTGTGACTGCACTGTTAATTTCCAGAAGGCCAACAAAAATACCTTTCTTGGCAGGTGTATTACTAGGTGTCACATTTAGTTCAAACACAGAATCCAGGGATAAAAGAGATGAATCCATATCTAATTGAGCCTTAGAGTCATTTAGTTACCCAGGAGTACTCACTTCTCCCGATGTGCTAGTGACAAGAGGGTCAGCAACATCCAAAACTGGCTATGGAAGGGGTAGACTCATACCTGCACTTAGGAAGGCCTCCAAATTCAACAACACCTTCCTATCTCTCTGTCCATTAACAGATAGCCAGTATATGTGCTGGTCCATCGGACCTTGAATAGAAGCTGGAGAAAAAACAAGGCTCTTGCCCTTTCTTTTCTTACCCATAAAAAAGATTTCACAGCCCTCCCAAAAAAAATCAAAAAGGGGGGCGTGGCCCTTTAGTGCACAGCTCGGGCACCAGAAAACACCCTACTTAAGTTCTGCTGGCCCCAGCACCCAAAGACCTAACACGAGGGGAACAAGGGCTGGTATAGGTGAAGGTCCTGATGGGTTTCTGCCTCACCTGGGTCTGCCTGCTGATGGTGGGAATCTGCAAGGCTCCTCCCTGCAGGTAGAGCCAATGCCACCTTGAACCAAGGCTTCACAAATGCAACACCATGAGTTTTTAATTTCGTAAGAAGTCACTCATGAGGAACTTTATCAGATGCTTCTGGCTCACCTTTTTCCAAATGTTTATTTAAGCCCTCAAAACAAATGTAGCAGATTGTTGAGACAAGATTTTCCTTGGCTAAATCCATGTTGGCTTTGTCACATTAAACTATCTATATGTTCAGCTATTTTGTTCTTTATGATAGTTTCTATCATTTTGCTTGGCATAGATGTTAGATTCACTGATCTGTAGTTTCTTGGATCAACCCTTGATCCCTTTTTAGAAATTGGTATTACATATTACAGATGTTATAAACATTCAAAAAAGAGAACCAACCAGTTGACTTTTTGCCCCTGCTGTATTCGTCCTTGATCCCTCCCCCTCCCCCCCTGGTCCAGGTGATTTGCTACTCTTTAGTTTGCCAATTTGCCCTATTACATCTTCCAGGTACACTGAAATTTGTTTCAGTTCTGCTAAATTATCATCTTTGAACATCATTTCTGGCAAGGGTATCTCTCTTACATCTTCCTCAGTGAAGACCGAAGCAAAGACTTCATTTAGTCTCTCTTCTATGGAGTAATCATCTCTAAATGTCCCTTTTAACAACCCTTGATCATCTTCTGGTGCAACTGACTCCCTCACAGGCTTTTTACTTTGAATGTACCTGAAAAAGTTTTTATTATAAGTTTGCTTCCACAGCAAGCTTCTTTTCAAATTTTCTCTTTGCCTTCCTTATCAAAGCTTTGTTTCTAACTTGCCAGTTCTTGTGCTATTTCCTCTTTTCTTCATTCGGATCCCTTTTCCATTTTTTGAAAGATGTTCTTTTAGCTATTATACCCTCTCTCAACTCACCTTTTACCCATGCTTGTAGGCATTTAGCCTTCCTTCTACCTTTTCTAGTACGTGGAATACATCTGGTCTGGTCTTCCAAGATGGTATTTGTAAAGCGTTCATGCCTGATGTGAACTCTTAATTTTTGCAGCTACTGCTTTAAGTTTTTTTTCCTAACCATTTTGCTCTTTTTATCATAATCACCTTTATACTGTCGCAGTAGATTTCCTTAGTTTCTTCCCTCTAGTTATTAAGTCAGATTTGATCATATTGTGATTACTAGTGTTACATGACTCCAATACTGTTACCTCTTGCACCACTAAAGAAGACTAGGGGCCGGATTTTCAAAAGGACACGTTTAAGTCCCGGGGCTTTTCAAAAGGGGTGGTCCGGGGGCGGTCCAGGGTGGGGCGGGGGCATGGCCAGAGGCCTCTGCACGGTTGCTGTGATGGGGATCGTGTGCCGGCAGTTGGCCGGCACGCACAACTTACTTCAGCCCCAGGGCTGAAGTAAGTTTTGAAATAAAAAAAAAAGAAATCATCAAAGGTAGAGGGAAAGGGCGGGAGAGGTAGGGGAAGGGAAGATGGGATGGGGGGGTAAGGAAGTTCCCTCCGAGAACACTCCGATTTTGGAGCGGCTTGGGAGGGAACAGGGGAAGGCAGTGCGGCTCGGAGTGGGCTCGGCACGCGCAAAGTGCACAATTGTGCACCCCCTTGTGCACGCCAACCCCGTTTTTTATAAGATGCGTTTGCCTGCACGCACATGTTATAAAATCGGGCATACATGTGCGCCCGCCGGGTAGTGCTCGCACATGTAGGCCACACGCGCATGTTATAAAATCTACCCCTAGGTCTAAAATAGTTTCCCCTCTTGTTGATTCTTGTGCCAGCTACTCCATGAAGCAGTCATTTATTTCATCCAGTCAATACTGGGGTAATTGAAACCACCCATTATTATTGTGCTGCTGATTTAATTTGATGGACAAGATTTAATTTCCTTTGTGCACATTTTCTAAGTTGATTCAGTTTACAGAAAGATTCCTTGAAGGCTGGTTAAGTATTACGGTGCCGAAGAGATCAAAGGTACTAAAATTCCATTGAAGAGATGGTAGGTGACTTATAGTGTGCCATTGATGCTTATTGGGTTATTGGCTGTGTGCCTGAGAACTTCTGCTTGAATCTGGATTATTGTTTTAGTCTTCCAGCTCACTGGGGACTAGATTCTTTTGAACCTGCATTCATAACTACTTGGGATTCTTTCATTTCTAACTACACCCCTTCCTCTTGTATTTAATCCAGTCATTGCACTGTCACATCTGTCTGTGTCATGGTATGCTTGTTAGCCTGTTCACTATGTGGCATTGTTGTGTGATGGATGACGCTCCAACCCTAGCGCCTGCTAACCCGAGGAGCAAATTCAGATCTCCTGCACAGCAGTGCACAAATATGTTACTGGACCAGCCCAATGTGGTTTTGTTTTTCAGTAGTGTTTTGCTCTAGTATGGACTTTCAGTTACCAGAATAATAATAAAGCAGCCTATGAATCAAAGATAAAGGTCCTACAGATCAGAGGGAAGATCACTATTAGGAGAGATTGTTGGGAGGGTTAGTAACCATTGTCCTACATCTGCAGGGGAAGAATTCTGTACCTGCTCGTGAGTAAATCATTGAGCAATCAGACTGTGCTGCAGTGATATCCATCACCACTTTAAAGCATAGTCATTTATCTGCACCAGATGTAAGTCTGTGGATTGCAGTTAAACCTTACGTTCTTTATTGTTTCTAATTTGAACCCTTGAATCCCCAGTCCTATTACTGCACACCAGAGATTGAAGGGGGCATCCCTTTGTACATCCCATTTGAACTCTTTGCATGTTCATTATTGCTTGATACATTCAGAGGGATTGAGGACACATCGCATTGTTATTAATCCCCAGTGGTTAAGGAACTATGTATAGAGTAAACAATTGCCTTTTGAGGGCCTGGGGCAAACTGAATGTATATGCTGATGCATGACTATAACTGGGCCCAGTTATTCATGCAAATGTCATGAAGTGTGAGCCCTTGAGCTGTGATGAAATTGGCACTGCCCAGCTATAACCCAGCTGGGCCCCCACCGACAATAGGCAGACTCGCTCTGACTGGGATAAGGTCTTAGGCTTCACCTGTACCAGTTTCTTTCCCTGCAGGTTGAGCCCTTGGGTTCTGAGGGCAGCAGGACTTAGGCGAGAGTCCAGAGAAGAGCAAGTACCGTATTTCCACGCATATAACCCGCGGGTAATGTGCGTTTTTACCTACCCCGCATGCCCCCCGCGGGGTATAAACGTGGGCGGGTTATCCAGAAAAAATTTTACAACCAATAAAGTTTCCCGACTCTGAATAGGCTGCAGCTGAGAGGAGTCCGTCCTATCCCTGCGCCCGGCCGCTTCCTGATTGGTCGCGTGTTAAATCTAGGCCGCAGGCGGGTGGGCGCTTGTTCCAGGCGGCGGCGGCGGGGGCGGGTGGACGCGCGTTAGTTCGAGACGGCCGGCGGGTGGTCGCGTGTTAAATCTAGGCCGGGTCGCACAGGCGCGCATTCATTCACTGCCGGTGGGGGCAGCCCCCACCGGCAGTGAATGAATGCGCGCCGAAAGCAGCTTGTTCCAGGCGGCGGTGGCGGGTGGACGCGCGTTAGTTCGAGGCGGGTGGTCGCGTGTTAAATCTAGGCCGGGTCGCTCAAGGCAATCTAGGCCGGGTCGCTCAAGGCAGTCACATGCCGTGACGTCACGGCATGTGACTGCCTTGAGCATCGAATCGCAGGGGTCGCATTCATTCACTGCCGGTGGGGGCTGGGGCAGCCCCCACCGGCAGTGAATGAATTCATTCATCCAGGCGGAGGAGCCGGCTGCTTTCAGCTGCCGCTGCCGGCTGCTTTCGGCGCTCAAGGCAGTAGCGGCGAAAGCAGCCGGCTCCTCCGCCTGGATGAATGAATGCGACCCCTGCGATTCGATGCTCAAGGCAGTCACATGCCGTGACGTCACGGCATGTGACTGCCTTGAGCGACCCGGCCTAGATTGCCTTGAGCGACCCGGCCTAGATTTAACACGCGACCACCCGCCTCGAACTAACGCGCGTCCACCCGCCACCGCCGCCTGGAACAAGCTGCTTTCGGCGCGCATTCATTCACTGCCGGTGGGGGCTGCCCCCACCGGCAGTGAATGAATGCGCGCCTGTGCGACCCGGCCTAGATTTAACACGCGACCACCCGCCGGCCGTCTCGAACTAACGCGCGTCCACCCGCCCCCGCCGCCGCCGCCTGGAACAAGCGCCCACCCGCCCGCGGCCTAGATTTAACACGCGACCACCCGGCTCCCGCCGCCCGCCTGGACCCACGCGGCCCTCCGACAGGTATTTAAAATTTTATTTTTTTTTTGAATTGCGGGTTATATGAGGAGGCGGGGTATATTAAAACTTTTTTTCATAAATCTTGAAAACCTGCGGGTTATGTGTGTGGGCGGGTTATATACGTGGGCGGGTTATTGTCGTGGAAATACGGTAGTTAGAGTCAGTAAAGCAGGTTAAGATCAGGGTAGGTGGCAAATAAGAGAGACTCAGTCCAGGCAGTAGTAGTCAGGGTAGGTGGAGATCAGGCAGTGTCAGTATCCAGGCAATGGTAAGGGCAGGCAGAGATCAGATCAGATGTCAGAATCCAGGCAATGATCAAGTACAAGGGAGCAATCTGAAGACAGGACACAATCAGGACTGGAGCAAGGCAGTGAAGGCAGGATAAAAGGCAAAAGGCAGGACAGGCTGGAATAAGGCAAAAAGCAGGACAGATTGGAACTAGACAAAAGGCAGGACCGGCAGGAGAAGCAACACGCACTGCAGGCAGTCAGCAGGGGACCTGTTGCTGAGGCACTGGCTGGAAGCACGGCGGGGGTTTAAATATCCCGCTGTGGCGACACATCATCATTGAGCGCTACTCTTCTGTTTCCTACTGTGGGGCCTACTTAATAAGCGCTGTGGAGTGCGTGGCACTCCTATGGAGCAGCAGCATCTGCAGGTGCTTGCATTGGAGAGGTTCTTTGGTAACGTCACTGCCCCAGGCCTGGCTTCATGGCAACCAGAGTAAGTGAGGCTGGTTGCGAACTTATCTTGCATCAGCCAAACATTACAGTAAATATATACCTACAAGGGTTATAGTGAGCTCATTAATAATGTAAAGGTTAACTTTATAATGCCTTGGCGCCAGTGGATGTAAGGCCACATATTATTCATAGTTTATTGCCCTAAGGCAGAGTATCACTGAAAACCAGTTTGAATGTATCTATATTTACATCTATAGTTATTGAATGTGTATTTTTCTTACTGCAGCTTTGGTTCTTAAAAGCTGCACTCTTTCACCTTGGTGTATTCATTGGCTGATAGGTAAAAAGGGACTGAATGCAATTCTAGAATACTCATTCTGAACCCAATTTTCAGGAGTCTATGTGAGTCAACAAATGCGCAGGTAAGATGGCCTGCAGAGATTTATGCTAATATCTTATAAACTGTGAGGTGTGATCCCTGACACCCCTTCACCCCACCATCAGATAACCCAGATCTCTCACCCAAAAATTGCAGATAAAAGACAATGCAATGAAAGGTTGGAGTGAGCCACTTTTGGTGCTGTGTCATAGTTGAAGCAGCATTGTAGGTGAACCTACGAGGCCTACACAAGCAGCAGGCAAACCCGCCCTGTAGAGGGACAAACTGGAACTTTACCTATGCTAGCCACCTCCCCCACAAGTTGAGCCCTTGTGTACTGGCAGTCAGTAGGTCTTAGATGAGTGCCTTCTGTGGAGGCAAGAGCAAAAATCTAATAGCACACAGGGGTTAGGGCAGGCAGCGAACAGACAGAGACAGAGCCAGACCAAGATCAGGACAGGCTGTGAACAGATGTGGTCTGGCCCAAGCAAGAGGATAGGTCCAAGAGGCAGGCAAAACGTGGTCAGGTCCAGGCAGCAGGCAAAACGAGGTCATTTCTAGACAGAATGTCAAGATCTGGAGAGTTAGGCCAAGGGAGGAAGAGGACACACTGAAGAGAAGAATAAAATGAAGCAGGATGAGGCAGGCTGGATGAAGGAGGCATGAGAAGGCAAGGAAGGCAGAATGGAGTATGGCAGGAAGGCAAAGCTGGATGAGGCAAGGCTGAAAGGCAAGAATCAGGAATACAGGGCAACAAGAACACTAGCAACATACACTGCTAAGGCAGGAGACCCATTGCTGAGGTGCTAGCAAACAATCACAGGGGCCTTTAAGTAGGATGGGCCTACTGGTGTCATTAGAGGGCATTACAGGGATTTTCCTGCTGCAGGCCCTTCAAGGCAGGGAGTTGTGCCCATGCGTGCTAAGGGAGGCCCAGATGTCAGCAGCATGGTGGTATAGAAGACCGCACTCTACGGAGTTCATGCCGCACTGGAGTCTGGTGGCGTCAGGAAGAACCCAATTGCTTGCGTGGCCTTCCCACGAGCTGCGAATCCTGTCTTCCAATTTCACTTCTGTGATGTAATTAGCAAGTGTAAAAATCACAGGGACCAGTTTGGAAATGTACACATGTATACTCCTTACAAAATACCAACTTGTGCACATACTTCAGAGCCTCACCCCGGAACCCCACCTAGACAGCTCCTTTTGATCCCTGTTAAAATGTTTGCGTGACTCCTCAAGTACACGCATACTCACAGTGTTTCCAGAATAGCATGTACGCATGTACATTCTACTTACACGTGCATATGCTATTTTTATGCATGGAAACCTTTTAAAAATGACTCCCTTTACAAATAGTTCCCCTCATCAAGTCTGTTCATTGAGGGGACTCCATCATTATGCAGATCACACTTCTGCATGGGGTCTATAGCTGTTTTGATAGTTAACTGTAATCTTGTACAAATCATCAGTAATTTTCATGCACCTTTAAAAAGTAACTAAAAGCAACTAATAATTATATTTTATGGAAATAATTAATTGAACACAGCACTTCCATGATCTTTCATTTGCAAGTATTTACTTACAAAAATATACAAAACCCTCCAAATGTAGGATAAAAGTATTTGATTTCCAAATAGTGTTCTTTTTATTTAAAATAAAGGGGCCAATGCACTAATGGACAATAATGTTTATGTGGGTGTTAGTCAATGCCCATATACTACAGCTATTATTGCACAGATACATTTCAAATTTAAAAATTCCCCGGATACAGATCTGAAACAATTTTCCTGTTTTTGGAAATCAAAATAATAAGACTCTACCCTGTTTTAAAATCACTGGATAATGCAATTTAGGCAACAATTTTTTCTATGGGCATTAAAGTGGGACTTAAGTCACAATGGATGAAGATAATGAGATATACAACAAACTTGTCATTCTTGGGATAAACTCAGAGAATCCTTAGATGTGAGGAAATGAATTTAAAGCCTGAGATTAAGTAGGATCTCCGGTATTTCATCAGGATTGGAAAATGAATTTAAATGGAGCTTAAGATCTTTATTTGACTTTGTAGTCTCTGTTTCTATGTAATATTTATTTTAAATAATTTTTATATATCTTGTACATACAGTGTTAGTTCTTAAATTTATGTCTGCTTTACCATTGTACAAGAAAACGGGGCTGACTCATCCTGAGACTAGTGCCATTTTGATGTCACACTTTTGTGACAGTCTCAGGACCAGTTGATGCCATTTTTAAAAGGATTCTATTGGGGAAGACGTGAATAGTGATCACTCTTCCCCCTGCCTACCTATGGAAGGGGTAAGTGAGGGCTGGGGCGGTTCCTGACCACAGCTGATTTCTGGGGGCGGAGAGAGGAGGTCAGAGGGGCTTGGGAAGGTTCAGCCTGGGCTCACTCAGCCCAGTCAGGTAGGCCCAGGCCCTAGTGTCTTGGTGGGGTGGGATGGAGAATCTTGGAAGGCCCTGGGACTCAGCAGTGGGGGCCCTGGCAGGCCCTGTTTTGGTTAATTTTTTGTTTTATGGGCTTTTAAAATCGTTTTTTTGGTTTGGCAAATGACCCAAACTGAAATAATCCATGAAATGAAACAAAAACAAAAAAAAATAAAAGGAACCCCCGTTCCCCGAAACAAAAAACAAACTGAAATGAAAACATTTTGGCTGCACATCCCTAAAATCTAGGATCAGCATATTTTAAAAATAATTCTATGCATGCTAGACCAGCTAATATAGACACTGAGTGGACCAAAGTCATTTTTGAAGGTAAGAACCACAATTGCAGTGGCAAGAGCAGCACTAGTCCCTTAAATGTGACTATTGTGAATGGGAAATTTTAGTGAGTGTTTAAAAGTATGGGGGGTGTTTCAGTATCATATATAATAAAAATAAGAGGGCTTTCCTAACTTTTAAAACGTGTAAAAGTTTTAAATGCGTCAAAAACACTTGTGTACAAATTAATGGAGGTTTCCTGGCTGTGGCAGGGCATCTGCCAGCATGTTACACTGACCTGGAGATCAAGATTAAATGTATTCAGTTCTGAAAGCTGCCAGGGGCAAATAAGTCATATGTATTGAGTGAGTCAGTGTTTGTGGGCAGGTCAATGTGTAGAGCAGTGGTTGTCTATGATGGTGCCTCCTATTGCATGCTCCAAATATCTTTTTTCAGGCCATGCTTTTTTTTTGTCTGTGTCAAACATCTCCAAAATATTTGCTTTTATAAAATATCTACTATTCATTTTTTCCTGATATTCTCCTTCCAGGAACCAAATATGTTAGATAATTGGGTCTCTCTCTCTATATATAACTCAAACTCACTCCACAAATTTGCAATATCCCCGCCCAATATGAAGTAGGCCTCTTCAAATCAAACTCTCTGCAAATCTGCCTGATTTACACCCCCCCCCGGGTCTGCTAGAAAAAGACCCCTCTCCTCTCATTGAATTGCTCACTGACTCACTCTCGCCTGACATCCCTACTATTCTCCTTGGCCACTTCAATCTTCATGTTGACTCTATACCACAATCTCCTCCATGCGAAGTGTTCATCTCATCCTTAGATGCGATGGGCTTCACACAAATCATTCACTCCCCGACCCACAAGGCCGGACATACCCTGGACCTTATCTTTACTAACTCCCTCATCAACACTATCCAGCCCCCTTCATGCCTCCCTGTCCCCTGGTCTGACCACACCATTATAAAAACTACACTTGCACTTCAACTGCCACCCCCTTCCACTATCTCTCAGCATAAATCCTTCCAGTTCCGTAAGACCTGTTCCCTAGACTCTCTCACCACAGCTTGCTCAGACATTCCCAATTGCCTCGACTTAAAGTCAGCTGACAGCACTGTCTCTTCCTGGGCAGAAATTACCCTCAATATTGCTAACAATTTATGCCCCGTCTCACAAAAAACTGTCACATCAACCCAATCAAATAAAAAATCCTGGTTCACCCACAAACTCAAAATCCAAAAAATCCACCTCAGAGCAGCTGAAAGACGATGGCGAAAACATCCCTCTCCCGCTACTAAAACCATCTACTACCAACTTATACATGCCTACAGGAATGCTATCCAAAAAACAAAAAAGAATATTATGCCAAAAAAATTCACCACCTACAATATAACCCTAAGGCCCTATTTACCTTAATCTCAAATCTTACCAAACCCAATTTGACACTACCTCAGGAACCCCCCCACCACAAATACGCTGCAATGAAATAGCTCTCTTCTTTAAGAATAAAGTGTCCAATATCACTGCTAAGTTCTCCCCAAATACTAATATTTTAACACTCCCCATCACCCTCACACCTACCCTTCTCTCATCTCCTCAACTCTTGAAATAGAGAACATCCTAAAAAAGATGAGACCTTCCTCCCATCCTTTTGAAACTATTCCCAACAAACTCTTACTCTCTATTCCTAAAACTATAGCTACATCACTTTCCAAAATCGTGAACCGTTCCCTTGAACAAGGCCTGGTTCCCAACTCTCTAAAACAAGCCGTTGTCAAGCCTATCCTAAAAAACCCTCTCTCGATCCCGCCAACCTATCTAACCTCCGTCCCATCTCCAATCTCCCTTTCCTTTCCAAAGTCCTGGAGAAACTAGTAAACTCCCGCCTTTCTGACTACCTTGAACAATTCAATATCCTCCCACCAACACAATATGGTTTTCGTAAACACCTCAGTACGGAAACCCTACTCCTCTCCCTAACTGATACTATAATCAGAGGACTGGACACTGGCAACTCCTATCTTATTGCTATGCTTGATATTTCTGCCGCGTTTGACACCGTCAATCATAACATCCTTTTCAACACTCTCATCAGTATTGGAATCTCCGGTACAGCACTATTATGGATTAAATCATACCTCCAAAACTGTAGCTATACAGTCCTCACTGACAATACTGAATCCTCACCTGTAAACCTCGACTGTGGTGTCCCCCAAGGATCCTCCCTTTCTTCCACCCTGTTTAACATTTATATGCTCCCTCTCACCAACCTTCTTTCTAACCTTGGTTATACGCACTTCATCTATGCTGATGATGTGCAAATCCTCATCCCCTTCACAAATTCTACTCTCACCGCTCTCCAAAACTGGGAAACCTGTCTTGCCTCCATTAACCAGCTCCTCACCGACATGCACTTATCCCTCAACCCCCAAAAAACTGAACTCCTTTTCATCTCCTCCAAACATTCATCAATACCTTTACCACCTACCCTCTCCCCCACCACTTTCCCATCCACCTCACGAAATCTGGGTGTCATACTTGATAACCAACTCACCTTCAAACCCTACATCAAATCTATCCTCAGCAGCTGCTATTTCAAGCTGCAAACCCTCAAAAAAACTCAAACCTCTACTTTATTTCTCTGATTTCCGTACGGTACTCCAATCTATCATATTTTCAAAAATAGATTACTGCAACGCTCTCCTACTTGGCCTCCCTGCTACTTACATCAAACCTTTGCAACTACTTCAGAATGCCACTGCACGTATCCTCACAAATGCTAATAAGAAAGATCACATCACTCCCACCCTCATTGATCTCCACTGGCTTCCTATACAATCACGCATCCTATACAAAACTCTTACCCTCATTCACAAAAGCATCACCAACGAACATTACAACTGGATAAACCCACCATTCCTCCCTCGCACCTCCACAAGACCAACTCGTTCCTCCCTACGTGGAACCCTCTGTGCTCCCCCTATAAAATCAACTAGACTCATCTCTACAACTAACAGAGCCCTTTCCCTTGCAGGCCCCACCCTCTGGAACTCCATGCCCCTTGATCTACGCACTGAAACTTCCACACCCAAATTCAAGAAGAAATGCAAAACCTGGCTCTTCCTACAAGCCTACCCCTCCTCACCCTTGCTTGCTAACTCTTCTGCTCAGTAATCGCAATGAATGTATTTTTTGAACCCTGTACATAGCATTTTCTTTTTGTTACTGTTGTTTATCCCCCTCTCCCAACTTATGTTACCCCCAATTTGAATATATCAACCAATTTATTCAGTTTTTTGCTTGTTATTTTGACTGTTCTATGTTCTTTGTAAAGGCTATGCCTACCTATACCGTGGTTTTAAGTTATCTGTAAACCGACACGATGTGCAAACAGTTGTCGGTATATAAAACCTTTTAAATAAATAAAATAAAATAAATATATATATGTATCCCTGACTTGTCTTCTGACTATACATTAATTAGTCCCGAGTTTTATGAACTGACACTATTTAGTCAGGAACATTTGAGATTATTACAGCCCTGATTATATGATATTTATATATTTGAAATAATCCAGTCCCTGAGTACATGTTTTATTATAATCCCGAATTACGACTAGATACTATTTATCTCTGAGTTAGCCATGTCTCTGGCTCGTCCTCCTCCCAGTTCATGTGCCCCTGTTTTATTGTAACTTTTGTTCACTTGTTCTCTCTTCGCCTATTGTTCATGTTGATGTTAATTTTTTTCACCATTGTTTCTTGTAAACCGATATGATATGATTGGTATCATGAATGTCGGTATAAAAAAGCCCTAAATAAATACATAAATAAATAAAGGGGCAGAGTTCAGGAAAAAAGCCCAGGGGATTTTTTTCAGAAGTGGCCTTACGAGATATCGGTGACTCACCAGTGTGCTTTCTGTGCAGCACATGCTTTAACAGCTCCCAGAAGCACACCAAGTCGACCGGTGAGAGGTACTTCATGTGACCTGGAGTCTAGCAGAATTGAGGAAAAATCTCCAACAAATTTCATATTTTTCTTAAACCACGAATTACAGCATATTCTAGACCAGGGGTGAGCGAACTGAGCTGTAGCCCCCCTTCCATCCATGCAATTGGTCAAGCTCCGTCCCCCCCCCCCCCCCCCCCCCCACACACACACACAAGTTTGATTATATCTCTCATATCTATCCTGGTCTGGTGTTACAGTTGTTTGCCAACCAATCAGATGTTGAACCAGTTGCCAATTAATGAGACAACCCCACTGCCAACCAGTGGCTCAGCCGTACACACAGAGACAATAGCAGTTGCACTGCTGCACACATGCACTCTCAGCAAGTGCACTCCTTCCCCCTCACTGTCACACCATTATGTAAAATGTTCTGGCTTATTGCCAGCCTGCAGCAGTCCCTCCTCTTTCCAGTTCTCACACCTTCATTTTACCATATTTGCTATTTTTTCTTGTTTGAATTTTCTTATTCCTGATTGCTTTCCCAGATTCTCTTAATTTTTCCAGATATTGTCGCCTGTCTTCCTCTTTCTGCGATCTCTTGTAGTTTATGAATGCTAACCTTTTCTCCCTTTCCTTTTCACTTACTTCTTTAGAAAACCATAACTGTCTCTTTTTCCTCTTCCCTTTGTTTACATTCCTAACAAAAAGATTAGTTGTCCTTATGATAGCTTCTTTTTGTTTTCCCACCGCCCTTCTACTTTGCCTAGCTTTTCCCATCCAGCTAATCACTCCTTGAGGAACTCCCCCATTCTGAGCTAATTTTCCTGAAGTCTAGGACCTTCCATTCTGCTTGAAGTCTCCATCTTAGATGCCTTGATAAGCATTTCATCAGTGTAGTCCTCATTCTCCCGGATGCTTCTCAGTCTCGCTACCTCCTCTTTGAGTTCTGCCACCTCTTTCCTGAGGTAATCGATCTGCAGACATCTTTCACATTGAACCGGTTCCTCATCGTGGATCAGGACATCTCTCTGGACAGCAGTAGTACTAGTAACAGCAGCAACAGGTTTGGGGAAACAATGTTTCCTGGCCATCCTTCAGTCTCTGGTAGCTTCTGGTACCTGTTGAAAGAAATAAGAAAGACCTTATTGACTTTTGTTTTGAATTAAATTCCTTCTGAATAAAACCTGTAGTAAATGTACACTAAGGAGTTGTGAGGTGCACGAGCCTAATGGCACACGCTGTTGGTTCTCTTCTGCTGCAAGGGGGTGCGGGGCCTCTAGAAGCTGGGGTTGTGGAGCCTGATGCCTCGATTCACTCGCGGTGACCTCTGGAGTCTTCTTCCAGGGGCTGCTGGGTAGGATATGCAGATGAGCCTTCTGGTTCTCTTCTACTGTATTACTATGAGCACCTCACAGAGTGTTCTACACACACATTCATGCTGTGTGCATGGGTATGTTTTGTATATAAAAAGTGAGATAAGTGGCTAACATACAAGTCTTTTTTCAGCTATCAATAAACAACTTTCAAGAAACAATGTTGTCTGCTTTTAGAGCTTTTAACCTTACCCTAGTTTGGGAGTTCGGTGATGCAGCACTACAGACTGTCTGGTAAATCAGTTTGCTGAATGTCATGTGCTCGGTAACTTAAGAAAGCCGTGATGATTTACAAGAAAATAATTCCATGAAACTGCTCCATGACATTATAAACACCATGAGCGCAGCCTGGGTGATTTATAAAATGTCACAGAACACAGAGCTAGAATTAGTTCCTGTGAAATCACAACAACACATAAGCTGTGAATTATAATGCAAGAGATGAAAAAAATGAAGGTGGTTAAAACACAACATTGAAAAGAAAAAGTGTAGAGAAAAATTAAACACAAAGGAAAAGTTAATACATGAAATAAAGAAATGAGACAATCAAAACAGTAAAATGCAGAATATATGAGCATGAAAGTAAAGAGGCCTGAAAAAAAAACCACTGGCTGTATTGGTGATTCAGGGGGTAGTTTCAAAGGGACTCCTCTATGCACAAAACTGTTTTATGTGCAGAAGTGGCCTTTTATAAAACTGTCTGATTGGTGTGTGAGTAAACCTCCGCACATATGTCATGTTCACGCGCTAAGTTTACCTGGACTGGCTTTACGTTATGGAGGAGCTTGGATTTACCTACATACTTTGTTACATTTAGCAGTCTGTGCACAACTTTTCAGGTAAAAATGTGTGCGCACCAAGTAGCAGGCGTAACTCGTGCAGGGTAGTTATTGTGGGATAATTTTTAAAACTGTAGTGTCTTATGCATGTAAGTCCACTATGAAAAGTGGTGTAACTTGCATGCATTTGTGGCTACTTCCTTAAGCGGGCTGTTTGAGAATGACCCTCCCTGTTGTTCAGCTAGAATGTGTCTTTATTCTTCTAACCAATGGAAGACATTTGGTTTTGTCTGTTCTTAAATAAAAGTAGTTAATTAAAAAAAAAACCCACATTTTACAAAAAGTGCTTTGCAAAAAGTGCAAAGCTATAAATGCCCTGAACTTTCCAAATATACCACCTGACTTATAAAAGCCTTTTCCCATAGGCACACAGAACCCTCCCCAGAAGGGCACATAAAATGTGAGAGGGTCTGTTTTCTGCTTGGGAGCACAGTGCCAGTCTCCTGCTGGGGTAAAGTGAGCAAATAGTATGGTGGTCCCAAGTCCACAGGCAACAGCAAGACTTTCTGACTGGACAGGGAGCCCAACCAGACAAGAATCCCCTCAGAGAAACCCCCCCCCCCCCCCCCCCGCTAACTGTTCTTCCCCTTCTTTCCCCAAAATATGTCCAGAAGAAGCCACGCCTTTAGATAAAATGGGGACACACTGAATGGTAGACTCAAACTTGTATTTTCTGTGTTGCCAGCAAGTCAGTAATTTAAATCTGGAGTTCCCAGGCTTCCACAGTCAGGCTGTAGCAATCACAGCAACAATACCTGAACATCACCACAAGATTTCTCTTATTATCTTTATAATTCATTCCTGAGGGGGGGGGGCGAAGGGGGGGGGATAAATAACAAGTATTTCTTCACTCTTTACTGCAATGGACTATGTGATGTACAACTCTATCTTGATACAATTCACTTCCATTACCACAGTCTGCTGTGGCGATCAAAAAAACAAACAGAATGTTAGGAATTATTAGGAAGGGAACGGCAAATAAAACGGAAAATGTCAAAATGCTTCTGTATCACTCCCTGGTGAGATTGCATCTTGAATACTGTGTGCAATTCTGGTCGCTGCATCTAAAAAAAGATATAGTTGCACTAGAGACAGTACAGAGAAGGGCGACCAAAATGATAAAAGGGGATGGAGCAGCTCCCCTATGAGGAAAGGCTAAAGAGGATAAGGCTGTTCAGCTTGGAGAAGAGACGGCTGAGGGGGGATATGATAGAGGTCTACAAAATCATGAAAGGAGCAAGTAAATGTAAATGGGTTATTTACTCTCTCATACAATAAAAGGACTAGGAGGCACTCTGTGAAGTTAGCAAGTAGCTCATTTAAAACAAATCGGAGATAATTCTTTTTCACTCAACACATAATTAAGCTCTAGAATTCATTGCCAGAGGATGTGGTTATGGCAGTTAGTGTAACTGGTTTTAAAAAAGGTTTGGATAATTAACTGCTATTAATTAATAAGTAATAGTGGCTTGGGATGTATTTGTTTGGGTACTTGTGACTTGGATTGGCCACTATTGGAAACAGGATGCTGGGCTTGATGGACCCTTGATCTGACTCAGTATGACATATCTTATGTTCTTATGTTCTTACTACTCCTTCCATAGACTCCTAAGTACATATGCATAGTGTAATTGTACCATACAGGATACTAGAGATGTGAATCGTGTCCTCGATCGTCTTAACGATCGATTTCGGCTGGGAGGGGGAGGGAATCGTATTGTTGCCGTTTGGGTGTGTAAAGTATCGTGAAAATTGTTAAAATCGTGAGCCGGCACACTAAAACCCCCTAAAACCCACCCCCGACCCTTTAAATTAAATCCCCCACCCTCCCGAACCCCCCCCCAAATGCCTTAAATTACCTGGGGGTCCGTAGCTTAAATTACCTCCGTAGCCTTAAATTACCTCCGTAGCGGCGGTCCAGAGCTAAATCGGGGGAAGGGGGAGAGCAGGAAAAACGGCACACTAAATCGTGTAGTCTTCAGCCGGCGCCATTTTGCAAAATGGCCGCCGCAAAATGGCGGCGGCCATAGACCAAAACAATTCGACGCAGGATGTCGTTCCGGACCCCTGCTGGACTTTTGGCAAGTCTTGTGGGGGTCAGGAGGCCCCCCCAAGCTGGCCAAAAGTTCCTGGGGGTCCAGCGGGGGTCTGGGAGCGATCTCCTGCTGCGAATCGTTTTCCGTACGGAAAATGGCGCCGGCCATACGCCAGCCATACGCGTATGGCCGGCGCCATTTTCCGTACGGAAAACGATTCGCGGCAGGAGATCGACTGCAGGAGGTCGTTCAGCGGGGGTCCGGAACCCTCGCTGAACGACCTCCTGCAGTCGATCTCCTGCCGGCGCCGTTTACCGTACGGAAAACGATTAACGGCAGGAGATCGCTCCTGGACCCCCGCTGGACCCCCAGGAACTTTTGGCCAGCTTGGGGGGGCCTCCTGACCCCCACAAGACTTGACAAAAGTCCAGCGGGGGTCCGGAACGACCTCCTGCGTCAAATCGTTTTGGTCTATGGCCGCCGCCATTTTGCGGTGGCCATTTTGCAAAATGGCGTCGGCTGAAGACTACACGATTTAATGTGCCGTTTTTCCTGCTCTCCCCCTTCCCCCGATTTAGCTCCGGACCGCCGCTACGGAGGTAATTTAAGGCTACGGAGGTAATTTAAGCTACGGACCGCCGCTACGGACCCCCAGGTAATTTAAGGCATTTGGGGGGGGGTTCGGGAGGGTGGGGGATTTAATTTAAAGGGTCGGGGTGGGTTTTAGGGGGTTTTAGTGTGCCGTGTTTTAGTGTGCCGCTGACCCCCAGGTAATTTAAGGCATTTGGGGGGGTTCGGGAGGGTGGGGGATTTAATTTAAAGGGTCGGGGGTGGGTTTTAGGGTGTTTTAGTATGCCGGTTTTCCTGCCCTCCCCCTTCCACCGATTTATGATTTTTTGATGATAAATCGGGGGAATTGGTATTGTATCGTGGCCCTAACGATTTTTGACGATTTAAAATATATCGGACGATATTTTAAATCGTCAAAAAACGATTCACATCCCTACAGGATACCATCTAGTGGCTGTTCCATAAAGTTGTCCTAATCACAAGGCTCAAACATTTGTGAAAAGCCATGTAGAGGTTAGGTGAACTCCCCCACTCAGAGTCCTTTCCAGGTAATTCCTCAGTGATGCAGAGCTCTGTCAGGAAAGCCCATTACAAACACAAAGGGAAGAAATCATTTCTTAATCAGACAGGTGTTATTTAGAGCCAAAACTAAGGGGGTCATTTTCTAAAGGGATCGCATGCAAAAAGTCCCTTTTCGCGTGTGATACCTAGGTCGGGGCGGAGTCCGCACCGGAAGGGGAGGGGTCGGGGAGGTGTCGGGACGGACTCTGCGATGACTTCGCTGACGGCAAAAGGTAAGATTTCTTATCGCCGCCAGTAGCGCGCCCAATAGCATCACCTTTCATGGTGGCGTTATTGGGTGCAAATGCCGGCAGCGATCGCACCACAGATGTGCGATCACTGCTGTCTTTCGCAGGCCCCCCCGCCCCCCACTTCGCTCCCCCCTGCTCCCCATTACCACCGGATTCTCTAAGATCTGCAACCTTAGAAAACCCAGGCTTAAGTCATGGAGTAAACTAGGGCTGAGTATGCTGAAAGTGAGCTGAAGCTCTGAATCTTCTCAGAATCAGGAAAATTTAGTCTCCCGTATTCCTGCAACAGTCACTAGTTGTTTAGATTACCACAAAGGCACTGCATGTCAGTCTTAATAAAACTCTAATTCATAGGTTACAACTAATTCTAAGTACAGCTGCATATATCCTCCAGGGTTTAAATCTTTCTGACCACATCCCCTCTGTACTGAAGTCTTTACACTGGCTACCCACAATTTTTGGGATTACAGATTCTTAACATTGGTTTTTAAAGCGCTTCATGGCCAAAGACAAAGATATATAACAGAACTGCTCCCTGTGTATTTTCCAAAAAGAAATTTATGATCAAGACAGAACATATCTTAAAAAAGTAAAATGGACAGATACTAAAAAAAAAAAGGCCTCTCACCTTGGTCCCTCCCTGTGGAATTCAGTGTCCAGGGAAATTTGATTAATAACTAATCATTTGAACTTCCGTAAACAAAGTATAGCTTGATTCTTCACTTTGGCCTTTGACTTATTTCTGCAATTCTTGGATTTAACATGGTTTTTTCTTGATTTTATATATTGGCATTTAGCTGATATTTTTTTATTTGTATGTCTTTATGTTTAAAGGGGTTTTTTTTCCATTTGTATTGTATTTGTTAAATGTTTTTATAAACCTGCTCGGAGTCTTTGATTGGACAGTTGGTATATACGTCAAATGAATAAATAACTAAAAGCCTAGTTCTCTGTGGATCTGATCAGTTTCTGATATATGGTTGACTCTACTACCACAAATTGCAGAAACTTTAAACTGGTTCTAGTCATGGGGGTTTGGACCAGTTCTGGTACAGAACCAGTAGTGCTTTAGGTATGCTGCTTTGAAATAAAACATCCAACCCCAACCCTAACCCCAGTCAGCTCCTATATGAATTTGAATCATTTTGCTATGATATGCATGCTGTATTAAAGAGAATGATGGAATGTTATGTTAAGAATAAAATCTAACGCTTGTTTTACATTCTAGGGAAAAAGGCATTAAAAGTAGTTCACTGCAATATCCATCCTAGTCAAAAGAGCATCTTATAATTTTGTGCTGGGTTTCTGAAACTTACTGTAAAGTTCACTGTTGTTTTCTTAAAGCATTAAACAGGCGATGAGACAGCATTATCAGAGATAGAGCTGAAGGATTATACTCCCTGACCTACAGAGCAGTCTCATGGCCAGGTATGCCCCAAGAATGCAGCTATAATCCCCGTGAGGAGATATAACTTAGGAGAGAGCTTACAGAATAACATCAGAAGTGACTGTAACTTTCATGGAGCAAAAGCTAATGAGAAAATAAATCGTCTAGGTCAGGGGTACTCAAACCAATTCTACAGGCCCCCCCCCAGTCAGTTGGGTTTTCAGGCTATCCCTCATGAATACACAGGAGGTAGTGCATGCAAATCTCATGCATATTCATGAGGTACACCCTGAAAACCCGACTGGCTGAGGGGGGCCCTTAGGACTGGTTTCAGCACCCCTAATCTAGGAAATGCTACTCCTTCATGTACACAATGCTATTTTTTTCAAACAGAACTTTTTTTTTAAATTGATCTAATCTTTTTATTGGTTCTTTAGATTCTCTGCAGGTTTTGATACCTTTGCATTGGTTCAAAGGTTATGCTGTCCCTAAGCGAAAGACCACATATGTCCCTTCTTCAGATCACTTTTGACGATAGAGCCTCTTGTCATCTGGAAAATTCATGTAGTTATATAATCTTTGCATAATTCTTATGTTTGTCCACTACAATCTTTCACACCTGCAAATAACTGGGTTCTTTAAAATGAATAATATCTTTGACTTTATATTGTGCTGAATGCAGCATTGCATACATATAATTAAAATAACGAAGGGCAGAAAATTTGAGCCAAGGCAGGATACCTTACATGCAAGCCTGGAATTAACTGATATCATTTAAGACTTCGGTGCTGAGAACTACTGTAAGGAAATATAAAACAGAAGGTGACCTTTATTGAGCAAGTCATTCTCATTCTTTCAAGTGTAGAGCACTATTACAAGTAGCAGCTTTCCTTCCCAGGAAATGAGCCTCACATCAGGAAGGCAGTTTCTGGGTTTAAAAAAAAAAAAAAAAGAATTAGTTGTGCAGTCGATGACATGAGCCTGACCAGAAGGCAATAGGATAAATCTTATTATTAGAAGAGCTAGGACATACAAAACATAAGGGCCACACTGAGAAATGTGTCATCTTACAAGAAAGTACATGTAGCGCCCTACTAAGTAGGGATGTGAATCGTTTTTTGACGATTTAAAAAAAATTATCCGATATTTTTTGAATCGTCAAAAATTGTTAGAGTGCGCGATACAATAGAAATTCCCCCGATTTATCGTGAAAAATCGTAAATCGGGGATTTGGGGGGAGGGCGGGAAAACCGGCACACCAAAACAACCCCTAAACCCACCCCGACCCTTTAAAACTAAACCCTTACCTTCCCCCACCCTCCCGAACCCACCCCCCCAAACTTTTTACGAGTACCTGGTGGTCCAGTGGAAGCCCTGGGACTGATCTCCCGCTCTCGGGCCATCGGCCCCATTTTGATGCCACTAATAAAAATGGCGCCGATGGCCTGATTAAAAAAAACCCCACCGACCCTTTAAAAATTGACCCCTTAGCTTCCCCCACCCTCCCGACCCCCCCCACTGGACCCCCCCCACTGGACCCCGCCCCCACTGGACCACCAGTGGGGGCGCGGGGAGCGATCTCCCGCTCTCAGGCCATCGACTGCCACTAATAAAAATGGCGCCGATGGCCCTTTGCCCTTACCATGTGACAGGATATCTGTGCCATTGGCCGGCCCCTGTCACATGGTAGGAGCACTGGATGGCCGGCGCCGGCCATCCAGTGCTCCTACCATGTGACAGGGGCCGGCCAATGGCACGGATACCCTGTCACAGGGTAAATCGGGTGGCGTGCATCTATAAAGATGGCGCTGGCCATCCAGTGCTCCTACCATGTGACAGGGGCCGGCCGATGACACGGATACCTTGTCACATGGTAAGGGCAAAGGGCCATCGGCGCCATTTGTATTAGCGCAGTCGATGGCCTGAGAGCGGGAGATCGCTCCCAGTGCCCTCACTGGACCACCAGCTAATTTTAAAATGTTTTTGGGGGGGTCGGGAGGGTGGGGGAAGCTAAGGGGTCGGTTTTTAAGGGTCGGGGTGGGTTTTTTGTTTATCGGATCGAGCGCAGCCAATAAACAAAAACCCAATCGGGCCGGTCGATAAAAATTTTAAGATTTGAACCGGAAAAATGTACTGTCAGTGTAGGCAGAGGAGAAATATACCAAGTTGTTTCCAGCTCCCTCATGTGGGCTGCAGTGTTGGTTGCTTCCTGTTTCTATATATGGGGGCAACATCTGGAGAGGGTGTGGCTTTTTAGTTAAGCTTTTCAGGAGGCAGGATGGTGCCCTCACTATGTCGACATAGTGAGGGAAAAAGTAGCGCCGGCGCCATTTTGAATATTGGCAATGCGGCCCGCGTGCAGGAGGTCGCTCCCGGACCCCTGCTGGACTTTTGGCAAGTCTTGTGGGGGTCAGGAGGCCCCCCCAAGCTGGCCAAAAGTCCCTGGGGGTCCAGCGGGGGTCCGGGAGTGATCTCCTGCACTCGTGATGTCGGGTGACAGGAACCAAAATGGCGCCGGCGCTACCTTTTCCCTGTCATATGGTAAGGGCAAAGGGCCACCGGCGCCATTTCTATTAACGCAGCCGTGGCCCGAGAGCGGGAGATCGCGCCGGGACCCCCCCACTGGACCCCAGGTAATTTAAAACATTTTGGGGTGGGGGTTCAGGAGGGTGGGGGATTTGTTTGAATGGGTCGGGGTGGGTTTTAGGGTTGTTTTGGTGTGCCGGTTTTCCCGCCCTCCCCCGATTTACGATTTTTAACGATTTAAAAAAAACCAAAAAAAAAAAACATGAGGATCAGATTTCCCTCCCCCCCCCCAGCCAAAATCGATCGTTTAGATGATCGATCACACGATTCACATCCCTAATCACTATAACTGATAAATTAAACCGATTCTCACAGGGCACAAAAGATACTTGAATAGCCTTTACATTTTCTTCAAAGAAACTAAACTGCAAAGTCTTCACAAGTGATGGATAACTTAGTGATAGAGGCATCCCTCTCTGGGGTTCTCGTGAGTTGGGTAACTAATTGAATCAGCTTTCCTCACTGTGTTTTTAAGTGAACTATTTCTTGGCCTCTCTGTCTATTTCCTGATACTTTACAATATGGACCCTACATCTCTGTTTGTCAATTAAAATTCTACTATTCTGCCATCTCCTCTCCAACTGTTGTAATTGTTGTCTCATCAAATAAAGTCCATTATGAAACCACAGGACATTTTTGAGGGATTGATTAACGAGATCTTTGGTGGGACTACTTGATTTGATGCTTGATTACATGGTACTTTGTTCTTGATGAGTGAAGTGGAGAAGTTGGGAGGTTTATAGGATATGGAAGGTGGTTCAGTGAATATGATTCTCTGTTTTCCATCAGCTGGGAACATAGGTTGAACACTGCTGATTATGTTTTTGAGTGGTGATATTATGGAGTTTCTCTCACTCCATGACAGGGACTGTAATAGGGACTATAATAGAATGCTTTTGCTATAGCTCCTAGACCTGTACTGAGACTACATTCATTTCACATAGGCTACCTTTCTAAATCCCTACTGACCTGAAACAGATTTGATTGGTGACCAGGAGGTGAAAGACTGTCACACTATGACAATTCCCCTGAGTCACCCAATAGAAGTATCAAGGGGTATCTAGTTGGTTTTTTTTCGTTGAATTAAATGAGGCTTCCTCTCGGTACTTGTATGTTTCAATTAGTCTGGCCGGCTGGATAAAGGCATTGCAGAAATAGGTGAACTGTTCATCTCATTTATCTTCATTTTAACAGATTTGCTCATATTGGATACTTTGTCTATAAATTACAGATGTGGTTTTGATAGAAGCAGGAAATTTGATATCAGTTAATATTGCTCATTTTATGTGACCTTGCAAGTTCAGGTTTTTCTATGCAAAACCAAGGTTCATATCATTTTGAAGCACCGCTAGGAGGTGTCTGCCTTCCCTCTGGCTTGTGAAGAATTCTGGAGATACAGTAGGGGTTAATGGTTATTCCAGGAGGAGGTGGGAGGAGAGGGACTAGAGGAGGAGTGAGAACCTGAGTCACTATTTTTGGGAGATGTGGAATCTGAGCCTATTTTTGGATATCAAAGGGATAGGGAGCACAATCAGGTGACCAGAGCCCCTAGATTTAGTGTCTGGATTGGTATGGAGGAATTCTGGGGCCAGAGACCCTAGGTTTTGTACCAATGGGGAGTAGCAAGTGGTCGACAATAATTATGTAAGGACATTGAGAGATGGAAGTGATTCAGAGAAAGGCTACTAAAATGGTACAAGACCTGCAACACAATCCCTATAAAGAGAAACTGAAGAGACTCAAAATGTAGTCACTGGAGGGAAGAAGAGAGGGTGGATATGAAAGAAACATTCAAATATTTGCAGGCTTCTATAAAGTATAACAAGGCGGGATATTCTGTAGAAAAGGAAATTGAAGGACAAAAACTTATGAAGATGCTGGTAGGAAGAGTTAGAGAAAACATGAGAAAGTTCTTCTGTACTGAGAGGGTAGTAGATGATGCTGGGAATTGTCTGCTAGCAGAGGTAATGGTAATCCAAACTGTGAAAGAATTTAAATATGCTTGGGACAGACACAGAACACAGTGGTGCATTCAGCTGATGAAATAGATGGACTGCTTTTATTTGTTTTATCTGGTTCTGGGCAATGTAATGTTCTGACTGCTTAACTTGATTGACCGTGACTCACATTTTAGTTTGTATTTATTTGTAGTAAGTTATTATGTCTTTATTATAATTGCCTGTGTTTTTAACTGGTAACCACTTTGAACTTTATAGAAAAATGGGATACAACCTTTAACAAATAAATAATAAAGATATGCTTGGGGGAGGAGGTTGGTTAGTAGGTGGTCCCATGTGTTGGTTTAAGTATGGAAACTTGTTGGCTCATCTGTCGAGAATGATAGTTCAGGGATGGGTGATTACAGTGCTTGAGGGTGCTAACAGGTCAGGTAATGGATATGCATGCAATAGATTGAAGGGCAGTATGCATGCAAATCTATCTTACACATATTATTTAGGGATATCCTGAAAACCCAACCGGTTAAGGGGCCTCAAAGACCAGAATTGCCCACCCCTGTGACAGAGAATCAAACAGAGAAAACAACAAAACTGACTTGAATAAAGAATAATATCCTGCAGCTGGTCAAGCTTGTATAGCTGACAGCTGAGATATTGCCTTTGACAGAACAGCGCAAATGGGAACATTCAGGTGAACTGGGTCCTTATTTGCCTTCATTTATTATGTTAATATGTTGCTGAGTAATTTCTCCTGGAATGCTCTCCTGGAAGAGGTGGCAAAGACAAGAGCAGTAATGGAATTTAAAAGGGCATGGGATAAAAAACAGAGGATTCCCTATTGGCTAGAGGATATAAATTAAAAAATTGGGCAATCTGTGGCAAATTTAGGTGTAACATTTCTTCATGGGGAATTCTGCCCAGTTACAAATCCTTCAGTAATGAATTCCAGAGTTTAATTATGAGTTGAGTGAAAGAAAAATGTCTACGATTTGTTTTGAATGTACTATTTACTAACTTCATGGAATGCCCCTAGTCATTGCATTTTTTGAAAGAGTAAATAACCAATTCACATTTACCTGTTCTATTCCACTAATGATTTTATAGACCTCTATCATATCCCCCCTCAACTGTCTCTTCTCCAAGCTGAATAGCCCCAGTCTCTTTAGCTTTAGCTCATAGGGGAACCTTTCCATCCCCTTTATCATTTTCGTGCCCTTCTCTGTACCTTTTCCAACGCAACTATATCCTTTTTGAGATGCGGCAACCAGAACTGCACACAGTACTCAAGGTATGGCCTCACAATGGAGTGACACAGAAGCATTATGACATTTGCCATTGTATTCTCCATTTCTTTCTTAATAATTCCTAACATTCTGCCACACATTGAACTGAGGATTTCATAGTATTGTCCACTATGATGCTGAATATTGGCTTCAATGTCATCCAACACTGCCACCACATTGAAATTGCATCATTGGAGATATCTGTATTATTTGTTTTCCCAATATAATGCATAGTCAGGTTTATCTTTAATGTCTATCTTTTGATGCTACAGTCTCTTTTTCAATATTATATTATTAATGCATTTTTCTAGATAATATATTTATGGCGTAGAGGTAACACAAAATGAGTAGATTGATCTTCTTGATGCTCTCCCACAGTTTGCCATGAAGTGTAGCTGAAGGACATGTATGAGCTTCAAGCCATAGTTCTTACTTCTATACAGTAAATCATATGCAGAGTTAAAAGAATAAGAAGCTGAATGTGACTGGAAAGCAAATTAAAGAAAAATAGTTTAAAAAGACACATTTATTTAAAACTTCCCAAACATCTATAATGACATTAGTGGTGATTCATGTCCTGTAGATATTCATTTTTTGCAGAACTTTGGAATTGTCAGCTGTCAGAAAAGACAATATTCATAAAGATATTATTTCTGCAGCTTGGTCATGAGCAATAACATCACCATTTTGGTTGAGAACACCTAAGAAAACAAAGATAAGATTAGTGTGCTATGGGGGAGGCAGGAGAGAGCCACATTTGAAAAATTTGACATAATGTTGAAATGTTAAGAAACATTATTTGACATTTTGTGAAGAGTAACCCCTATAGAATGCTTTTGGCTTACTTAGTGCACTCAATGGTATAAAAGGTACTTTTTAAATAAAGCTAGAAAGTTACTAGGTTTTCTTGGAATATAAATTAGTCAGAGGTCCTTGCTACTTAAAAAACAAGTAGTGGTCTTTAAAATTATTGTCCCATGGATATGTCAAATGTTGTTGCTGCTGCCATCTATCATCACAATGTGGTACTATTCTTGATACAAGCTAAAAAAAAATATATATGCTGGCAATTCTGCATGGAAGAAAATCAGAAATGAATAAAAAAATTAGTTCATTCAGTGGCTGTTTTCAAAGTTACGAATAGTCTTTTGAGAAGAGCTACTAAAGAGTCTGACCAAAGATCCATTAACCACAGTATCCTTTCTCTGACAGTGGCCAAGCTTTCTTCATAGGGGAGCTATTCCATCCCCTTTATCATTTTGTCACCCTGAAAGATATTAATGCACAATTAAACCTTTTCCAATGGAATGGAAGCTGTAAAACCAAGGGTCATAGTCTGAAGCTGTTATGATTCCTGCCCGCGGAGTTTTCCCCGCGAGCAGCCTTTCTCTTACCTCCTGTGCTGTGTTCCTGATGCGACCTGGAGGCCGCCGACTTCAAAGCCACATTCCGCAGCAGTCAGGACCTGCTGTCGACCTACCACGCCCGTGCAGCCCGGATCACCACGTCTCGACTCCTAGGCAGCCAGGAGGCCGCTCCCAGCCCTGTTATCCCTCGTGGCAGGGTGCTGTGAGTTAGCTGGCCTTCAGTTTTATCTGCAGTTTCACACAGCAGATAGTGTGAGAGTTGCAGTGGCTGTCTGGGAGTTGATATTTTCAAACAACAAGCCGCATCACAAGGAATTGTGCTTGCTCAGGCTTCCAGTCTTTTCTCTGGAGTTTTATTTTTTTGTGCACACAGAGCAGTCTCAGTTGTAGTGTACAGCAAGGCACTGCACTGTGTATGTGTAGTTTTCCACACTCACATATATTGGTACAGCGTTGTTCTTTTACTCCAAATCCCCAGTAGGTCTCTGGAGTTAAAATCTTTTTTGTGCGCATACAGTAGTCTCAGTTGTAGTGTACAGCAAGGCATTGCACTGTGTGTGTGTGTGTGTGTGTGTGTGTGTGTGTAGTTTTCCATACTCACATATATTGGTACAGCGGTGTACTTTTACTCCAAATCCACAGTAGGCCTCTGGTTAAAATTTATTTTTGTGCACATACAGCAGTCTCAGTTGTAGTGTACAGCAAGCTACTGCACTGTGTGTGTAGTTTTCCACACTCACATATATTGGTACAGCGGTGTTCTTTTAATCCAAATCCCCAGTAGGCATCTGGAGTTTAAATTTTTTTTGTGCACATACAGCAATCTTAGTTGTAGTGTACAGCAAGGCATTGCACTGTGTGTGTGTAGTTTTCCACACTCACATATATTGGTACAGAGGTGTTCAGTCACCAATAAAGAAATAATTATTTTAATTGAAATCCCTAGTAGGCAGTGAAATTAAATCCATGATGTCAGGGAAAGGTAGATGTGGTCGAGTGATTGGGACTGGCAGAGGAGGCACTTCAAAAGGCAGTGCCAGGCCCCCATTAAAGTTAAAAAGGGAGCTGTTCCAATCTAAAATCTCTGGAGAGGCAGGCAGTTCCATCTGGAAAAAACTGAAATTTAAAGATGATGCACCGCCACCACCTGTTTCTGACCCTGTTGTTTTGGAGGTGAGGGAAGGGGAGGTTGAGTCATGCAAGACAAAAGGGTGAGACCCAAAAGCAGCAGTGTGACAGCAGACTCTAGTTAGCACAGACAATGTAGTGCAGACACTGTTTGCTTCTGATTCCGATGAAAAATAATCTTGTGTGGGATTCTCATCATCAGAAATGGAAGAAGTAATAGTTGAAGAAGGTTTAGGAGGATTAGTTAGTTCTGTCTTAGCCTCTACTTCAGTGCTGGAGGGGAGAGAAGAAACTGATGGTGATGAGGAGGAAGAGCAGTCAGCGCAGGCACAGAGTGTGACTGATGCCTCTTGCATTGCTTCTCAGGGTGCACCCACTGCTTCATCTCCAG
The DNA here is from genome assembly GCF_901001135.1 of Rhinatrema bivittatum. NCBI lineage: Eukaryota > Metazoa > Chordata > Amphibia > Gymnophiona > Rhinatrematidae > Rhinatrema > Rhinatrema bivittatum. The sequence continues at coordinate 762,458,131 of NC_042615.1, forward strand.
TGCCAGCATCCACCCCAAAGGCTTTAGAGATGGGATTACGAAAGAAATCTGTGATCTGGAGCCACTTTAAAGTGACGGAGGACCCACATTTTGCTCAGTGTAATTACTATGCCAAGGCTATTAGCAGAGGCAAGCAAATGGGACATCTAACTAATTTTGGCATGATGCATCATATGCAAAAGCAACACCTAACAGTACTAACATCTGGGGATGGTGGCAGTACCAGTCAGGGGACCCCTTTTTCCAGGCAGCGTAAAGTGGTTGAAAAGGAGCAGAGTCATCCCATGCCCTCAGCTCCTTCTAGCAGTCAGGTGGCAGGCCAGCAGCCCCCTGCCATGTGTCAGAAGTGACAACCCACCATGGAGGAAATGGGGTGAGGCATCCTTAAATCAGTCTGCTTTTCACAGAGAACCTGCCCCGCCTTCACACTTCTGTGGAAGTTGGGTGCTATGTTCCTGCACTTGTGTATTAACGTATGCAGGTATTCATTCTCTTGGTGATTGGACTCCGACCCCAGAGCTGACTTCACTACCAGGTGCAGAGTGTGTGCAAAACATCGGATGTTTTGAAAGCACCCGTCGGATATTGCCTTTACCATGTTTTCACCATTGTCTGTGACAAATAACCCTGCCTGAAGATTCCTGTCTCACTGATGTAGCTGCCAGCTCGCCAGCATCTGTCTGATGCATGCTAGAATATTGACTGAGGTATGGGCTTCGTCCGTCAGGTGGGTGTGCAGTAAAGGCCACCTCCACCCTGATACTTGTTCTCTAATAGAGCTGCTGCCTGCCCCTGCCTCAGCCAGGTCCCACCAGTGTGCTGTCAGGGAGAGGTAAGAGTGTGCAGCATTCATGGAGGTCCAGATATCGCAGGTGAAATGCACACTCCCCTCTGCCTTAGCTAGCAGCGCTTGAATGCGACTTCGACACTGGTTGTACAGGCTGCAACTGAAGAATCGAGGAACCTTCATATTGCAAGAAGTCACCACAAGTCTAGAAATAGAAGGCCCCAGCAATCCACTATAAGCTGAAATGCCTCATCCAACAATACCCATTCTCCTGGTTCCAGATTCTCCCTGCTAAGAAAGTCTGCTCTTTTCCTGTAATGTGCGAGGCCGAGATTTCCTGAAGGTGCACTTCTGCCCATTCCATATGTTGGTCTATCTCCTGTGACACTTGCTGGCTCTTGGTTCCTCTGTGCTGTTGTCGTGTTGGCCAACATTACTCAGATTGTTCAACCCTGCAGCCTGCCACTGAAATGCAAGCATGCCAACTGGACCACCCGGGTTTCCAGCCAATTGATGTTCCAGAGAGACTCTTCTGTATTCCAGCGCCCTTGCGCCATTAGTTCCTGACAGTGAGCTCCCCAACCCTGAAGGCTTATATCTGTCATGAGTAACAACCACTCCGGCGATGTCAAGGAAACTTCCTTTCTCAGATGATCCACTTGCAATCACCACTGGAGGTAAGAGCAGACTTCCATTGGCAGGTGGAGCCAAATCGAATAGTCCTGAGATTGCATGTTCCAAAAAGACAGCAGGAAAGAGCTTAACTGACCTGGGTTCACAAAATTATAAGAATTATCTGCATATTTAACAGTATATTTAGAAGGAAATTTCACAAACAATGATGCTCCAACAGAGAGTGCCAAAGGGCGCAAATGAAAATCAGGTTTACATGCAACCATAATGGCTGGAAGTCCGGAAATACATCTATTGTACACCAATGAAAACATAAATTTGTGCTGAAAAAGCAACTTTAAAACTGAGTATTTGCGTCTGATACAAAAGTTGCCATATGGGTGGCCCTAGTCACTGTCTCTTCCACAGATGTTTCTAAAAGTTAAATCAAGTTTACACTATAAGGAAAAGTCAATATATCCATATCCCCTTCCTCCTGCAGTTGATGAATAGAACCCAGTATATAATACACTTTGCTTACAGGAGGTAATTTCTTAGGAGAAATTTTAAGGATGTGTATAAATAAACTTTTAACATCTCTCCTGGAGCAATCAGTTTATTCTGGGGGAAGTTCAGGAAACTTAAATTCCTATAGTGAACCACGTTCTAACGTTTCTGTATGATTCCTCAAATTTATGTTATCTTTGATCAAAACAGATCTAACCTGCTCCAAATCATAGAGTTTATGGGAATAGTCATCTATATTGACATGACAGTCCTGAACTGCCCCTCTTGTACCTGCTTTACTGATTCCTTGGAAAAATTGCAAAGCTGGGATAAACAGCTCATCAGGGTTATCTTCATCTTCTGTATCGATGCCACAGCTCTAAACTGGAGACAGTTTCTTTAGGTGGTCAAGTACTATGTTTCTGCCCCTGCCCCACTGCTACCATCTCCCTCTCTGCTTCTACCTTAACTGCATTGTAGTAGGCCTCTTTTCTGAGGCCTCTCCTCCTCACTATACCTACCCATACTTTTATGTGTCATAAGCTGTGCATTCCTAAGCACAGTTGTTCGGTCACTTTTACACTCCATGGCTCACATTCCATTCTCTAACAAACCACATCCTCTCACTTTCCTCTTTTAAAACCCTTACTAACATGGAAGCCAAATGGACAGAAATGTACACTCATACACTCACCCTTTCTCTCACAGACCTGAAACAATGGACAGACAAAGGAAAAGGAATACAAAAAGAAGTACAAGACAGAATATAAACCATGAAGTTGTCTGTTTTTTTTTTCCTCTTCTCATTCTGTTTGCTTCCTTTCACCTCCTCTCCTGGGGTCCAGTTGTTCTATCATTCTTCCTTTCAGCACTGATAAACAGTCCTATATGCAAATTTTCTTTTATACTTTTCTCAAACATTTATTCATTTATTTATTTGTGTGTTTTTATATACCGAAGTTTAGTACAGGCCTTCACTCCGGTTTACAGAGAAAACAACTTGATACATCGAGTTTCATAACATCTAAAACATATACTCATATATTCATAACATGAAACATTGTGATATTGATGATATATTTTTAACATTAAACAGTGAAAATCATAGCATATATAAAACATATAAATATAAATTATAATTTTTTTAGTTAACTTGTATATAATTGTGATTTAATTTTATTGTACGTAGTCTGTTATAAAATTTGACTTTACTATGCAGATTTACTAAAAAGATTTAACTTTACTATAATTAATATGGAGATAGAACGATATGCTGTAGGTGGTTTGGTTAATTTTAATTTTGATAGTAGGTAGGGCAGAAATTGGATATGTTTTACTTTATAGGAAGAAATTCTATATTTCTTATATTTAACTTTGTTAGCAGGAGGGTGTAGATTAGTTACAATTTTACTTTGCAAGCAGATTTAGTTAATGGTGGCTATTGTTGCGGATTTGTAATGTTTAATTTACTGGGATTTTTCAGTGCTAATGTTTTTACTCTTGAGGTGAGTCTTTGGTCATTTGTCACCTTCTAATGGAATTTTTTCAGTGCTAATGTTTTTACTCTTGAAGTGAGTATTCGGCAGTGATTTCATTAGCCGATGCTGTCTTTGTAGGTTTGTTTAAATAGGAATGTTTTTAGTTGTTTTCTGAATAGTTTTGAGTCGTTTTGTAATCTTAGGTTTTCAGGTAGTGAGTTCCACAGTCATGGTCCGGCTATTAAAGCTGCTCTTTCTCTAGTTGTAGTAAGTCTAGCAATTGTTACTGGTGGTATGGTGAGCAGAGCCTTGTTCGCTGATCTGGTGTTGCGTTGTGGGATATGTTTCTGGGACATGGTGTTTAAGTATTCTTGTTCATTGTTGTACATGTTTTTGTGTATTATGATAAGTAGCTTGTATTCAATGCTTTTAACTACGGGGAGCCAATGTAGTTCTTTTAGTACTGGGGTAATGTGTTCCAATCTTTTGTGATTGGTTAGTATTCTCGCTGTGGCATTCTGCAGTAGTTGGAGGGGGCGTGTGGTTGATTTTGGTAGACCTATTAGTAGAGAGTTGCAGTAGTTGAAGGAAGAGAATATTAGTGATTGAAGAATGGTTCTGAATTCTGGTTGGTTTAGAAGTGGTTTTAGTCTTTTGAGTATTGAGAGCTTGTAGAATCCTTCTTTGGTTTTCATGTTTATGTGTTTTTTGAATCCCATTTCGGGGTTGAGCCAGATTCCTAGGTCTTTTACATTTTCACTAAGCTTGATCATTGATTTTTTGATTTGGTTTGAGACCTTGTTTTGGTTGTGTTGTTTTTTTTTTTTCAAGCAGTATACATTCGGTCTTTTCTATGTTAAAGCATAGATTCAAGTGATTTAGAGTGTTTTTTTTATTGTGGAGAGATGAGTGGCGGCTAGTTTGAAGGCATTTTCAATGGTGCTTGTTATGGGGATGAGTAGTTGAATGTCATCTGCGTACATATAGTACGTGATGCTGAGGCTTGACAGTAGTTGGCATAATGGGAGTAGGTATATGTTGAAGAGAGTGGCAGAAAGGGCTGGGCCTTGAGGTACTCCGGTTTTGAGAGGAATAATTTCAGAGATGGCGTTGTTAATGTTTACTTGGAATGATCTGTTTTGAAGGAAAGAGTTGAACCATTTGAAAGTTATTCCAGTTAGGCCAATTTCAGATAATCTTTGGAGCAGTGTTTGATAATTTGTCTGTATCGAAGGCTGCTGATAGATCCAATAGTATGAGGATGAATTGTTGTCCTTTGTTGAAGCCTTTTAGTATTGTGTTTGATAGGTTGATAAGTAGCGTTTCTGTGCTGTGGTCTTTCCGGAATCCATGTTGTGTGGGGTGTAGAATGTTGTTTCAGGACCACTTTTTCTGTTAGTTTGGCCAGGAAAGGTAAGTTAGATATGGGGCAGTAATTATTGAGTTCAGTGGGATCCAAGTTCTTTTTTTAATCATGGAGGGATCATGATGATAAGAGAACTGAGAATGCTCAGTTTAGTGCATGCATATTATTTCGAGTAGTGACAACTTGCTATTTATTGATTAGTAGGGAGTAGCATGCAAATGGTACACTTTTTCTGTTTATGCACATGCATGTGTACATTGTAGATGCCTTATTATAAAGAGCACACTAAAAAAATGTAGAACATCACTTGTTAAGACCCATTTTAGCATGCATGCTATAAAATGTTTGCACAAGCTTTAGCTTGATAGTAGAAATTAGCATCAAGAGCATTGCATTATATTTAAAATTATATTTTTAAATAAAACACTGAAAAAACAACTACTAAACAGGGTCATTTATCAAAATGCATTAGAGCATTATGTTGCACGTTAGGGCTCTAGCTTATGCAATAACTCCATAATGCACGCAATAAATACTGCATCACAAAATGCGTATGCAAATTTAAAATTAGTATTTGAGTGGGAGGAGTTTGGGCAGAGTATTTGAGTGGGAGGAGTTTGGGCAGAGTAAATGGAAATGAGGGTTGGATAATGTGTTGTGCAATAAAGTAACACACAGAAATGCAGGTTTTAATGCCGGAAACAACTACACTTTTTTTCTGTGCATTATGCCTAAGTTAGTGGCAGAAACAGTATTTATCGCAAATGCCGGGTTTGGGAGGGAAGAGAGAAAGAGCCTCTCTGGAGGCTCAATTATAATTGAACTTTTTATACCACTGTAAGAGGGGTCATTATGAACTTGGAGTGAGATTTGAGGGGGGGGGGGTGGGATTGGTTTTGGAGGGCGGTTTTACATGCATAGTCATACGTACGAACAGCACAGATTTGTACCATGTTCTCTCTACCTAGCTGCAATCAAGCTAGGTAGAGAGAAAATGGTACAAATGTACTCTTTTTTTACCTTTCATCGCTCCAACATTAAATCTTCACTGTGCTGTTCGTATGTATGACTGTGCATGTAAAACCGCCACCCCCCCCCCCAACCTCACCCCAAGTTATTAGTGCCCCCCTCTTATAGTGGTATAAATAGTTAACTTTTTTGTAAGCCTCTATAGAGTCTCTCACCCTCTCTCTCTCTCTCTCTCAGCCAGCCTAAACTGCAATAAAAACCTTTTCAAGTAGCACATTTAAGACTAATTGGAAAAAAATCTTTTTCACTCAATGCACAATTAAGCTCTGGAAATTGTTGCCAGAGGATGTGGTTAGTGCAGTTAGTGTAGCTGGGTTTAAAAAAGGTTTGGATAAGTTCTTGGAAAAGTCCATTAATTGCTATTAATCAAGTTGACTTAGGGAATGGTCTCTGCTATTACTGGCATCAGTAGCATGGGATCTTCTTAGTGTTTGGGTAATTGCCAGGTTCTTGTGCCTTGGTTTGGCCTCTGTTGGAAACTGGATGCTGGGCTTGATGGACCCTTGGTCTGACCCAGCATGGCAATTTCTTGTTCTTAACCATGCCTCTTTTTTTTTTATCACAGGCACTATTTTTGCTATATTTGTAGCAAAATGTTGAATCTAGGTCTAAATATGCGGGAAACCATATAAGCATTAATCTATAAAGAAGGTAATAATGTTCAGAAAAACACTCCAGTAGAGATAGTAAAAAAAAACACATGAAATGCTGTGAACAACATGATCATATACAAAACATCTATTGTTGATCAAAGGCTGTATGTTGGAAATGTGGACCCTTAAGCCGGCTCGAGTGTAGGAAGATCCATGAAGGGAGGCCTACAGTGGCACTTTTAGCCGGAAGGTGGAACTGGTCCAGGAGACCTGACAGGACCTTCACCTATACCAGCCCTCATTCCCTGCAGGTTGAGCCCTTGGGTGCTGGGGCCTGCAGGACTTAGGTGAAGGTCTCCTGGTGGAGGAAGTCTGGTGGGCAGTCCTAGTCGAGGCTGGCAGAAGACTGAAGAGGCGGAGTCAGTCCAGATGTCGTGGCGGGCAGCAGAGGTGCAAAACGAGGAACCCTGCCAGAGGTTGGGGCAAGCAGAAGGCAAGCAGAAGCCAGAGAACATGCCAAGGGTCAAGACGGGCAGCAGACAGAAGAATCCAGGAACCAAGCCAAATTCAAAACCGAAGAAGCAACCGGAGGCAGGAACAGGAGCAGGATCAGAACCTCAGGAACAGGAACAGAGCTGGAACAGGTAGTAACACGAGGAAGGAGGCAGGAACAAGCAAGAACACTGGAGAGGAGGCAGGAACAGGCAGGAACATTGGAGCAGAGTCAGGAACAGCAACTAGCTACTCAGGAGAGTCGACCTGTTGCCAAGGCAAGGCAAGGAGGTCTGAAGCAGCCTTAAATAGGCTTCTGGTGATGACGTGGGATTTGGGGCCGGGCCGAGGTTTCCCGCCGCGGCCCCTTTAAATCCCGGGCTGATGCGCGTGCATGTGCCTAAGGGGCGGAGACCCCCAAAGGAGTCTGTGCGTCTCCCTCGTGGGAGCCAGAACGAAGGAGCCAGCGGGGAGCGCCGGCATCTGCTGGTAGGAGAGGGGGGACCCGGACGTGGCTGCCCGCGGCCGGATTTCCCAACAGTACCACCCCTCTTTCCCAACAGTGTATCTAGAAAGACTCTTGTTATCTTCTTCTGTATCTGATCGGGAAGCTCTATAATATCAAAATATTTTATCAACTGTAGCATACCGTTTACCAATGAGCTCTGCCAATGATTCTCTGTGGTGTCAGGAACTAAAGGTAAGAATATTTAATTCTAATGCAACGCAAGAAAATCCCACATGCATTTAGATAGGGGAAACCAGGTTACAATATTTATTTTAGATTTTCAAATATTTACACATTCTTCATATTTAGACATGGCTTGACTCTGAATACAGTTAATGCAAAATGCATCTCCCTTCACTCTGAGAAAAGTATGAAAAGTCAAGTGAGAATGCTTTAGAAGATCCTTGTACAACAGGCATGTCTTACCACAGATATGTTGGATTCTGGAACTGATAGTATCAGCCCCTGCTGCATTGGTGAAAGTTCCCTCCTCAGTATGCAGCATTCCATCAGTAGATGATAACTATCGCTCCATAATTTATAATAGAAGCAAGAATTGGGGAACATTCTAAGGTAGAGGCTTTATTGTAATCCTTTGTTCTTAACTAAACATGATAAATCAGGAGGTGGTTTATCCTTCTAGGCTACTGTGCTTCAACTTGTTGATAAAACAAAAAATGTTGGTTATCTGAAAATTCATGTTATGCCTGGACAGGATTATATAAAAGAATTCATTATAATTCTTTTTTAGATAGTGTTGTGCTCCTTTCTACCCCATGTTTGCAGCAAGTGTTTGACCCTAAGGAACTGATTTGCTAAGACTTTTTTCCCTTTCTGTATCTATGAGGAAAAAAAAAGCTTAGTGAATCAGGGCTTACAATCTTTTAGCTGTTATCACTGGAATTTCAGGCAAGAATTAAAGAGAATGAAAATGAGTTTCAGCTAGAAAAAAATGTTAAATAAAAAGAAGCAAGCATGCAAATTTACCGGACTGAGCGGAGGAGCAGCCTTATGGTTAGAGAAGGCTGAAAAGCTGGGAAGCCAGGCTTCAAATGCTACTGCCACTCTTTGTGACCTTGGGAAGTCGCTTCACCCTTCATTGTCTCAGGTACAAATTTGGGACCTGATTAACTAAAGCTGTTCTCCCTTTCTGTGTCTATGGGAAAAATGCTTGGTAAATCAGTCCATTATGAAAGGGGTTCTCAACCCAGTCCTCAGGACACACCTAGCTAGTCAGGTTTTCAGGATAGCCATGTTATGGTTTGATGAAGTTGCGAACCCCGGGCCGGGGTGAGAGATGTCTCCGCCCACATGGCGGAGCCCCGTGGGCTTCATCGTCGGTGGGCGTGGTCTCAGCGACGGAGGACACAGCTGTGAACGAGACTTTATTAGGGAGAAAAGATAGTACATAACCTGAGGAGCGGGAAATGTAATAAACACAGTCTTAAAGCAAATACAGTAGTCAAGATGATGATATCAATGCGAAGCTCTGGTAGTGGCCCGCAGCGCGGGGTACACCAGAAGATTCCTGCAGGCTGATGGAAATTCCTCTAAGTGCAGATCCAGTAGTGGCCCGCAGTGCGGGGTATGTCAAGGAAACTGTACTATAGATACCAAGGAGGTAGCGGTCTGTGATACAGGAACCAGGCCATAGACTCTGTATAGATGGAGCAATATCCTGAGGCACAGGATGAGTAGCATAGGCAGACTGAAGAATGGTAGTGGCCAAGGAACGGGTTACACTGAGGAATCTTCAGGCAATGTTGATAGAAGTTAGAGAAAGTACTCACACAAGGAAGTTCCAGTAGGGATACCCAAGGAGCGGGTCCGGAAGTCCTAGGCAGGAGGGCCTTCCAAGGAGCAGATAGCCAAGACGCAGAAAAGCCCCCAGGAGTGGGTACTCAGAGCGTCTGAATGCCAGGAGGAGAGTCTGGAACAGAAGATCCAAGTTAGAGCATATTTAACAAGCGAGAGAACTCCTTCCTAACTTGTCTTAGCAATGGGCCAGTCAGTATAAGTACACTAGCGGTGCTGACGTCATCGGGAGGGGACGCCCCCAAGGTTCCCGCCATGACGTATACATAAGGAGGCCCTGTGCGCGCACGCCTAAGTGATGCCGGAAGTAAGATGGTGGTTGGCAGTGCCCTCGCTGCCCCAGTGACAACGGGGAAGTCGGCGTTGGTTGGCGGAGGCCAGGGCGGATTGGCCAATTGGGGGATCAGGCATCCCCCGGTGGGCCGGTCACGTTAGTCACGTGGTCTGCTGAGCGTGGCCGTGACAGAGCCACGCTCGGCAGACCACGTGGAATCTCCTGGGCCGGGAATCCGCCGCTGGCGGAGGCCGCCATTCTCCCAATGATTGTCAGTACAGGGAAAAGAGGGCCCCATGGAACAGACAGAAACCCATCCTATGAGAAGACCTGCTACATTTAAGGTTTAAAAATGACATTAAGTTAAAACTGCTGTGTTAAAGCTGGGACCTGCCTGAAGTCAAGATGAGCTGCCTACATTTGCTGTCGGCTGAGGGGGGATATGATAGAGGTCTTTAAGATCATGAGAGGTCTTGAATGGGTAGATGTGAATCGGTTATTTACACTTTCGAATAATAGAAGGACTAGGGGGCATTCCATGAAGTTAGCAAGTAGCACATTTAAGACTAATCGGAGAAATTCTTTTTCACTCAACGCACAGTTAAGCTCTGGAATTTGTATGTGGTTAGTGCAGTTAGTGTAGCTGGGTTCATAAAAGGTTTGAATAAGTTCTTGGAGGAGAAGTCCATTAACTGCTATTAATCAAGTTTACTTAGGGAATAGCCACTATTATAAATTGCAACAGTAGCATGGGATCTTCTTGGTGTTTGGGTAATTGCCAGGTTCTTATGGCCTGGTTTGGCCTCTGTTGGAAACAGGATGCTGGGCTTGATGGACCCTTGGTCTGACCCAGCATGGCAATTTCTTATGTTCTTATGTTCTTATGAATCACCTGAGTTAAAGGATTCCAAAATATTCCTATCAACTGAAAAACAGGTTGCTAATAGAAACAAAAAACAAACTTTGAAATGTCTGTATGCTAATGCCAGAAATCTAAGAAGTAAGATGGGGAATTAGAATGTATAGCAGTGAATGATGAGATAGACATAATTGGCATCTCAGAGATTTGGTGAAGGAGGATAACCAATGGGACAATGCTATATCAAGGTATAAATTAAACCATTATGATAGGGAGGATCACTTGGTGGGGGTGTGGCACTTTATGTCCAAGAGGGCATAGAGTCCAACAGGATAAAGATCATACAAGAGACTAAATATGCAGTAAAATCTATATGGGTAGAACTCCAATGTGTGTTAGGTAAGAGTATAGTGATAGGAGTATACAACCGTCTACATGGCCAAAATGGAGAAAGGTGATGAAATGCTAAGAAAAATCGGGAAAGCTAACCAATTTGGCACATAGAGATGTGTATCATTTTTTTTCCAGTTTGTGGTTTGGTTTGGGTGCCCTGCAGGTAATTTAGTTTTTTCCACGTTTTGGGAATTTTTTTTTTTTGTGGTTCCCAAATTGGGAGTTAGTGCGCCTATTTTAGCCAAAAAAAATCCTTCAAAAATTGGATGAAGAAACCATTTGAAGAAACTAGGAAAAAGCATAAGCATTAGAGATGTGATTCAGCCGAACCTTTCGGATCAGCCTTCGTTATCAGCCCGCCGCGGGAAATGTTGTTGACTGTAGAGACAAAAGTCATAAGAAAAACTTTTAAAAATATATCCAAAGCAGGAAATCAAGAAGGACCGGTTAAATGGGCTCTTAAGGAAGATAAGGTCATTGCAGAAAGACTAAATTGATTCTTTGCTTCTGTGTTTGCTTATGAGGATGTTGGGGAGATACCGGTTCCAGAAATGGTTTTCAAGGGTGATGAATCAGATGAACTGAACCAAATCACTGTGAACCTGGAAGATATAGTAGGCCAGTCTGACAAACTAAAGAGTGGCAAATCACCTAGACTGGATGGTATGTATCCCAGGGTTCTGATGGAACACAGAAATGACATTTCAGATCTATTAGTTAAAATTTGTAACCTGTCATTAAAAACATCCATTGTATCTGAAAACTGAAGGGTGACCAATGTAACCCCAATATTTAAAAAGGGCTCTAGGGGTGAACCGGGAAACTATAAACCAGTGAGCCTGACTTCAGTGCCAGGAAAAATAGTGGAAACTATTCTAAAAATCAAAATCACAGAGCATATAGAAAGACATGGTTTAATGGAACACAGTCAACATGGATTTACCCAAGGGAAGTCTTCCCTCACAAATCTGCTTCATTTTTTGAAGGGTTTAATAAATATGCGGATAAAGGTGAACCGGTAGATGTAGTGTATTTGGATTTTCAGAAGGCGTTTGAGAGGCTTCTAAGAAAACTTAAAAGTCATGGGATAGGAGGCAATGTCATTTCATGGATTACAAACTGGTTAAAAGACAGGAAACAGAGAGTAGGATTAAATGGTCAATTTTTTTCAGTGGAAAAGGGTAAATAATGCAGAGCCTCAGGGATCTGTACTTGGACGGGTGCTTTTCAGTATATTTATAAATGATCTGGAAAGGAATACGACAAGTAAGGTAATCAAAACTGCAGATGATACAAAATTATTTAGAATAGTTAAATCACGAGTGGATTGTGTAAATTGCAGGAGCACCTTGCAAGACTAGAAGATTGGACATCCAAATGGCAGGTGAACTTTAATGTGGACAATTGCAAGGTGATGCATATAGGGAAAAAAAACCCATGCTGTAGTTACACGATGTTAGGTTCCAAATTAGGAGTTACCACCCAGGAAAAAGATCTAGGTGTCATAGTAGATAATACATTGAATTTGTTGTCTCAGTGTGCTGTGGAAGTCACAAAAAACAAACAGAATGTTAGGAATTTTTAGGAAAGAAATGGGGAATAAAACAGAAAATGTCTTAATCCCTCTGTATTGCTCCCTGTTTAAGAGACCACACCTTGAGTACTGGTACAATTGTGGTTGCCGCATCTCAAAAAATATATAGTTGCACTGGAGAAGGTACAGAGAAGGATGAGCAAAATGATAAAGGGGATGGAATGGCTCCTCTATGAGGAAAGGCTAAAGAGGTTAGGGCTGTTCAGCTTGGAGAAGAGACGGCTGAGGAGGAATATAGTAGAGGTCATTAAAATCATGAGAGGTCTAGAATGGGTAAATGTGAATCAGTTACTTACTCTTTCGAATAATACAAGGACTAGGGGGCACTCCATGAAATTAGCAATAGCACATTTAAAACTAATCAGAGAAAATTCTTTTTCACTCAACGCACAATTAAACTCTGGAATTTGTTGCCAGAGGTTTCCAAGGTTTGGATAAGTTCTTGGAGGGGAAGTCCATTAACTGCTATTAATCAACTTGACTTAGATATTAGCCACTGTTAATATTGGCATTAGAAGCATGGGATCTACTTAATGTTTTGGGTACTTTCCAGGTACTTGTAACCTGGATTGGCCACTGTTGGAAACAGGATGCTGGGCTTGATGGACCCCTGGTCTGACCCAGTATGGCAACTTCTTATGTTCTTATGTTGTTTTTCTTGTATTTCCCTTTTGGTTATTTGTGAGAGAGACCTGAACTCCAAGGTGAGCTGCCTGATTCATTTATTTTGTTGTACACGTCTCTAAATTTCATTGTAAATAAACTGCACTTAAGGAACAATCAGAGTCTCCCTCCTTTTTCCTCTAACAGTTCAAAAGCCACTACTGCTCGAGTTACCACATATGGTGGTAGCAGTGGGATTTCTTGAAGCACACATAGGAGCCTACAGCCGCAGCAAGAGAAGAGAAAAAAACACCCTGAAGAGGTTTTTTTTCCATTTTTCTTGGTGCTTCCCGGTTCTACTCACCTTGGTTTTGCACAACAGACTAAGGGGTCTATCTCTGCCTCTGTAGTCAGAGGTCAAGCAGTGAGAAAGGGTCATACAGGTGAGCAGGTTTTGTTTTGTTTTTGTTTTCTTCACTCTCCTATCCACAACGATGTACATAGTTTGGAGACAGCTTGCTAAACAGGAGAGATTGAGCAGTTTATCCAGGTCCTTGCTATAGGGCAGCAACAATTACAAAATGCCCTGCAAACGCAAATTGATCAGCAGCAGGTGCTGTGAGAGCAGTTGGTACAGCATCAAATGTGCTAACACAGATAGCCCAAGCTGTGCAAACAGCCCTAACCAGTCCACCTTTAGTGCTACTGACACTTCTTATGATTTCCCTTGGAAAGATCCAGATGGGTTCCTGAAAAACTTTGAGCACACAGCATGGCTGGCAGGCTGGTCAGAGAACAGGTGAGTAACCTATCTGGGGTATCTACTCACCAGGGTTAGTCAACATGCCTAACAAGCAGCTAATCTGGAAGGGAAGGCCACCTACCAGGAAGTCATGGCAGCCATTCTTCAGTGAGTGGGACTCACCTCATGAGCCTACTGATAGTGGTTTCAGTGGGGATCTCTTCAGGCTGGTGTAGGAACTTCTTTCACAGACTAAAGGACATCACTTGGAAGTGGCTGCACCTATAAGAGAAGATTGGGGTGGAGGTAGCCAAAACAATTCTACTGGAAAAATTCCAGGAAAGCGTAGAACAGCCGATGCAACAGTGGGTCTGCCAGCACCCAAACCTTATGCTGGAAAAGGCCCTGGGTATGGCAGAGACCTATTACCAGGCCCAGACCATGCCTGAGGAACCATGGTTCCCGGAGAAGCCTGATTCATTTGTTTTGCTGTGCATTTCTTTGGTTTCACTGTAAGTAAACTGCACTTAAGGAACAGCAAGAGCCTGCCTCCTTTTTCCTCTGGCAGTTCCAAAGCTGCTACCACTCGAGTTACCACAGGTATTATCACCTCCTTTTTCTTATTGGTTATACCTCTCTCTTTGCAGCCCAGCATTTTCCTGGCTTTAGTTATTGCCTTCACATTGCTTCACCACCTTCAGATCACTAGACACTGTCACCCTAGGAACCTCTCCCAGTCCGTGCACATTAGTCTCTCCCCCCCCCCCCCCCCCCATCACATACTGCTTTTTTGGATTACCGCACCCCAAATGCATGACTCTGTACTTCTTGGCATTGAAGTCCATCTGCCAAGTCTTCAATCACTCTTCAAGCTTTCTTAAGTCACTTTTCATTCTCTCTACTCCTTCAAGTATGTCCACGGTAGCAGTTATCATCTGCAAATAGACAAACTTTACCTTCTATCCCTTCCCACTGTTGCTCACAAAGATATTGAACAGAACCAGTCCAAAAAATGATGCTTGTGGCTCTCCACTTAACACCGTTCTCTCTTCAGAGAATGTTCCATTTATCACTACACGCTGTCTCCTGTCAGTCAACCGGTTTGAGGTCCACTCCGCCACCTTGGTGCCAAGTCCCAAGCTTCTCATTTTATTCACAAGCCTCCTATGGGGACCCTTATCAAAAGCTTTGCTGAAATCCAAGAAAATCACATTGAACACTCTTCCTTGATCCAAATCCCTAGTCACCCTAGCAAAAAAAATGTCAATTAGATTTGTCTGACAGGTGAATCCATGCTGCCTCAGGTCCAGCAACCCAGGTCGCTTGTTGTGACAGTGCAGAGGAGGCACAAGTCCCACAGCCAGTCCGTAGAGTCCCGCCAGAGTGGAAGTGGAACCCAGAGCTACAGATGGACTCAGATAAAGGACTATAGGCATCCGCTGGGTGTGGGCTACACTACAGTGGGGGGTACTAACAGTGTTGTCTGAAGTAACCCTAAGGTATGGAGGTGAGTCTGACTCTAGAGCCCAGACCCCAAGCCTAGCTGGTGGGAGACCAGTTGAAGAGAAGTAGGGTGTGTAGTACGTCCCTGGATAGAATCCAGGGGGAAGTAGTGACGCTCATGGGAGGAGAGATATGTAATGGAGTGACCCCATTTTCCCCTTGTTACATGTGCCTTGCCAGGCTAGATGCCTGGTCTATCTTAAAAACTCCTCAGAGGGAGACAGCTCTGTTGGCGCGACCCTGTGGGGCATGGGAATGTCCAGAGGGCAGGACCAGCTAGGGAGGGATAAGAATGTAAGTCCAACTGGGTTCGATTGGCCCCAGGTCTTCAGGAGTGGCAGCTCCTGTTAATTCATGCTGACCCAGACTCCAGGGAGTGGAGAATGTGCTGTAAAGGTAGGCAATCATTGTATTCTTGAAGTGCCGTGAACTTGAATAAAAGTTTTATCTACATTTGAAAAAGCTGGAGTCAATGTGTTTTATGCCTCCAGCCTGGGAAACACCGCTCAGTCTCCCACAGATGAATTTATTTTTCAAATGTTATTGATTGCTTCTACTGTGAGAAATAAGTGTACCTTAACCATAAATTATGTCTAGACAATTACTATCATACTTATAGTAAGCAGATGCAGAATGAGTATGTAGGTGGTCTTACCACCCTAGAGAAATATAGAGCATTTGACATACAGTATATAATTTCTAAAGAGTATGACTGTACTGAGGATACCTTCTCTCCCCTCCATCTCTCTCAAACTCTTCCCTTCTTCCCTCTGTCACCACCCCTCTTCCCAGGATACCCTCTCTCTCTCTCTCTCTCCCACCCGCCGTCTCCTCCCAGCTGCTTTCCTACCATTTTCCTCCAAGGCATCATGACAGAGCCTCCAAGTTACCCGGTCCCAGGAGGGAGATTTCAGGTTAGTCCTGGATTTCTGATGCATTATGGGATGAGTAGCACAGATTTCGATTGCTACAATCAGGGACTACAAATAAGACAGTGCTTTGGAATGCAAGTTCAAAAGCAAAACTGGCGGAAAAATCTCCCTCTTGGAACTGGGTAACGGCAGCTCTGTCATGATCACGGTTTCAGCAGAGGAGCTTGCTACAGTGACTGAAACAGAGCGACTGCAATCCCCCACGCCTCCCCCTACTTCTCTTTTATTTCTGGTGTGCATCCCGTTTACAGCTAGAAGTGAGGGGGCATACACAAGGGGCAGAGGAAGAGGAGGGATGTGTGCTCTTGAGCTTAGTGCTCTGGCGGTTACTTCTGCAGCAGGCATTCTGGAGGCAGCCAGAGAGGGAGAGTACGCATTTCCTGGGATCCAACATAGCTATCCTGTCCCTGAGCTATTACTCTAGTGGTTTATGGGGGGGAGGGGGCTCAAAAGATTTCTGGTGGAGGGGATCAGACCTACTTGCTGGACTTGGGCCTATGCCAAAGGATTGCTTTTTTTTTTTTTTGCAACTTCTTTGAAGGAAAAATTCCACATCATGCAAGCGAAATCTTCAGCAAAAATGACTGTGCAACTCTTGCCCTATCCTAAACTGCATGTTTTTTCCAGTGCAATATTTTCCCTTGCTGATGTAAGAAGAGATTGAGCTTTTAGACCAGTAGTATTTGCTTCCAGTCCATGAGGGCTGCAAGCGAGTCAGGTTCTCTGGATATCTTTAATGAATATGCATGAATTAGATTTGCACACAGTTAAGGCAGTGTGTATGCAAATCTAACACATGCATGTTTGTTAAGAAAATCATGAAATCTTGACCCCTTTGTGGCCCTCAAGACCTGGCAGTAAACACATTATTACAAAACTGTGCAAGCAAAAAGATTTGGTGACAATGTTGGAAACAGCAAAATCTAATGCTACAGCTAGCTCTGAACTAGGAAAATAACTGCATACAATTACTTACAATCTGAGGGTTTACTGTCACAGCCTCAAGAACCTGAAAAACACTTCAGGATCAAATTATAAAATGTTAACTGGCTAACTTTCGGAATTAACCACTTAAGCATCCACACCCTCTCTGTGAGGAAATATTTCCTGATGTTGGTTCTGAGTTTTCCCCCCTGGAGTTTCATTTCATGACCCCTAGTTGTACAGTTTCCTTTCCAACAGAAGCATTTTGATGTGAGTGCATCATTAATACCTTTCAGGTATCTGAAAGTCTGCATCATATCTTCCCTGCGCCTTCTCTCCTCCAGGGTAGACATATTTAGAACTTTAAGCCTCTCCTCATAGGTCTTCCAGTACAGACCACACACCATTTTGGTCGCTTTTCTCTGGACTTCTTAAATCCTATCTCTATCCTTTTTTAGATACGGTCTCCTGAACAGAACACAGTACCTCAGGTTAGACTTACCAAGGACCTGTACCAAGGGCATTATCACCTTCTTTTTCTTGCTGGTTATTTCTCTCTCCATGCAGCCCAGCATCCTAACATAGTAACATAGTGATGACAGCAGAAAAAGACCAAATGGTCCATCTAGTCTATCCAGCAATTTGCTTATGATAGTAACTGCTGCTCCTTCCAGATTACCCCCTCATCGGTTCTGTTAAGGGTAGTAACTGCCGTTCTGTACAGGTAACCCCCATGCTTTCTGTTAAGGGTAGTAACTGCCGCTCCATGCAGGTGACCCCCATGCTTTCTGTTAAGGGTAGCAATTGGCACTCCGTGCAGGTAATCCCCATGCTTTCTGTTACGGGTAGTAAGTGCCGCTCCGTTTAGGTAATCCCCATGCTTTCTGTTAAGGGTAGTAACTGCCGCTCCGTGCAGGTGATCCCCATGTTTTCTGTTACGGGTGGTAACTGCCGCTCCGTGCAGGTGATCCCCATGCTTTCTGTTACGGGTAGTAACTGCCGCTCCGTTTAGGTAATCCCCATGCTTTCTGTTAAGGGTAGTAACTGCCGCTCCGTTTAGGTAATCCCCATGCTTTCTGTTAAGGGTAGTAACTGCCGCTCCGTGCAGGTGATCCCCATGTTTTCTGTTACGGGTGGTAACTGCCGCTCCGTGCAGGTGATCCCCATGCTTTCTGTTACGGGTAGTAACTGCCGCTCCGTTTAGGTAATCCCCATGCTTTCTGTTAAGGGTAGTAACTGCCGCTCTGTGCAGGTTACCCCCATGCTTTCTGTTAAGGGTAGTAATTGGCACTCCGTGCAGGTAATCCCCATGCTTTCTGTTACGGGTAGTAACTGCCGCTCCGTTTAGGTAATCCCCCATGCTTTCTGATAAGGGTAGTAACTGCCGCTCTGTGCAGGTTACCCCCATGCTTTCTGTTAAGGGTAGTAATTGGCACTCCGTGCAGGTAATCCCCATGCTTTCTGTTAAGGGTAGTAACTGCCGCTACATTTAGGTAATCCCCATGCTTTCTGTTAAGGGTAGTAACTGCCGCTCCGTGCAGGTGATCCCCATGCTTTCTGTTAAGGGTAGTAATTGGCACTCCGTGCAGGTAATCCCCATGCTTTCTGTTACGGGTAGTAACTGCCACTCCGTTTAGGTAATCCCCATGCTTTCTGTTAAGGGTAGTAACTGCCGCTCCGTGCAGGTGATCCCCATGCTTTCTGTTAAGGGTAGTAATTGGCACTCCGTGCAGGTGATCCCCATGCTTTCTGTTAAGGGTAGTAATTGGCACTCCGTGTAGGTAATCCCCATGCTTTCTGTTAAGGGTAGTAACTGCCGCTACATTTAGGTAATCCCCATGCTTTCTGTTAAGGGTAGTAACTGCCGCTCCGTGCAGGTGATCCCCATGCTTTCTGTTAAGGGTAGTAATTGGCACTCCGTGCAGGTGATCCCCATGCTTTCTGTTAAGGGTAGTAATTGGCACTCCGTGTAGGTAATCCCCATGCTTTCTGTTAAGGGTAGTAACTGCCGCTACATTTAGGTAATCCCCATGCTTTCTGTTAAGGGTAGTAACTGCCGCTCCGTGCAGGTGATCCCCATGCTTTCTGTTAAGGGTAGTAATTGGCACTCCGTGCAGGTGATCCCCATGCTTTCTGGAAAGCGTAGTAAATGCCGCTCCGTGTAGGTGACCCCCATGCTTTCTGTTAAGGGTAGTAACTGCTGCTCTTTGCAAGTTACCCGATGCAGAAATGTTATACTATTCCTTTCTTTAACTCTTTAGGATCCACAGGGTGTCCCATGCTCTTTTTAATTCATTAACTGTTCTTATCTTCATCACCTCTTGTGGGAGGGCAATCTAGGCATCCACCATCCTATCTGAGAAGAAATATTTCCTGATATTGATTCTTAGTCGTCCCTTCTGGAGTCTCATATCCAGTGGAAAGGCTTTAGCGACTGCTTTGTCATATTGTTTCACTGTCTTCATACTGCCAGACACTATCACTGCAAAGTCCCTCTCCCAGCCATGCACATTAGACTTTCACTGCCCATCTCATACAGCTCCTTTGGATTATTGCAATCCAAATGCATGACCCTGCACTTTTTGGTATTTAATCCCAGCTGACAAACCTTCAGCCAATCCTCAAGTTTTCTTAAATCACTCATCATTCTCTCCACTCCTTCAAGCATGTCCACTGTTGCAAATATTAGTATCATTCTTAAAAGACAAACTTTTCCCTCTACACCAGGGGTCAGGAACCTTTTTGGCTGAGAGAGCCATAAACGCCACATATTTTAAAATGTAATTCCATGAGAGCCATACAATATGTTTAAAACTAAATACAAGTAAATGTGTGCATTTTATGTAAGATCACACTTTTAAAGTACAATAAGTCTCTGAAAATATTACACCAGGCCTTAAGACACCAATACATCTCCTATTAGGAAAACGGACCAAGTCAGGCTGCTATTGAGTCCTACACAGAAACTACATGCCAGCAGAAAACCTCACCTGAATCACGTGCTGTCCCTCACCTAACATAGAATAAAGAGACTAGGGATGTGAATCGTTTTTTGACGATTTAAAATATCGTCCGATATATTTTAAATCGTCAAAAATCGTTAGGGCCACGATACAATACCAATTCCCCTGATTTATCGTCAAAAAATCGTAAATCGGGGGAAGGGGGAGGGCAGGAAAACCGGCACACTAAATCCCCCTAAAACCCACCCCCGACCCTTTAAATTAAATCGGGGGAAGGGGGAGGGCAGGAAAACCGGCACACTAAAACCCCCTAAAACCCACCCCGACCCTTTAAATTAAATCCCCCACCCTCCCGAACCCCCCCCCCCCAAAATGCCTTAAATTACCCTGGGGTCCAGCGGCGGTCCATAGCTAAATCGGGGGAAGGGGGAGGGCAGGAAAACCGGCACACTAAATCCCCCTAAAACCCACCCCCGACCCTTTAAATTAAATCGGGGGAAGGGGGAGGGCAGGAAAACCGGCACACTAAATCCCCCTAAAACCCACCCCCGACCCTTTAAATTAAATCCCCCCCCAAATGCCTTAAAGTACCCTGGGGTCCAGCGGCGGTCCGAAACGGGCTCCTGCTGTTGAAGCGTGTTGTCTTCAGCCGGCACCATTTTGCAAAATGGCCGCCGCAAAATGGCGGCGGCCATAGACCAACACGATTCAACCGCAGGAGGTCGCTTCCGGACCCCCGCTGGACTTTTGGCAAGTCTTGTGGGGGTCAGGAGGCCCCCCCAAGCTGGCCAAAAGTCTCTGGGGGTCCAGCGGGCGTCCGTGAGCGATCTCCTGCCGCGAATCGCTTTCCGTACGGATAATGGCGCCGGCCATACGCGTATGGCCGGCGCCATTTTCCGTACGGAAAATGGCGCCGGCAGGAGATCGACTGCAGGAGGTCGTTCAGCGAGGGTTCCGGACCTCCGCTGAACGACCTCCTGCAGTCGATCTCCTGCCGGCGCCATTATCCGTACGAAAAACGATTCGCGGCAGGAGATCGCTCACGGACGCCCGCTGGACCCCCAGAGACTTTTGGCCAGCTTGGGGGGGCCTCCTGACCCCCACAAGACTTGCCAAAAGTCCAGCGGGGGTCCGGAAGCGACCTCCTGCAGTCGAATCGTGTTGGTCTATGGCCGCCGCCATTTTGCGGCGGCCATTTTGCAAAATGGCGCCGGCTGAAGACAACACGCTTCAACAGCAGGAGCCCGTTTCGGACCGCCGCTGGACCCCAGGGTACTTTAAGGCATTTGGGGGGGGATTTAATTTAAAGGGTCGGGGGTGGGTTTTAGGGGGATTTAGTGTGCCGGTTTTCCTACCCTCCCCCTTACCCCGATTTAGCTATGGACCGCCGCTGGATCCTAGGGTAATTTAAGGCATTTGGGGGTGGGGGATTTAATTTAAAGGGTCGGGGGTGGGTTTTAGGGGGTTTTAGTGTGCCGGTTCACGATTTTAACGATTTTCACGATATTCTAAACACCCAAACGGCAACGATACGATTCCCTCCCCCTCCCAGCCGAAATCGATCGTTAAGACGATCGAGGACACGATTCACATCTCTAAAAGAGACCAAAACGCATAACAAGAAGCATGCAGAAAAAACTGAATTGGAAACTGCAACAAGCCAGAGTCTCTGTATGCAGTGTAACAAAGGAAAAAAGAAACATCACCCATCCTTATAAAACAAATCAAGAAATATAAAATCATCAGCAGTAAAACTGTACTAACAAAAAGAACATATTTCGAAACAGCTGATGAGTGGAATATCCAATAATTAAAAACTCATATAAAACATTTCCAGATACCAACAAAATATTTCAAAATAGCAGACATAAAGACCCAGTAATGAAAAATAAGGATACAAAATTTTTTTTGCTCTGCATACCTGGGAATGTTTGATATCCAGGTGTCCTCAGATTGTTCTGAGTTAGCAGGAGGTGGGGTGGTTTGCTTGGAACTTTCTCCTCTCTCAGTCACATACCAGCGCTCTCTCATACTGGCTCTCAATTACACACCTATACACACATGCTCTCAGTACTCACATATACCCATGTTTTTTCTCTCTCACTTATATAGGCTCTTAATTACACATTTACACACATGCTGTCTATCTTTTCACGCTTACACACACACACAGGCTTTCAATCACATAAATACATGCTGTCTTTTTCTCTCACACACAGACTCTCATTCACATGCTTACAAACATGTCCTCTCTTTCTCTCATTTACACACAGGCTCTCAATCACATACTCACATGCTCCCTCACCTAAATCAGCTCTCAATCACACACAGACACACATGGTCTCTCTCTCTCATTTAAACACAGGCTCTCAATCACATACTCACATGCTCCATCACCTAAACCAGCTCTCAATCACACACAGACACACATGATCTCTCTCTTACTTATACACACAGGCTCTTAATCATATATACACATGATTTCTCTCACACACAAAGGATCTCAATCATACACACATACTCTTTCACACAAACAGGTTTTCAATCACAAACTTACACATACAGGTTCCCAATGGTAAACTTACATTCATGCTCTCTCTCTCTCTCTCACAGGCAGGCTCTCAATCACAGACATACTCTCTTTCACATGTACAGGCTCTCAATCATTCACATACATGCAATCTCTCACTCTCTCACACACACACGCCCCCCCCCCCCCCCCCCCCCGCGGCCCGGAAGAGGAAGTGGAGAGTATCGGGTGCCTGCGCGGCAAGAAGAGGCCACGCTAGTGCGCTCGGCATCGGCCCGAAGAAGACTGCAGCGCGGCTCTGAGGAAAATGAAGAGGTTCAACTGCGGCCGATGGGACTCCACCTCCGCGAGGGCTGAAAATGAAGGAGGTTAGCGTTGGGAGGAGGCTGCTGCTGCCGCGAGTTCCCGGGGTGGGGGTGGGGAGAGAGAGAGTGAATGAGCGAGCAAACACAGCTTGCTCGCTCATTCACGCTCTCTCTCCCCCACCCCGGGAACTCGCGGCAGCAGCAGCCTCCTCCCAACGCTAACCTCCTTCATTTTCAGCCCTCGCGGAGGCGGAGTCCCATCGGCCGCGGTTGAACCTCTTCATTTTCGTCCAAGCTGCGCTGCAGTCTTCTTTTCTTCGGGCCGATGCTGAGCGCACTAGCGTGGCCTCTTCTTGCCGCGCAGGCACCCGATACTCTCCACTTCCTCTTCCGGGCCACGGGGGGGGGAGGGAAGAAGAGAGCACGCCGGTGCCGGTGCCGCTGACTCCAGCTGTCCTGCCGCGTTCCGCCCGGGCTGACAGCATTTTAAGCCCGGGTGGAGGAGGACCGGGGAGCAGCTGGGTCAGCGGGAAAGTGTGGCGACTGTCTGCGAGCCAGATGCAGCCCTCAAAAGAGCCATATCTGGCTCGCGAGCCATGGGTTCCCGACCCCTGCTCTACACCCTCTGCAATATTGTTCATAAGAACATGCCATACTGGGTCAGACCAAGGGTCCATCAAGCCCAGTATCCTGTTTCCAACAGTGGCCAATCCAGCCATAAGAACCTTGCAAGTACCCAAAAACTACGTCTATCCCATGTTACTGTTCCTAGTAATAGCAGTGGCTATTTTCTAAGTCAACTTAATTAATAGCAGGTAATGAACTTCTCCTCCAAGAACGTATCCAATCCTTTTTTAAACCCATCTACACTAAATGCACTAACCACATCCCCTGGCAATAAATTCCAGAGTTTAATTGTGCGTTGAGTGAAAAAGAACTTTCTCTGATTAGTTTTAAATGTGCCACATGCTAACTTCATGGAGTGCCCCCTAGTCTTTCTACTATCCGAAAGAGTAAATAACCGGTTCACATTTACCTGTTCTAGACCTCTCATGATTTTAAACACCTCTATCATATTCCCCCTCAGCTGTCTCTTCTCCAAGCTGAACAGTCCTAACCTCTTTAGTCTTTCCTCACAGGGGAGCTGTTCCATCCCATTTATCATTTTGGTCGCCCTTCTCTGTACCTTCTCCATCTCAACTATACCTTTTTTGAGATGCGGCGACCAGAACTGTACACAGTATTCAAGGTGTGGTTTCACCATGGAGTGATACAGAGGCATTATGACATTTTCCATCTTACTCACCATTCCCTTTCTAATAATTCCCAACATTATGTTTGCTTTTTTGACTGCCGCAGCACACTGAGACGACAATTTCAATGTATTATCTACTATGACGCCTAGATCTTTTTCCTGGGTAGTAATTCCTAATTTGGAACCTAACATTGTGTAACTGCAGCATGATTTATTTTTCCCTATATGCATCACCGTGCACTTATCCACATTAAATTTCATCTGCCATTTGGATGCCCAGTTGCCATTTGGATGCCCAGTTTTCCAGTCTCACAAGTCTTCCTGCAATTTATCACAGTCCGCTTGTGATTTAACTACTCTGAATAATTTTGTATCATCTGCAAATTTGATTACCTCACTCAGCGTATTCCTTTCCAGATCATTTATAAATATAGGGTCAGATTTTCAAACCTAAGCGTGGGTGTAGATTTGTGCGCGCAACCCGGCGCGCACAAATCTACACCGGATTTTATACCATGCACGTGCAGCCGCACGCATGTTATAAAATCTAGGGTCGGCACGCGCAAGGGGGTGCACACTTGTGCACCTTGTATGCGCCGAGCCCTAGGGGAGCCCTGATGGCTTTCCCCGTTCCCTCCGAGGCCGCTCCGAAATCGGAGCGGCCTCGGAGGGAACTTTCCTTTCACCCCCCCACCTTTCGCCTCCCTTCCCCTATCTAACCCACCCCCCCCAGCCCTACCTAAATAGCCCCTCTTCCTTTATTATTTAAGTTGCGCCTGCTTCTGGGCAGGCATAGGTTGCACGCACCGGCCAAGTGTCAGCGTGCGATCCCCCAGCCTAGCGGGCCTTTGGAGGCCTCATGCCACCACCCCACCCACCCCGGACCGCTCCCACCCCGCCCCTTTTTTCAAGCCCCGGGACATACGCGCGTCGCTGAGCCTATGCAAAATAGGCTCGGCGCGTGTAACCCCCCTGCACGCATAAATCCTGCCCCCTATTGAAAAGCGTAGATCCCAGTACAGATCCCTGAGGCACTCCACTGCCCACTCCCCTCCACTGAGAAAATTGTCCATTTAATCCTACTCTTCTAGCCAGTTTGTAATCCACGAAAGGACATCGCCACCTATCCCATGACTTTTTACTTTTCCTAGAAGCTTCTCATGAGGAACTTTGTCAAATGCCTTCTGAAAATCCAAATACACTACATCTACTGGTTTACCTTTATCTACAGGTTTATTAAGTCCTTCAAAAAAGTGAAGCAGATTTGTGAGGCAAGACTTGCCCTGGGTAAAGCCATGCTGACTTTGTTCCATTAAATAATGTCTTTCAATATGTTCTGTGATTTTGATATTTAGAACACTGTTACACCCGTCTGTCACAGATGGCTGCGACCACTACTGCTCACCTCCTTCTTTGCTTCCCTGAGTCCATGGGGTAGACTGGCAGCCTCCGCTAGCTGCTCAGACGCCGCCGATTGCCATCTTATTTTTTATTATTTATTTAGAGGTTTTTATATACTGATGAACACTGGGAACATCTCATCGGTTCACATAAAACAAAACTCAGCAACAAGCACTTTACAGTGTAACTAGGAACTGTTGGAGATAATTAGGTTCCTCTAGGCACGCGCGTGCGCACACGGGCCAGTCTTATCCATGTCATGGCAGAACCTCAGGGGCATCTCCTCCAGGTGACATCGTTCCCCTCAGATATTTAAACCAGCTGGCCCTGCCTAAAGATGACTTGGCAAAGAGTCTCATCCTTGCTAATTCCGCCTCGCTTCCTGAGGACCCTGCTTTCCAGTTCCTGTTCCGACGTGGATGTCTCAGGTACCCACTCCTCGGGGGGCTTCTCTCTCATCCTGGCTATCATCTCCTCGGAGGGCATGATGCCTGGAACTCTGCCTGCCCTGTTCCCTAGGGCTTCCCTGGAACCAACACTGTTCTTTCGTGAGTACTCCACACTGCGGATCACTTTCTGCTCTACCAAGTGCCTCCCTTGTATACCCCGCGCTGCGGACCATTACCATCTCTACGGAGAACTCCTTCAGAGGTACCCGCTGTACGGACCCTTACCACTCTATCGAGGACCTCACAGGTGCATCCCGCCTTGCAGACCACTACCAGCTCTACCTAAGACCCTCACTGGTGTACCCTGCTCTGCGGGCCATTACCACCTCACCAAGGGCCTCGACTGTGCACTTCGCTCTGCGGACCGCTGTCATCTCTACAGAGGACTCTACCAGCACACCCCACTCTGTGGGTTATCATCATCTCTACCGAAGACACGATTGGTGTACCCCGCCCCGCGGGCCACTACCACCTCTACTAAGACCTCTTCGGTGTACCCCGCTTCGAAGGCCATTACTATCTCTAGAGAAGACCTCTTCGGTGCACCCGCTTCATGGACTTCTACCAAAGCTATGGAGGTATTCCCTCTGAGCTGTTCCTATTCCATCGACCCTGTGTCTCTGGGTCTGTGGACCTCCTCTCTAGCACCCCCCGCTCCACAGGTAGTGCTTCTATCTCTTTAATAAAGACTCTATATTGCTTCCGTGTCTAACCCCAGCTGAGACCTAGACTCCCAACAGTGAGGCTCACGGGGCTTCTCTCCATGGGTGGTACCACCTCTCATTTCGGCCCAGGGTTCACGTACCAACTGATATTAATAGAATCCTAACACACTTCCACTATTTTTCCTGGCACTGAAGTCAGGCTGACTTATCTGTAGTTTCCTGGATCGCCCCTGGAGCTCTTTTTAAATATTGGGGTTATATTAGTCACCCTCCAGTCTTCAGGTACAGTGGATGATTTTAATGATAGGTTACAAATTTTTACTAATAGATCTGAAATTTCATTTTTGAGCTCCTTCAGAACCCTGGGGTGTATAACATCCGGTCCAGGTGATTTACTACTCTTCAGTTTGTCAGCCAGGCCTACCACATCTTCTAGGTTCACTGTGATTTGGTTCAGTCCATCTGAATCATTACCCATGAAAATCTTCTCCCGAACAGGTAATTCCTCAACATCCTCTTCAGTAAACACTGAAGCAATGTCATGAAGATATTGAACAGAAGCAGTCCCTTAACTGATCCCTGAGGCACTCCACTTAATACTATTCTATCTTCAGAGCAGGTTCCATTTACCATTACATGCTGTCACCTGTCGATCAACCAATCCAGGATTGACTTATATGGAAAATAAATGTATGGCTAGACCCCCCCAGTCCATCACTATATGCTTTAATTCCATTTCCCTTTTCCATTGCATCTTGAGCTATCCATCCCCTCTTGCGCACCTCCCATCTAGGAGAGCCAGGATTGGTTACTCCGGCCCTTTATAACCAGCCATTTTGTGATTTTGAGGTATGGTTAGAGTCAGTGCAGAGCGGTCACTAGAGAGACAAGTTATAGATTTTTTCCCCTTTCTTGTGAGGCCTCCCTGCGTCACCAGTGGCCCTTTTTGAAGGGGGTTCACTGTACACAACCTACCAGTGGATTCTAGGTATTTAGTTGCAGTAAGGATATCTTTTTGGCCTGATCCTTTTGGAACTTGCATTCTTGACTGAAGACCAATGAGTCCATTCATCCCCTGAAAAAGGCAAACACCTGTGACAGGCTTGGCTGTGTGAGGTGCGTGAAGGCTGGAAGAACTCTACCACAGAAGGGACTGCATTTCACTCTTCCTTTGATGAAGGCCATCTTTGCTGGATGGATTCAGAGTAAGAGGCTGAAGATCAGTGAAGCTATTCCCCTAATGAATGTAGCAAGTATCTGTGACAGCAGAAGTCCAGTCTAGAAAGGTTTTTGTAGGAGAAAGTATAACTCTTTTGTTATGAGGAGGTTTTTTTGGCCACCCTCTTCATTGGGAACTTGGCTGGGTCAGCAGGTTCCCACCTAAGACGTTTCTACTCGAGGAGGCACCTTTCAGAAGAACTAAAGGAATCAAGTAAGAATCTGGAGACCACATCCGGATCTCCAAGTACAGGGCTAGGACATAGGGCTGGGTGTTCGGGAAGATGCTGGACTGTAACATAGGACTTTTTCTATGCTAGGAGGGACCCCTGACATAGGAATCCTAGTTAAGCCCCTGGGAGAGCTTTGAGTGCACAGATTCTGTTGCCATGGGAAGCTCAACCAGTTTGCTGAAATAAAAGGACACCAATCCACAATGAAACACCATACCTGTAACAAATTCATCTGTAACTACACAAGCATTTAAAGATGGACTTTATTTTGCCTTAACTAATCAGTAAATTATTATTTAACACCCAGTTCCTGGTTTTACCAGTTCTTTCTCAGCATCTCCTTCCCGAGAAGCCACAGCTACCAACACACATACACAGGATCATACACTGCTGTCTGGGCCATAGACAAGAGTCTCTCCCATAGAAAAAAAAAAACCCCAGGGATCAAGATTCAAGCTGGGAAGGAGTCATCTAGTCGGAACAGCCCTGAAGGTTATAAATAAGATTGTGTACTCTTGGGACTAAACACCCCAGGTAAGGGCTGAAATGTTTTAAATAAACAAATAAATCCACTCCATTAACTTGGCACCTCCTCCTAAGCTTCTTTTTCCTCATGCACCTCCTATGTGGGACCATATTAAAAGCTTTGCTAAAATCCAAATAACTCACATCAATTGCTCTTCTGTGATCTAATTCGCTAGTCAATCAATAAAAAAAAATCAATCTGATTTATTTGACAGGAACTTTTTCTGGTGAAGTCATGTTGCCTCAGGTCCAGCAATCCACCAGATTTTAGATAGTTCACTATCCTATCCTTCTGCAGAGTCTCTATTAATTTTCCCACCACCGAGGTGAGGCCAGTCAGCCTGTAGTTTCCAGCCTCCTCTCTTTGTGAAGTGGGACCAAAACTGCTCTTCTCCAATCCTGCAGCACCACTCCCATTTCCTGGGAATCTGTTGAACAGGTCCAGCAGACCCACCAGCACACCTCTGAGCTCCCTTAGTATCCTAGGTTGTACCTCATCCAGCTCCATGTCATTACCCATTTCAGTTTTCCTAATTCTTCCCATATATTTTCTGCTGTAAATTGGGTTCTTTCTATCCCACTCCCATTCAAGCTCTTGTCAACCAGCAACAGTTCTTCTCCAGGGCCTTCTTTAGTATATTTCTTCATCTTTCTCCATCCTTTGCTCCATGTCTCCTTTCAATTTTTTTATACCAGCTCAGGCCTTCCTCCTTTCATTTTACTTATTTATTTATTTATTTATTTATTTATTTATTTATTTAAACTATTTATATACCACATAAGCAGTAAAATTTACACTAAAAGGAACACAAATAATAAAATCCAATATAAAACCAAATCTTTCTCTGATATATCTGAAAAATGTTTTACCTCTTTGGCAATCCTTTCTTCTACCTGACATTTTTTCTTTCCTGATTTCTTTCCTTGTCTCCTTCAGATTCATCAGATATTCTTCCCCATATCACTCTTTTAGGGATTCTTTGTACTTCTTGAACGCTGTTTGTGCCATTATTTTTTCAGCCACCTCCTTTGAGAACCAGTTCAGTTTCTTTTTCCTCAAGATTTAGTAATTTCTTTATTAAGGGTTCTATGAAGTAAACATAGTTGATTAGGTATTATGCAAATATGTAGCAATTGCTTTTGTAACACAAGACAATTAGATGTACTTTTATTGTTTCTAGCATAACAGATCAAGTAATTGTAAACTTGCACAGATTTGTTATATTCACAGATCCTACTAGTTAACTAATCCCAAATTACTTAGAATCAATTCTCTGAATTTCACAACATTATTAAGAGTTTTCTTACTGCACGGACATGTAATCAGTGGTTGAAGCATTGTGCAGTCTCTTTCTCTCGTGAGCAAGGCTGTCTGTTTGCTAATTAGGAACACAGGAACTTCATGGCTCAGGTACCTGGATTTCAGAGACAATAGTCTGCAGGCTGTTCACAGAAGATAATGCAGAGATGCAGGTGGGTGAAAGGACAACAGGTAGAGATATAGCAGCCTTTATGTAGAAACCTTTAGCTCAATGTCAACGTATGGATCTCTGATCAGCATCTGTCTTCAGGCACAGGCAAGAATGTAAGCAGTTTTGGATTGGTGACCAGCGGTGGCAGTGCTGGTCGCAAGGGCCTATCCATTGACTGGCTGGCCATGGGATGATTGGCAGCTTCCTGATGATGGCAGACTCTGATGACGGTGATGGCCCTGCAGGCTTATTCCTAGGTTCCACTTACTTTATAACAAGTGAATAGGAATAGTATATGCATTTTGATGAGGGCAGACTCAGCTTTTGATTGGAAGAGTCTCCTCTTTTTTTTTTGGAGTTCATCTTGGAATATGTGACTGCCTACAATGAAGAATGCTTAGAGATAAGAAATATCCAATTGTGTTGCGTTCTTTATTTCAGGTCAGAGGTAAACATTTTTTCTGGGGCTGTCAGGGATGGGCAGGCCGGTGCAAGATAATTCCCCAGATGGGTACAGTATAGGGGTCAAGAGCAGAGCAGGGCAAGGTCTCCTACCTGGCTGTTCACCTTCCCCTTGGGTTGAACCCTCAGGTTCTAATGGCCAGAAGGACTTCACTGGTGGTGTTCAGGCAGGAATGAAAGCAGGCTGTGGTCAGGGACTGAACTAGACACAAAACAGGGCAGGCAAGATTGAACCAGACAAACAAGGATAGATAACTGACAGGAGGACCACTGGAAAGCCACAGGAGACAGGGAAGAAAGAGACAGAAAGACCACCGGTGAGATAGGGCACTGGGAGGCCTAACACAGAGCAAGAACAAGGCTGGGAACACACCCGCAAAGAACACATGGATGAGGAAGGCCACTGGGAGACCCAAATACAGGATAGGGGCAAGCTAAAAACAAGGTTGGAACACACAGGCAGAAACAAAGTAAAACAAGGGCAGGACAAACCAGAACCAGACTGCAGGACAAAACAAGGATTATATCAACAAGACAAATTAGACAAGTTATGCCACTGGGAGGCCTAGACAGGAGAAGGGCAAGGAAGGGAATATACAAACAAGTTAGGCCATTGGAAGACCTAGACAGGACCAGGGCTAAGCAGACAAACTAGGCCACTGGGAGACCCAGACTGGACAAGGGCAAGGCAAGGTATACACAGGTAAGCTAGGTGACTGGGAGAACTAGACAGAACAAGTAGAAGGCATGGTACACACAGGCAAGAAGGGCCACTGAGAATCCCAAACAGGCAAGGTAGTGCAAGCATGGCCAAAGCAAGGAGCCAAGGAGACTCGATGATGAGGCCCTGAGCTAAGAGTGAAGGAAGGTTTCATAGGGGTGGACGTTGCATCACACAGCTTTCAAGGAAGAAATAAAGTAAGTCTGAACATGGCCCAGAGAGGGCCCCTGCTGGCAGGGAAGCCACCTAGAAACCAGAATCATTACAGGGACCTTGTCAAAGTTTATAATCTTGTTTTTCTGTAATATCTTAATATTCCAATCTTAAGAAATAGTGGACTCTAAAATCCTTAAGCTATTGTTCTCTCCATATTAGTCTGATTTAGAGAGAGAGAGAGGCTCATGGCCCAACTCAAATTTATGGCATATTGCATCTATACTGAGCAGAAGGGTATTCATTTAAACCTAGTAAATTCCAGCTCTGCAAGACACAAAGGGATGTTGATAAATAAATACATTATCATTAAGCAAGGTCTACATTTATGGGGCCCTATATTCAAAGATATCCAGTTATCTAAGTTAACAGGATATCTGGATAAATTAGAAGGGATGTTCAGTAGAATATATTGGGCAAGTCTAACATATTTGGTTAACTTAACCGGATAAGGCTGAATATAGGAACATATCTGGTAAAGGTAACCAGATAAGTTGTCCCACTTTGAGCCACCCATTGCCTGCCCCCAAGATATTTGGCTATCTACGTAGCAGGATATATACTTAACCAGGTTAGTCATGACCACTGGACATAGCAGGATATTCAGCGGTAGCCATTTAGCTGGATAAGTCTGATTTATCTGGCTAAGAAGCATTTTAGTATCTACCCCATTATGTTTAACAGATACCTGGCTTGATATGTGGATTTGATTAATTTGCAGGAAATTTCCTCCCATGGGTATAACTATCTTCACAAATCCAGAGGGCTGGAGAGGTGTGGTGAATTAGCTATGATATTTGTGAGATCATTAAAAGAAGAATTAGTGGCTTTAACTAAAACAGGGAATATTAAATGGTAAATGTGTGTGTTAAGAACATAGAACATAAAGGTCAGACCAAGGGTCTATCAAGCCCAATATCCTATTTCCAACAGTGGCCAACTGAAGTCACAAGTTCCCTGGCAGGATCTCAAACAGTAGATTGAATCCATGATGCTAAGACCCAGGGATAAGTAGTGGCTTTTCCTAAGTCTATGTGTTGATAACAGTTTATGGACTTCTCCTCGAAAAACTAGTCCAAACCTTTTTTAAACCCAGCTATGCTAGCTGTCTTTTCCACATCTTGCAGTAATGAATTCTAGTTCTTCAATGTGTATTGAGTGAAGAACAATTCTCTCCGATTCGTTTTAAATGTGCTATTTTCTTACTTCATGGAGTGTCCTCTAGTTTCACTATTATTTGAAAGAGTAACTAACCGATTCACATTTACCCATTCTATTCCACTAATGATTTTATAGACCTCTATCATATCCCCCCTCAGGCATCTCTTCTCCAAGCTGAACAGCCCCATCCTCTTTAGCTTTTCTTCATAGAGGAGCTTTTCCATCCACTTTATCATTTTGGTTGCCCTTCTCTGTACCTTTTCAAGTTCAACTATATCATTTTTTTAATGTATTGACCACGGCTATTGCTGGCATTGGCCACTGTTATTACTGGCATTAGAAGCGTGGGATCTACTTAATGTTTTGGGTACTTGCCAGGTACTTGTAACCTGGATTGGCCTCTGTTGGAAACAGGATGCTGGGCTTCATGGACCTTTGGTCTGATCCAGTACGGCAACTTCTTTTGTTCTTATGTTCAGAATTGCACACAGTATTCTTGATGTGGACTCACCATGGATCAATACAGAGGTATTATGAAAGTCTCAATTTCTTTCCTAACATTCTGTTTGCTTTTTTTGTCCACTGCTGCACACTGAGCTGAGGATTTCAAAGTACTGTTCATGATAACACATAGATCTTTTTCTGAGATGGTAAATTCTGAAATGAAACCTAACTTTGCATAACTACAGTATGAGTTACTTTTCCCTATGTGCATCATTTTGCAATTATCCACATTAAATGTCAAATGTCTTGCAAATTCTTTCTGCAATTTAAGAACATAAGAACAGGCCATACTGGGTCAGACCAAGGGTCCATCAAGCCCAGCATCCTGTTTCCAACAGTGGCCAATCCAGGCCATAAGAACCTGGCAAGTACCCCAAAAACTTAGTCTATTCCATGTTAGCATTGCTAGTAATAGCGGTGGTTATTATCTAAGTCAACTTAATTAATAGCAGGTAATGGACTTCTCCTCCAAGAACTTATCCAATCCTTTTTTAAACACTAACTATACTAACTGCACTAACCACATCTTCTGGCAACAAATTCCAGAGTTTAATTGTGCGTTGAGTTAAAAAGAACTTTCTCCGATTAGTTTTAAATCTGCCACATGCTAACTTCATGGAGTGCCCCCTAGTCTTTCTATTATCCGAAAGAGTAAATAACTGATTCACATCTAACCGTTCTAGACCTCTCATGATTTTAAACACCTCTATCATATCCCCCCTCAGTCGTCTCTTCTCCAAGCCGAAAAGTCCTAACCTCTATAGTCTTTCCTCATAGGGGAGTTGTTCCATTCCCCTTATCATTTTGGTAGCCCTTCTCTGTACCTTCTCCATCGCAATTATATCTTTTTTGAGATGCGGCGACCAGAATTGTACACAGTATTCAAGGTGCGGTCTCACCATGGAGCGATATAGAGGCATTATGATATTTTCCGTTTTATTCACCATTCCCTTTCTAATAATTCCCAACATTCTGTTTGCTTTTTTGACTGCCGCAGCACACTGAACCGACAATTTCAATGTGTTGTCCACTATGACGGCTAGATCTCTTTCTTGGGTGGTTGCACCTAATATGGAACCTAACATTGGGTAACTATAGCAAGGGTTATTTTTCCCTATATGCATCACCTTGCACTTATCCACATTAAATTTCATCTGCCATTTTGATGCCCAATTTTCCAGCCTCACAAGGTCTTCCTGTAATTTATCACAATCTGCTCTTGATTTAACTACTCTGAACAGTTTTGTATCATCCGCAAATTTGATTACCTCACTTGTCGTATTTCTTTCCAGATCATTTATAAATATTAGAGATGTGAATCGTGTGATCGATCGTCTTAACGATCGATTTCAGCTGGGAGGGGGAGGGAATCGGATCGTCGCAGTTTGGGTTTTTTAAATATCGTGTAAATCGTGTAAATCGAAAACCGGCACACTAAAACATCCCTAAAACCCACCCCGGCCCTTTAAAATAAATCCCCCACCCTCCCGAACCCCCCCAAAATGCCTTAAATTACCTGGGATCCAGAGGAAGGGTCCCGGTGTGATCTTTTACTCTCGGACCTCCGTGCGTTGTAGAAATGGCGCCGGCGCTACCTTTGACCTGTCATATGACAGGTCAAAGGTAGCGCCGGCGCCATTTTGTTTTTTTGTCCCCCGACATCAGGAGCGTAGGAGATCGCTCCTGGACCCCTGCTGGACCCCCAGGGACTTTTCGCCAGCTTGGGGGGGCCTCCTGACCCCCACAAGACTTGCCAAAAGTCCAGCGGGGGTCCGGGAGCGATCTCCTACCGCGAATCGTTTTTCCGTACCGAAAATGGCGCCGGCCATACGCTGTATGGCCGGTGCCATTTTCGGTACGGAAAAACAATTCGACTGCAGGAGGTCATTCCGGACCCCCGCTGGACCCCCAGGGACTTTTGGCCAGCTTGGGGGGGCCTCCTGGACCCCAGGTAATTTAAGGCATTTTATGGGGGTTCGGGAGGGTGGGGGATTTATTTTAAAGGGTCGGGGTGGGTTTTAGGGTTGTTTTAGTGTGCCGGTTTTCCCGCCCTCCCCCTTCCCCTCCCCCTTCCCCCGATTTACGATTTTTTGACGATAAATCGGGGGAATTGTTATTGTATCGCGGCTCTAACGATTTTTTACGATTTAAAATATATCGGACGATATTTTAAATCGTCAAAAAACGATTCACATCCCTAATAAATATATTGAAAAGTAAAGGTCCCAATACAGATCCCTGAGGCACTCTACTGCCCACTCCTTTCCACTGAGAATATTGTCCATTTAATCCTACTCTGTGTTTCCTATCTTTTAGCCAGTTTGTAATCCACGAAAGGACATCACCACCTATCCCATGAGTTTTTATTTTTCCTAGAAGCCTCTAATGAGGAACTTTATCAAATGCCTTCTGAAAATCCAAGTACACTACATCTACCGGTTCACCTTTATCCACATGTTTATTAATTCCTTCAAAAAAGTGAAGTAGATTTGTGAGGCAAGACTTGCCTTGGGTAAAGCCATGCTGACTTTGTTCCATTAAACCATGTCTTTCTATATATTCTGTGATTTTGATGTTGTTTAGAACACTTTCCACTCTTTTTCCTGGCACTGAAGTCAGGCTAACCGGTCTGTAGTTTCCCGGATCACGCCTGGAGCCCTTTTTAAATATGGGGGTTACGTTAGCTATCCTCCAGTCTTCAGGTACAATGGATGATTTTAATGATAGGTTACAAATTTTTACTAATAGGTCTGAAATTTCATTTTTTAGTTCCTTCAGAACTCTGGGGTGTATACCATCCGGTCTAGGTGATTTACTACTCTTAAGTTTGTCAATCAGGTCTACCATATCTTCTAGATTCACCGTGATTTGGTTCAGTCCATCTGAATCATTACACATGAAAACATTCTCCATTACAGGTACCTCCCCAACATCCTCTTCAGTAAACACTGAAGCAAAGAAATAATTTAATCTTTCCACGATGGCCTTATCTTCTCTAAGTGCCCCTTTAACCCCTTGATTATCTAACGGTCCAACTGACTCCCTCACAGGCTTTCTGCTTCAGATATATTTTAAAAAGTTTTTACTGTGAGTTTTGGCCTCTACAGCCAACTTCTTTTCAAATTCTCTCTTGTGATTTCACTACTGGCAAAAATTTTATCATCTGCAAATTTGATCACTTCACTCACCATTCCCTTTTCCAGATATATTAAAAAGAATCTATCCCAGTATAGATAGATCCTTGAGGCACTTCGCTGTTTACCTTTCTCCACTGAGAAATCTGACTTTTTATTCCTACTGTCTGTTTCATATCTAGATCACCATTATCTATTCACCTGTTTATTAACTCCTTCAATATAATGTAGCAGATTGGTGAGACAAGACTTCCCATGTGTAAATCCATGCTAGCTGTGGCTCAATAAACCATGCCTTTCTATACATTCTTTGATTTTATTCTTGAGAATAATGTTTATGATTTTTTTTCCTGGCACTAAAGTCAAGTTTATCTGTCTTTAGTTTCCCAGATCACCCCTGGACCCCTTTTAAAGATCTGCGGCATATGGGCCACCCTCCAATCTTCAGGTACAACAGACAGTTTTAATGATAGGATGCAAATTACTAGTAATAGATTTGCAATTTCATTTTTGTATTTTTTCAGAATTCTGGGTTGCATACCATCTGGTCCAGATGACTTGCCTCTCTTGTTTGTTAATCTGCTCTGTTACATCATCCAGGTTCACATTGATTTGTTTCAGCTCTTCTGAATTATCACTATTACATGCTGTTTCCAGTACAGATATCTCCCTGGCATCCTCTTCAGTAAACACCAAAGCAAAGAATTCATTTAGTCTTTCTGCTATGCCCTTATCTTCTCTAAGTGCCCCTTTAACCCCTTAATCATCATCTAACAATCCAAACAACTCTCTCACAGGTTTCCTGCTTCAGATTATTTAAAAAAGATTTTATTATAAATTTTTGCCTCTACGGCCAGCTTCTTTTCAAATTCTCTTTTAGCCATCCTTATAAATTTTTACATCTAACTTGCCAATGCTTATACATCTTCATATTTTTAGAAAAAAGAACTTTTGGCTAAAATAGCCTCTTTCACTTCACCTTTTAACTATGCTGGCAGTCGTTTGGCTTTCCTTCCGCCTTTTCAAATATGGTCTGGGCTTCCAATATGGTATTTTTAAACAAAGTCCACACCTGATGTAAACTCTTCACCTTTGTAGCTGCACCTTTTAGTTTTTCACTATTTTTCTCATTTTATCAAAGTATCTCTTTTGAAAATTAAATGCTAGAGCAGTAGATTTACTTAATGTCCTTCCTCCAGTCATTAACTCAAATCTGTTCACATTATGATCACTGCTGCTGAGTGGCCACATATTGTTTCATCTCTCACCAGATCCTGTGCTCCATTAGGCATTAGGTTAAAATGGCTCCTCCTCTCATCAGTTCCTAGGCCGTCTGATTCATGAAGCAGTCATTTATTTCATCTGGAAACTTTGGCCTGGATTCACTAATGCCGCAAGGCTTAGTGAATCCCGGCGATAACGGTGGGCAGGGGGGTGAAGCGGGGGGGGGCAGTCCTGTGCTAGCCGGCAGTGATCGTACCTCCGCAGTGTGATCGCTGCCGGCGTCGCACCAAATAACTACAACCATAAAAGGTGGAGTTATTCAGTGCGAAATAGGCAGCGAAAAGGCTCCTTACCTTTTCGCTGTCTGCGCCGTCTTCACGGAGTTGGCCCCGGTGATGCCCCGACTCCTCCTCTTCCAGGGCCGACTCCACCCCGATGTCCCCTTCGCAGGCGTGCACTACGATTTCTAGCTATCGCACGCTTGCGCTGGTACTGCAAGCGTGCGATAGCCTTAGAAAATAAGGCCCTTTATCTCCCTAAAATGTTCAGTTATGACATTTACTCAGTCAGAATTGGGGCAATTGAAATCTCCCATTATTATTGTGCTGACAAATTTGTTAGCTTTCCTAATTTCTGTTAGTATTTCATTATCTGTCTGTTCATTTTGGTCATGCGGAGGATAGATTACCCCCACCACTTGTTGAACTCTATGCCATCCCTCACATAAAGCTACCCCACTACCAAGTTGCACCATCCCGTCATTGCAATATAATTTATACCCTGCTATAGCACTGCCCCATTTGTTATTCTCCTTCCACCAGGTCTCTGAAATGCCAAATAAGTCTACCTCTTCATTCAGTGCTATACATTTTAACTCTCCCATCATACTTTTTGGATTCTGGTTTTCTGGATCCCTTGAGGTTGTTACCATCCCCTATGTTATTTGATATTTCTTTGACCTGCTTTACTTTCTATTGGAGAGGACGTGAGGTGAATACTCATGTACTGTATCAAATGAAATCCAATTATATATTTTTATAGGTGAGGATCCAGTTATATATTTTTATAGGTGAGGTAAGAAACTGCAGTGAGGGTTATGAATGCTCATTTAGCAGAGGTATCCAGTTGGCTGTTTCTAAATATGAACCATTCTGACCTATGTGTATTAAGAAGATTAATTGACTGGTATACTCCAAAATGGGCTCTAAGATCAGAAGGTGCCCACTTGTTGGCTATCCCTTCAGCCAACAAGTATAAATGGGTTCAGACAATGGCACAGGTTTTCTCTTCCACATCTGTTGTAGAGTGGAATAAATTGCCAGTAGGGCTTCATGAGCAGCAAGATATAAAAGTGTTTAGAAAAGGTCTCAAGACAATGTTTTTTGAACAGGCCTTTGGATGAGTTATATGCCTTGGTTTCTGTGTTTAAATTTTG
This sequence comes from Rhinatrema bivittatum, assembly GCF_901001135.1. Lineage (NCBI taxonomy): Eukaryota > Metazoa > Chordata > Amphibia > Gymnophiona > Rhinatrematidae > Rhinatrema > Rhinatrema bivittatum. Next base: position 762,497,012 of record NC_042615.1, read on the forward strand.
TGTTTTTAAAGTTTTATGTTTTCTGTGAATTTATGAGCTCAGTTTGAAACCTGCAGTGAACAGATACTTGGAAGTTGCGGAACAGAAGATTTCGAAATAAATAAATAAATGATATATAAACTCTCAAAAATCAGTGCTGTTGTGGGTATCCAGGCAGAAACATGTTTTGAAAGTTTGTCTGTCCTTTGGGGGGGGGGGGGGGGGGAGTGATGTTAAAAACGAATGAGATTATTTACAACTTGGGAGTAAATTTGGATTGTAAATGCTCTTTGGTTCCTCAAATTTCAGCAGTCCCTTTTGCAGTTTTGTGGCTGATTAGGAAGCTCTGCTCATTTTTTCCGAAGTTGACTGAGAAATAATGACACATGCCTTACTAACAAGTAGGCTAGGTTATTGTAATTCATTGTATGAAGGGTTGGCTCAGTCGGTGTTGTGCAGATTTCAATTTATGCAGAAAACTGCAGCCAAGATCTTGTTGGGTGTGAGGGAAAGGGATCATGTACATCACATCTAATGAACTTACAGTACATTGGCTGTCGATTCAGAGGCTAGTTAAATTCAAGACCTTAATCCTGGTATATAAATGTTTGGATGATCTAGGACACAAGTACTTAAGGGATTTATTACTGCAGTGTACTCGGACCAGAAGTCTACGTTCATGCCAGAGAGATTTACTGTATGTTCCAGCATTATAAGCTGCAAAGTTAGTGTCTACTCAAAGGTCAGCATTTAGTATTGCTGGCCCTATGTTGTGGAACATGGTCCCACTGGACATTCGTTAAGAAGTAGTCTGATCTTTAGGAAACACTTGAAGGCCTGTTTGTTTACCTAGGATTTTACTTAGCTAAATGAAGAGTGGTTGGATAAATTGTATAATTGGACCAAAGACCTTGTATGGGTTGTTTTTTGTAGCTTTTAATGCAACTGGAACATTGTTTTCTTCTTCGACGGCAGGAGCAAAAGGCAAAAGGAGGAATGGGATAAAGATGATAGCCAATGCTGCCCAGGCAGGGCCAGTGCAAGGGGATTGGGCACCCTAGGCACCTTCAGCCTTGTGCCGCCCCCCTGTCGTGCCGCCCCCAGCCCGTCCCCGGTCGCAGCCCTGACTCCTCCCCCCTAAAAGAAAACTTACAAAATACCTGGTGGTGCAGGTGGGGGCCTGGGAGCGATCTGCCGCTCCTGGGACCTCGGCTGCTACTAACCAAAATGGTGCTTGTGGCCTTTAGCCCCTACCATGTGACAGGGGCTACCGGTACCATTGGTTGGCCCTTGTCACATGGTAGGGGCTAAAGGCCACCAGTGCCATTTTGCTTAGTGGCAGCCAAGGCCCCGGGAGCGGCAGATCGCTCCCGGGCCCTCTGCTGGACCACAAGGGGGCGTCGGGAGGGAGGCACAGTGAGGCGGGGGCTGGCAGAATTTTGAAAGGGTATTTTTTACCCTTTCAAAATTCTGCCGCCTGCCGCAGCACCCCCTAAATCGCAGCGCCCTAGGCACAGGCCTAGCTCGCTTAGTGGTTCCTCCGGCCCTGTGTCCAGGGTATTGATATGCAGTCTTCATGGAAAAAGCACAGGACTGCTTCTATGGCCAAGTCCAAAAGCAGCATTGTCTGAATTATCAAGAAGACTGATCAACCCATAAAAATATTTCTAGCAGTAATTTTGTTATGAGTTTGACAGTTGCTTGGTTTTGATTATAAATATTATTACCCTTAACTTAAGGTTTGGGGTAACCACCACAGAGCAGCAGTTACTACCCTAGCACTTTTTCTGTCATTGTTACTATGTATTTTTAAGCCATTTAGAGTTATGCCAATGTATCTCTTTTTCTTTCGGCTTGTATGGTTTTATGGATGGAGGCATAATGTTGTAATGAAATGTAATGTAAACACAACCAAAGAATGTTTCTACAAACTGCAGGTACTAAAAAAACTAAGACCTTTACTACACCACAATGACTTCCGAACAGTTCTCTAAGCTACCCTTTTCTCTAAAATCGATTACTGTAATTCACTTCTCCTAGGCCTCCCAGCATCTTCAATCAGACCCCTTCAAATGCTGCAAAACACAGTGGCAAGAATCCTAATACACATAGATCAGAGCATATCACTCCGATCCTCAAAGACCTCCATTGGCTCCCAATCACTTCTAGAATCCTCTATGAGTCTTACTATTATTCACAAAACCTTAAACAATCAAAACACCACCTGGCTAAATAACGCCCTCCAATACCACACTTCCAGTAGACCCTCCAGAACCGCATACGAAGGATCCCTAGACATCCCCGCCCACAACATCACCCAACTCATATCTACCAAAAAATGGACACTGACCATAGCAGGCTCATCCCTATGGAACACTATGCCAACAGATCTCCGCCTAGAACACTGCACTGCCACCTTCAAAAAAAAAACTTAAGACATGGCTGTTCCAACAAGCCTAAACTTAAATTAGCTCCTCGCTCACAGCTCCTCCCCACTCTACCTCCCTCATTCAGAATTATACAATGTTATTATAGTTATTGTTCTATCTACTTAACTTCCCTCGCCTAGGTCACCTGACCATTCTTCTTCATCTCTCCCAAGTTCTTTATTCCCCTGTTATATGTAACTTTATTCTTCCCTCTCAGTTTCAATATATTTATCCCCCTGTTATTTGTAAACCATTGTGATATGTCTATGTACATCGGTATATAAAAGTTTTTAAATAAATAAGAATAAATAAAATAAATAAATAAATAATACAAGGTTCATTAAATGGTAAAATCTGAAATAAAATCTGAATAAATAAATAATAAATGTTTCCTCTCCAAAGGTCACTCCTACAACAATTTATTACATTGTTATACTTGGGGGTGTTGCTGTATTGTTAGTATAGTTTTTTTTTTTATGGTGATCACTCCAGCAACACCCTTACTACATAAATCTAGTGTGCAGTGAAGGTGGCCAAAAGAAAGTATTTTCAAGCATCCTGTACTTTTCCTCAAGATTTTCTTTTAAAGTCATCAAGAAAAAAAGATAAAAGTATAGTTTTCTCTAAAGAGATTTGAACACACCCCTAAAAGAATAATGTGATAACGACACCTTCATAATGTAAACAAGGCGATTATTACAGAAAGCAGAAAGAACCTGATAAATGATTGAACAAATGCCTTCTTCTAGCTCTGTTGGTTTTACTAATGAATCCCGAACAGCTCATGGAGAGAATGCAGGCCCCCTAATCTTGACCATTAAATGTCCTTTGAGTATCTGCATCTGATAAAGTAGGCATTGTCTTCAAAAGCTCATGCTTCAATAAATTAGTTGTCTATAAGATGCCACCCGACTCTTGTCATTCTTTGTGTATCTATGTGTCTGAAAAAAACAAAAATAAAGCAAACCCATTGTGTCTATTCTGGTGGAGCGATGCTGAATGTTTTTATTAATACTTTTCACTTCTTTTCTGGGAATTAAGATAACAGTTATGAAGAAATATTTGTGAGTCTGTTTATTGTAACTGAGGCATGTTGAAGGGTAACAGATTCACCAATGGCATGCAAGAATGGATTTTAAGGAGGAAATCATAATGATTTTTTTCTTGTTTTTTTGGCACCAGAAAATAATCTTGTTTTGCTGACCAAACTAAACATAAAAAAACACATTTTTAATAATAATGACTACAGAGATTATTATTTTGTGACCCAGCTTTCAAAATATAGAAAAATATCCTATCAAGAAGATTTATAAGTAATGTTTTACATCATCCCCTGTGGATCCTATCTAAGCACTTGGGGGTAATTTTATGACAGGCTGCATAAATTTGCCGGTTGTTATCTGCCCAAGTTACACCAATTTTCAAAGTGAACTTACTTATATAGGTTCACTTTCAAATGATGCTGGCAACATTTGAGCCCATACAATTACAACTGCCATTTGGTGTATATAATTTAGCTGAGAGAATTTACATGCATGATTTTTAAAATAAGAAAGTATTTGCATAAGTATCGACCCCAGCCACACTCCACCCCCTAGAAAGCTTCTCTCCTATGACAGGCACATAAAGGGCCTCATTTTCTAAAGTATCGCAGGCCTGCGGTACTTTAGAAAAATGCGGTAATGAGGGCCGGGGGGGGGGGGGAGGGGCGGTCCTGTGCTAACCTGCAGTAATCGCACCTCCGCGGTGCGATCGCTGCCGGCATTGCGCCCAATAACTACACCATAGAAGGTGTAGTTATTGGGCGCAAAATAGGCAGCGAAAAGGCTCCTTACCTTTTTGCTGTCCGCGCCGTCCTCGCAGAGTCGGCCCCAGTGACGCCCCGACTCCTCCTCTTCCGGGGCTGACTCCGCCCCGATGTACGTAGCGCAGGCGTGCACTACCTTCGCTAGCTATCGCTATAAGGCCCAAAGGCTATTGCTATAAGGCCCAAAGGCATGTAAATACAAGGTGTATGCATGTAATTGTATGTGTAACTGTCTCACAGTTTTCTAAAAGGCCATTTCTGTGGGTAAAGCACTACTGCATATGTCCTTTCAAAATTATCCTCCCTGTATACATTTTTGTAGAAGTCAAAATTATTTTCCAAGTGTCACTCATTCTGCACACTGACACTTTGTATTTTGCCCGCAGTTTCACTCCTTCACAGCACATAAAGTTAAAACCTTACGTCAAATTAAAGTTAATTGCAAGGATTTGGACAATCATTGTTTTATGGGAAATTTCATTCTAGCTATTTATAGCTTGCTGACTGATAGAAGAGCTTGTAGACTGTGATTTAAAATATTTTTGTAGACTGTGAGAGTGGGTGAATGGGACAGAGTAAAGTGTTCCTCTGGAAAGAAATTCCTATTCAGAGGCCATTGTACTAATCTGTACTAAAATTTTGCAAGATCAGTATTTGATGTGCATAAGATTTCTACATGGACTTAAAAGCAAATGAGCCTGGTAGAAAAGATACTTTTATAAATTTTCTATAGCAACTGCAAAAAACTTAACTTGCGACAATGGCTTGCAACAATGTCTTTGCACATGAGATTTCTTGAATCTTGTTTTAATTAATTTTTAATTTATGTTTTTGCTGTACTGTGTTTGTCATATCGTCACTGGTTCTTTTGCTTTTGACATTTTTTTTTATTTGCCTATTTTATGTAATTTTTATATTTTTATTATTTTGCTTTCTATTGTTTATATGATTTAATTCTTTCAATTACTTCTATTTTTTTTTTGTTTTGCATTTGCCAAGAGCCTTCACTGGAGGGTTGATTAAAAAATTTGAGAAATATAAATAAATAACTGAAACCCCCTTCGAGGTTGAGGGAGGACTTTCTTCATTATTAATCCCATGGAAGGCGTAGGTGAGCGGCCCCAGAAACATTTTAGGGAAGTGAGAGGAGGAGTTGTAGGGCCCAGTACAGTCTAGTCAGTGAGGCCCAGGCGCCAAGGTGATCTTTGGGGTGGGAGTGGGAGGGAGTTTGGAAGAATTCAGTGAAGCCCAGGTAAACCATGGGAATTAGCAGAAGGGCCTACTGGGGATGGGGAAGTTATATACCCCAAAATACCCAAACACTTTTGGGTATTTTGTGCAAGGCCATTTGTGATTTTTTCCATTTGAAAATAAAGCCAGGCAGAGTGGATAAATATTACCTTCTAGTTTCACTACCTGACTAAATGTAACCACTCAAAAAGTGGATGGATCCAGGGGCAGGATTAGGTTGGGAAGAGAAATGTAGGTGACTAGCACTGATTTTCAGTGATAGCTACCTAACTTGGCCAGCAGCCAAACCAATAAACAGGTTTAGCTAGTTTACATATAGCTGGTTATCCCTGCTCATGGAACCCAACCCCGACCTCTAATCCAATTCCTCTAAGATACTATAGATAATTAATCCAGTTGTTATTCAATCAGTTTCAAACTGTGGAGGTAGTTTTTACCCACAAGGTATTGCACCAATGATCAAAGCAAAGCTGCACACGTAAAGGGTAATTTTAAAAGCCAGACCCGCACTACAATCTGGAAATGAGCGCATCTAGCACATAAGAACATAAGAAGTTGCCATACTCGGTTAGACCAAGGGTCCATCAAGCTCAACATCCTGTTTCCAACAGAGGCCAATCTAGGTTACAAATACCTGGCAAAAACCAAAACATTAATTAGATTCCATGCTTTTAATGCCAGTAATAGCAGAGGCTATTCCCTAAATCAAATTGATTAATAGCAGTTAATAGACTTCTCCTCCAAAAACATATCCAAACCTTTTTTAAATGCAGCTACACTAACTTCCCTAACCTCATCCTCTGTCAACAAATTCCAGAGCTTAATTGTGCATTGAGTGAAAAAGAATTTTCTTTGATTAGTGTTAAATGTGCTAATTGCTAACTTCATGGAGCGTCCCCTAGTCTTTCTATTATCCAAAAGAGTAAATCACCAATTCACATTTATCTGTTCTAGACTTCTTATAATTTTATAGAATTCTATCATATCCCCCCTTAGCCATCTCTGCTCCAAGCTGAACAGCTCTACCCTATTTAAACTTTCCCCATAGGGAAGCCATTCCATCCCCTTTATCATTTTGGTCGGCCTTCTTTGTACCTACTCCAGTGCAATCATATCTTTTTTTAGATGCGGCGACCAGGATTTTATACAGTACTCAAGGTGCGATCTCACCATGGAACGATACAGAGGCATTATTACATTTTCCACTTTATTCACCATTCCCTTCCTAATAATTCCTAACATTCTGTTTGCATTTTTGACTGCCACAGCACACTGAGCCAACGATTTAATGTATTATCCACTATGATGGTATCAACAAACAAGATAGATGCCAGATGTCCTTCATAAGCATTTATTGTAGTGGAGACGCAAAAATGCCTGACTCACGCCGAGTTTTGCCACTTCTCAGGGGCATGAATGTTAAAGGATCTGAACCTGCAAATATCGCTCTGTTTATTTATTTATTTATTTACTTACTTATTTGTTTATTTAAAACCTTTTCTCTACCGGTGTTAGTGTGTACATCACATCGGTTTACATCATAACAAAATGCTTAGAAAGTACATTTAACAAGGGAACAACATGGTAAGGGTAAGGTGCACTCATAGAAAAGCATAGAAAAAACAGCTCAACTGGTGAGAGGTTCTAATACAGTGAATGTTGGTATATATCATTCTCGCTAATATCATAATTGTATGTTATTATTTACATTATGTACAAGAGTGCATATAGTCACAGATTATAATGATATTAGCGATGGTGGCGGGTTATGCAAATGTGCACCCCCTTGTGCGCGCCGACCCCGGTTTTTATAAGATCTGGCGTACTTTTGTTTGCGCCTGGTACACGAACAAAAGTACACGCGTACATACTTTTCTAAAATCTACCCCTTTATGTACATTTCCCAAGCTAAATTGTTTGCGGTTAAACAATGTGATTCAGACATCTGTATAAAATGTCAAACGGAAAGAGGTACATATTTTCATAGTCTGTGGGAATGTGACCAGGTGGCTATGTTCTGGGAGGAGGTTTTGGACAGCCTGGGCCAGATACTGAGCACACCGATGCCCAAAACACCTAAAATCTGTTTACTGAGATTGTTTAGCGATTCCCTTCTACAACTATCGGTTCCAGAGCAACTATTTCTGCAGAAGGCGCTGTTGATAGTTGTGCAAACAATCATGACCCAGTGGATTACTACTAACCAATCATTTTTTAAACACAGCTATACTAATTGCACTAACCACATCCTCTGGCAACAAATTCCAGAGTTTAATTGTGCGTTGAGTGAAAAAGAACTTTCTCCGATTAGTTTTAAATGTGCCACATGCTAACTTCATGGAGAACCCCCTAGTCTTTCTATTATCTGAAAGAGTAAATAACCGATTCACATCTACCCATTCTAGACCTCTCATGATTTTAAACACCTCTATCATATCCCACCTCAGCCGTCTCTTCTCCAAGCTGAAAAGTCCAAACCTCTTTAGTCTTGCCTCATATTGAACTTTCCTTCGGCCTCCCCCCACCTTCCCCTCCCTTCCCCTATCTACCCTACCTTTATCGCAAAACTTATGCCTGCCCCAGGCAGGCTTAACTTGTGCGCGCTGGCCGGCCGCCGCCGCGTGATTCCCCAGCCCGGGAGCGATTTCGGAGGCCTTGGCCATGCTCCCGAAATGCCCCTGGGCCGGAACCATGCCTGCGGCCAAATGATGAGGCAGATGAGGCAGATGGCCCACGCCATTTTTAAAGATGGCGCCGGCTATCCATTACTCCTACCATGTGACAGGGGCTGGCCAATGGCACGGATACCCTGTCACATGGTAAGGGCAAAGGGCCATCGGTGCCATTTTTAGTAGTGGCAGCCGACGGCCTGAGAGCGGGAGATCGCTCCCGGGACCCCCACTGGACCACCAGGTAATTTTAAAACATTTTTGGGTGGGTCGGGAGGGTGGGGGAACCTAAGGGAGCAGTTTTAAAGGGTCGGGGTGGGTTTAGGGCTTGTTTATGTGTGCTGTTTTTCCCACCCTCCCCCAAAACGATAAGAGAACCCCACGAACAATTTTGTGGGGTTTTCCTATCGGTTTCGGGGAGCCCCCAATTTCTGACGACTTTGAAAATATCGTATGATATTTTCAATCATCAGAAATACGATTCACATCCCTAGTCTTTGGTATGACTGGTTGCCAGTTGTAGCTAGGTGGTAGTCCAACAAACTGTAGGTCCTAGCCCCAGAAGAGTTAGTAGGGAGTGGTAGATGCCTGAAATGCCCTTCCAGAGGAGGTGGTGAAGACAAAAACAGTGAAAGATTTCAAAGGGGCATGGGATAAACACTGTGAATCCCTAAGGACTAAAGGATGGAAATGAAGAAAAGACCATTGATGCAATTCCATTATTGCTCTCTGCTTCAATGGCAGGGGGAAAAGAGGAAAAGGGGATTTAGAATCGGACGGCAACCAACAAGGACATTGAATTTTACAGTCTGGGAAAATAAATAAGCATGGGGGTAACTTGCTGATGCGGCTGTTACTACCCTTAACCAATAAGCCTGATACTTTTGATACAACTCCAGTACTCGCTGTTTCCACAGCAAGAGTTAATGGTGAATTGGACTCAGAAAGCAACCTACAAGTGCCCTGACTTTGACGGTCTGGGAAACTGATAAGTTTGGGGGTAACCTGTATGGCGCGGAAGATGCTACCAAAGTTTGCTGGGCAGATTAGATGGCCCACTTGGTCCTTTTCTGCCGTCACTTCTACGTTTCTATGAGTACAATTTTCAAACTATTTTACCCTGGTAACTAAGCAATAATTCTGATGGAATGGAGGTTTGAAGCCAGTCTTCCGTCTTTTTGTGGGTAAATCTGCTTCTGCTGTGAAACATATCAGGTACTTTAACCTGCCCTGAAAACTGCCAGGGGCATGGATGACAGAAAATCATTTCTCCTGTCAAAAGGAGCTGTATTTATTTTGTGACGTTTCAAAGTCATTTATTCACATAAATCATGGGCTTATGTGTGTAAATGGTTTGTTGTAAACTTTCCCAATTTTTGTGCAAGTAAAAGGATGTGCAATATCCAATTTTGTGCAGACTTTTACATGCCCAAGAAAGAGGTGTTCCAGTGGGTGGAATTGGGATGGAGTTTGGATTTGCACATAGCTTTTATTTTAAATTCACATGCACAGGTTATATGTTGCCAGCAGCAGCTGTAATTTTGTGCAGGGGGGTTTCTGCATATACTTTTGCATATGTTTGCTTTGAAAATTGTTGTAATTTATGTGCATAGCTGCCAGATAAGCTACCTGATATGTTACAAAATTACCTTCCCTATAATGTAAGCTTTTTGAGACTTTGTATAATTTACTTTTACCCAGTGATTGCATCTATACAGCTGAATGCAGTATAATTATAGTAACTGTCATCTCTGTTTTTATGCTACTATATCAATGCATGAGGTTTTAGCAACTATATACTGGTGAAAAAAACCCTAGATTCATCAAAATGCTATACATTTTGCATGAATAATGCCTGTGATAAAAAAAAAAAAAGGAGCATGGTTAGGGTAATTTTTGAACAACTGCAACATGTGTTAAATTGTGTGTGTGTGTGTGAGAGAGAGAGAGAGAGAGAGAGAGTATTAAGGCATTCATATTAGTCATCTAGTTATACTGCTATAGGAGAGTCATCTAGTAACTCGAGGTGAGGTGTTGGTCGTGGTCTAGGGTTTGGGGGCAGTTTTCATGCACAGTCAGATGTATGAACAGTGAAGATGTGATGTGATTTGGAATGAGGAAAGGTACACAAAGATGAGATTTCTATAATGTACGCTCACCCTAGCTTGTTAGCACCCAAGTAGAAAGTGCATCAAGCTAGGTTGAGAGGACATTGTAGAAATCTCATCTTTGTGTATCTTTCCTCTTTCAAAATCACATCAAATCTTCACTGGTGTGTACTGTGCTGTTTGTACTTCTGACTGTGCATGTAAAACTTCCCCCCAAACCCTAGACCACCACTAAAACCTCACCTCGAGTTACTAGATGACCCTCTTATAGTGATATAAATAGATGAATAATATTCTCTCTCTCTCTCAGATTTTTAATAAATATCATGAATCCTGGATTTTTGGTGGCAGGAAAAAAGGTGTTAAAACATTAAACAACATGTGTTATACTATCCCTCTCAATGTTAAACATCCCTCATTTTCATAAACCGTGCCCAAACTCCTCCCCTTTGACTACATTTTTTGGAATTTGCATACACATTGCATGATGCCAAAAATTAACGCATGCATTAGGGCATTACTGCGGGCATTAACGCCCTAATGCATTTTGATGAGTAACCCTGAAAAAGTGTTGCTCAATACTGTAACATTTTTATATCAACAAAATTAAGTTGTTGAAATTATTTTCAAACTGTAGTTGTGATAGCAGTTTTGAGTCAGGAAGAAGGCTACAAGAAATACCTTATACAACGGGAAACAGAAACCACATAACTCTTCTACTCCCTCATGATTTGACTGGCACGTTTAACAATTCTGTGGAGAAGAATATTGAAAATGATTTATTAAAGGCAGTCTTCCATTCTGTGCCTGTGGGAAGAACCCTTGATAAATCATAACCATTTTCTTGCAAGGTTAATTACCAATATTTGTGTATCTCCCAGTTAGACCAGCTTAACTCATTCAACATTTGCTCTATATACTAGGTAACTGATGTTTCTCCTTGTTGCACTGATGGAATGGTAGCAAGGAGACTTCCTCAAGGTCACTGTTCCTTGTAATACATTTATCATGACATCTTAAGATTCACATCAGTCATTACTATTAAAGGCTGTGAACCCCCAAAAGAGACCAGATCATTCAGTCTGTTTCCACTCATCTTTTTAAAAAAAGGAAGAAGTATGGTTTGTTTATATCAAATCAATGCATCAGGTTGGAATAGAAGCACAGATAGTGCCTCTTGAAAGGCTTGCTTTGGCAGCAGTAGAAGTAGAAGTTTAAAGAAGAACCAATGTGAAGGGAAACTATTTTAGACTTAATCCTCAGTGGAATGCAGGATTTAGTGCAAGAGGTAATGGCAGTAGAGCCAATTGGCAATAGTGATCATAACATGATCAAATTTGACTTAAGAGCTGGAGGGAGGAGATTAAATAAAATTACTGCTCTAGCATTTAACTTTCAAATGGGAGACTATGACACAATGAGGAAAACAGAAAAAATATTAAAAAGGTACAGCTGCAAAGGTTAAGAGTTTACATCAGGCATGGACATTGTTTAAAAATACCACCTTGGAAGCCCAGGCCAGATATATTCCACAAATGAAAATAAGTAGAAAGGAAGCAGATCAACAGGTGGCATGATTAAAAGGTGATGTAAAATAAGCTAAGCTATTATGGCCAAAAGAACATCTTTCAAAAATGAAAAGAGGGTCCAAATAAAACAAAAATAGGAAAAAGTATAAGCACTGGCAAATTAGATGCTAAACATTGGTAAGACAGGTAAAAAGAATTTGAAAATAAGTTTGCTATAGAGGCAAAAGCACATCATACATTTTTTTTTCAAATACATCCAAAGCAGGAAATCTATGAAGGAGTTGGTTGGACCATAAGAAGATTGAGAAGAAAAGGGGGCATATAGGGAAGACAATGCCATAGTGGAAAGACTAAATTAATTCTTTGCTTTGGTATTTCCTGACAAGGATATTAGGGAGATATCCATGCTAGAAATGGTATTTAATGGTAATGATTTGGAGGAAATAAGAAAATCTCATTGAACCTAGAAGATGTAATAGGGCAAATTAACAAACTAAAAAGTAGCAAATCACCTGGATGAGATGATTTATACCCCAGAATTCTGAACGAACTAAAAAATCAAATTGCAGAACAATTGTTAGTAATTTGTAACTTATTTTTATTATATTTTTATTTTTACTTTATTTTTTCTTTTTCATTTTATTCTTATTTTATTGTTATGTGATTTTGTAGTGGCCTTGAATGTGCCCACAAGTTAGGATGCATAACACCAGTTTCACCTCTAATGCCATTTTGGCAAATCATGACAAGTAAAATCAAAGCATAAACTGTCTGGGGTGGGCACCTTCAGTTAAACAGTATGCACTTTGGCATTATGCACCCAACTTTGCATCCTGTTCAGCTTTAGGTGCTGCCCTCCAGAGAGTTTATGCTTCTTTAAGCTCGCTGTAGTTGCAGAGCATTTGCATCTTGAAAGAATCCTTTGTAGAAAGAATTACTCTGTAGTGTGTGTAAACGTATGTCCAAAATCATAATTACACACACATATGGTGATTTTTAAAAGGCCATTTATGGGTATATGCATAAATCCAGGTTCTATGGATTTATGCATATACCCGTATTATGGATTGCCACTGTTTTATGCATATACCCACTGATTTATGCATATACCCGTATTATGGATTGGCAACTGTTGGAAACAGGATGCTGGGCTTGATGGACTCTTGGTCTGACCCAGTATGGCATTTTCTTATGTTCTTCTTATGTTCTTATGCATGTGAATCCTTTTCAAAATTACAAACCATTAGGGATGTGCAGACCAAAAGTTTAAGTTCATAAGTCCATAAGTTGAAAGGGGGTCCCATTTGCGGTCAATATGGACATATGGAGAATTCCATAAGTTGAGTCTATGTCCATATGTGCAAATAAAAATTTAAACCCCTCACCCGCCTTAATCCCGCCCCCCCCCCCAAGACTTACCAAAACTCCCTGGTGGTCCAGCGGGGTCAGGACGCCATTCCTGAACTCCTTTGCAAGGAGCACGTGACGTCGGCGTCACGTCGGCGTGACGCGGCATCACGTGATTCCCCTCGGGTTCGCTCCCGGACCCCTCGTTGGGCCCAAAAGGCACTTTTGGCCAGCTTGGGGGGGTCAGGAGGCCCCCCCAAGCTGGCCAAAAGTTCCTTTTGAGCCCAACGAGGGGTCCCGGAGCGAACCCGAGGGGAATCACGTGACGTCGGCGTCATGCCGACGTCACGTGATTCCCCTCGGGTTCGCTCCGGGACCCCTCGTTGGGCCCAAAAGGCACTTTTGGCCAGCTTGGGGGGGTCAGGAGGCCCCTCCAAGCTGGCCAAAAGTGCCGTTTGGGTCCAACGAGGGGTCCGGGAGCGGAACCGCGATGGACCACGTGACGTCGGCGTCACGTCGGAGTGACGCCGACGTCACGTGATTCCCCACGCGTCCCGCTCCCGGACCCTCACGGAACTTTTGGCCAGCTTGGGGAGTTTTGGTAAGTCTTGGGGGGGGGGGGGGATTAAGGAGGGTGAGGGGTTTAAATTTTTATTTAGATCAACAATCGCGATTTCCAAAGTATTCAACATAGCTATGTTGAATACGTTGGAAATCCGATCGTTTACGCCTCATCATTTTTTTAAGTTAAAAAAAAAAGTTGCGTTTTCCATTTAAGTTCAAAACGAATGCACACCCCTACAAACCATAGTATCATGTGGGCAGAAGATCTTATCGTATGAAAATAAATGCTTTAAGGCAGTGTTTCTCAAGCCAATCCTGGAGTACTCCTTAACCAAGCTGGTTTTCAGGTCATCCACAATGAATAAGCATGATATAGATTTGCTTACACACCAACTAATGTTTTTTTCCTGATCTCTACTTGAATGTCACTCAACCTCTACCTATGTAAATGTGAAGCCCCCTTGGGATTTCCACAAATAGGTGCCCTAGATTAGGACCTGTAGGGAATATAAGAATTGGAACATACCACTTTGTTACAGCACCCCCTGTGTAGTTGCTGCAGTGTTGGCTTCCTGCCTGCTCGAGAGCAGATGGGTTAGAGATCTGTGTAGCATTTTAATTCAGCTTTCAAAGAAGAAGGCTCTTTTGATTGGCTCCCTGTCCCAGTTAGGCTTTACACTCCTGACTATACCTGTCTAGTCCAGAACCTGACTAGTAAGGTGTCTGAGTTTTTTGGATTGCTTAAAAATGTCTTTGGAGATTCTCTTTTAACCCCTATTCCTAGCTCAGAGTGGAAAATCCCTTGCCTGGGAAGGACAGGAAGAGAGAAGACCTGCTGATTCCAACTCAGCCCCAGTGGTTGGGCAATAGTGACTCTAGGCTCGTAAAGAGAAGGAGAGAGAAGACCTGCTGGGTCCATCTTACACCCAGTGGATGGAGTTGGACAATGGTAACTCTGTGCCAGTGAAGATGGGGAGAGAGTTTTCAATCCTCTGCTGATTTTAGGGACTTTCATCCAGAAAGATTCAGTGTACATCTGAAGAGAAAGAGAGAGAGAGAGAGAGAGCGAGAGTGGATAAGTGCAATGATTTCATCTGGAGACCCCCTTAGGAGCCTCTACCGCTAGAACAGAGAGGACTGGGAGAAGTGTTGAGAACATGTGTGTCAAACATCTGTGACCTTAGGTACTGTTTCAACTTTCTGAAAGGCAGGGGACCCCATTCCATACTTTGAACCATACTTCAAAAAATCTTGGGGGAAAGGTTATCCTAGTCTTACCACCCCGAGGGACACATACACAGAGAAAGCAAGGACTAAGATTGAGGAGTAATCATGGATGTAAATAGGAGGAAGAGTGTTTGATGCCAGATGAAAACCATTAAAGATATCCTGCAGTAAACTTTTGTTTTAGAACATCCTATTTGAGTGCCCAGCCTGCTTTATTGGAACTGGGTTAGTGAGCTCCCAAGAAACTGTGAGTACACCCAGAGAAAATGTTTCCTCCTGCACTTTGGGTCTTGGAAACCTACCCTACTCCCTTTTGGAGAATCCATGCCCTGGGGCTGTTGGAACAATGCAAGGACTTAGCTCTAGAATTAAGTGTGACTCTGACATCATGGATAAATACCAGAAGTGGGGCTATACAAAGTAATGGATAGTAAATATTTCCATGGTATCTGGTTTAAAACAGGGACTGCATTGATGACATCACAGGAGGAGATCTAGGGTTATAAAAGGTGAAACCTATATAGAGGAGTACCTAAAGTATTTGGCACCTAGGGCAGATACTTCATTTGGCACGATAAAATATTTCAAAACAGGAGACATATCAAATAACACACAATAATTAAAATAAGGATTTTAAAAATCTCACGCTCTCCATATCTGCCGTCCTAAGATTGTCATAGACTGGAGGTACGCATGCACACACACAATATGCTCCCTCTGTCTCACACACACACACACACACACACACATAAATGTTTGGTGAGAGATGGAGGGAGCATGTGTGTGTGTGAGAAAGAGAGATAGAGGAAGAGTGTGTTTGTGTGTGTGAAAGATTTCTAGTCATCCTGAGATTGTTGTGGATTGGTGGAGAGCAAAAACGTTAACCTCTCTCACACACATAAATACTAGCACACATGCACAGGCATGCTCTCTCACAGAAACCCACACAGCTACTCACAGACACACACACACACACAAGTCCACTTATACACACCCTCACACAGACACCCTCTCATACACATACACACAGACACATCCTGTCACACACACATACCCTGACACCCTCTCATATACACATACATAGACACCCTCTAATACACACACACACACCCTCTCATATACATACACATACACCCTCTCATACACATACACACAGACACATCCTGTCACACACACATCTATTTATTTATTTAAAACTTTTTTATACTGACATTCATTTTCATATCACATCGGTTTACAATTGAAGGGGTAAAAATAGAACAAGATTTAGAAGAAGAAAATAAAAAGTTACATGTAAAAGGGAGATGACGGAACAAGTTGGGCAGAGTAGAGGAAAAAACAGGGTCCAGTGGACTTAAGGAATGCAGTTAAGTAAGAGATTGGAGTAAAAGAAAAACTATGTACAGTTGAGTATAAACAATATAAATAGCTTAGGTTTCTAGATTCTTTGGTGAGGGGGGGGGGGGGGTTTGGGTGAGAAGAAGACTGTTGGGAAAGCAAGGGGTGAGAGCGATACTTATGTATAGGCTGACTTGAATAGCCAAGTGTTCAGTTTCTTTTTAAGGTTTTTGTACAGTGTTCTTGGCGAAGATCGGGTGGCATAGAGTTCCATAGAGTTGGTCCTGCTATGGAAAACGCGCGTTCCTTGGTGGAGATGAGATGGGTGAGTTTGTGGGAGGGAGTGAACAGGGATCCTTGATAAGCAGCTCTGGTGGGTCTGTTGGAGGTATGGTACTGCAAGGACTCTTTGAGCCAATGTATTTTCTGATTGTGTAGTGTTTTATGGATAGTTGTAAGGGTTTTGTGGAGCATTCTGGAGGGTATCGGGAGCCAATGTAGATCTCTGAGGATTGGTGTAATGTGATCTGTTCTGCGGGAATTGGTGAGGATTCTAGCGGCTTCATTTTGCAGCATTTGGAGAGGTTTGATGGAAATTGCAGGGAGGCCTAAGAGGAGTGTGTTGCAGTAGTCAATTTTGCTAAATATGGTAGCTTGTAGGATGGTCCGGAAGTCATTGTGATGGAGGAGGGGTCTTAGTTTTTTAAGGACCTGCAATTATCCTGACTCCCTCTCATATACACATACATAGACACCCTCTCATACACACACACACTCACACACTCTCATAAGCTCATACATACACACAAACCCTCTCATACACAGGCACCCTCTCATACACACACACACACACACACACACACACACTCATACATACGCAACACCTTCTCATGCACTCATATTCACACACACATACCCTCTCAAACTCAGGTACCCTCTCATACACATACACACACACATACCCTATCATACACACACACACTCACACCCTCTCATAAACTCATACATACACACACACACTCATACATACGCAACACCTTCTCATGCACTCATATTCACACACATATACCCTCTCAAACTCAGGTACCCTCTCAAACACCCTCTCTCATACACCCATACATATGCAACACCTCATGTACTCATATTTGCACACACAAACACACACACATACACACACCCTCTCAAACTCAGGTACCCTCACATACACACATACACACACACATACCCTCTCATACACACACACACACACACCCCTTCTCATATACAAACACTCATTCTCACAGGGCCAGTCTCTTGCTCTCTCACAAAAACGTTAACCCCTCTCACACACATAAATACAGGCACACATGCACAGTCATGCTCTCTCACAGATACCCACACAGCCACTCACAGACAGTGGCTGTCTGCAGAGCAGGGCCTCTTCATCTGCTGCCGGCTCCGGGAAACACCGGCGGCATGGTAGGGCTTCTTCATTGGACACCGGCTCGAGGAAATGCTGGCGGCCCAGCGGCAAAGCCTCTTCATCTTCCGCCAGCTAGGAGAAAAGACCAGTGGCACTGCAGGGCCTTGCTTTTGCTGGCGGGGAGTAGGAACCCCGCCAGCACATTACTTCTGTGCATCGCTGTGAGACTGCAGCAATGGCACCCCTCCCCCTGTTAGCACTCAGGATGGAAACCCCCCCCCCCCCCCGTTAGTACACCTGTGATTCTAGTTGTGAGTCTTTAGAACTCTCTTGTTCAGCTGTCAGTCAATGCTGATTCTCTTGCCTGTTTTGTGTGTGCTTTTTGGTGCAAAAGCCAGTGGATACAACATGTTTTTACCTCAGTGGGAGTAAAATTTTCACTCTGCTCCTAAGTTTAAAACATACATAGAAACATAGAAACATAGAAATGACGGCAGAAGAAGACCAAACGGCCCATCCAGTCTGCCCAGCAAGCTTTCACACTTTTTTTTTTCTCTCACATACTTTTCTGTTTCTCTTAGCTTTTAGTAACCTTTTTTAATTCTATTTCCCTTCCACCCTCGCCATTAATGTAGAGAGCAGTGTTGGAACTGCATCTAAGTGAAATAGCTTAATTTAGTTAGGGATATTAACCACCGCAATAAGCAAGCTACACCCATGCTTATCTGTTTATTCAGACTGTGTAATTCAGTCCTTGTTGATTGTTGCCTGAATATAAATCCACCTTTCTTCATTCCCCCTGCCGTTGAAGCAGAGAGCTATGCTGGATATGTATGAAGTGTCAAACTTCCTCCCCTGCCGTTGAAGCAGAGAGTTATGCTGGTTTTGCGTTGAAAGTGAAGTATCAGGTATTTTTTGGTTTGGGGTAGTAACCGCCATAACAAGCAAGCTACTCCCCTGCTTTTATGTGGTTGCAAATCCTTTTTTCCATATTTCCTCTTGCCATTGAAGCATAGAGCAATGTTGGAGTCGCATTATTGAATAAGGATATTCAACTCCAGGTAGTAGCCATCATTCCCTCAAGCCACCCCCATGCCTCTTCTCTTCATTCACATCCTCTAGACTTTATGGATCCACAGTATTTATCCCACGCCCCTTTGAAATCCTTCACAGTTTTGGTCTTCACCACTTCCTCCGGAAGGGCGTTCCAGGTATCCACTGCTTTTTGAAGAGCTCCTAGGAAGAATCATGGGGACATCACCAAAGAAAACAGCATGACACTTGGAAGTCTCATCCTTTATCCTAAATTCAGATCAGAGTAAGTGAATGATTTTGCATTGAGGAATTTTTGCCAGAAAATGAATTCCATATGTTGAGGAGGTATGTGGTGCTGCTAAGGTTTTTTTGTTTTTTTTTAATGAGCTTTACTCTGGAACCCTGTGACCTTTCAATCTGTGAAGACATTTTGTGGAGGGGTTTGTCTAATCAATTTTGGCATATTGAAACCACCAACAAGGTTGTAGACTGAATCTTTGTCCTAAGGTTTGGGTTCAAAAGAGGTGAAAGTTGTGAGTCTGGGGAGGCAAAAGAAGTGAGGAGATTGTTCATCCACAGAGGAGAGGAAAGAAGAAGCCCCTCTGAGCTCCGTTCTCTACACATCTGCTTGACCAGTTTTAAGAACCCACTCACCAGTGCACTTGGTTTTCATGTTATGTACACCTGTTATGCAGATCTGTCTCATGTATATTTATCATGGATTTCCTGAAAACCAGACAGGTTAGGGGAGGATTCCAGCACCATCTTGAGAAAAATGGCTTTTAAGGTTACAGTAAAGAGAATATCCGAGGGCTACCACAAATTCATGTGGAAAATGTCAAAACACAGGACTACAGTGGACAGAATATATCTCTTACAAAACATTCCAGTGGACAAGTTCTTGAGTTTGAATCAGCAATGCATAGTGTAGCAATGAGCCCAATGTATGCCTGCAAGTACTATAAGTCATGTTCCTAAGGTGTGTAGGGGGATGTTAAAATCTTGGCAAAAAACATCTTTTCATCTCAATGCATTAATGCGACATTTGTTGCAGTTACAAATCTTTTTTCTTACTATGTATTTTCAAGCTTACCTAACAACTCCTGCAGAAAACTACAATTCCATACAACTTAACAGCTTTGGTTTGCACCGCTGCCTGGAGTCGATCTAGATATATTAAGCTCATGTTACAATCGCTGTTCTTCTGCTACAAGACTGAACAGGACCCAATAATCATACCAGTTAAATGTTCCGTACATTGTCCTTTTTGTTTTTGTTTTCTTTTTTTACAATAAAGTTCATACGGTATGTCTGGAATGGAATAAACAGCCAATCAGAGAAGAAAAGAGGTGATATGAATTTCTTTTATACAAGGAGCCTTTAATCCTTGATTCACTATGGAGCAGTTTGGGGATTGAAATGAATAACTGGTTATTATACTCTAATTGGCAACGCTGTGAGAACAAAAACTATTTGTGAAAGTCTATTTGATGGCATTTCATAATTGCTAACATTTGACTAATATTATAATGAGATAACAAGCACTCAATAACCACAGAGTAATTTAAATTGAATTAAGATTTTAAAGAGATATGATAGAAGACGTTACTGGTTTAAAGTTAACTGGGTAACTTTAGCTGGTATATTAAGTGGGACAAGTCTTCCACTGAAAATACTTGTTTAAAGCTATCCAGGTAACTTTGCCACTGAATATTTGGTAAAGAAACCCCTAAAATCTTGTAGGCTTGCAGTAGCCTTATCCTACCCCATCCCACTCCACCACCCTCCAAAATAATATAAAAATTATAGTGAGGCCATAGCAGTCCCTTCATCTGTAGCTCCAAAAATTATAGAAATTGTAACAGGGATGGAGCAGTCCAATCCCTGTCCCCCATCAAATAAGGGAACAAATGTTCACCCCCTACCTTTACTCCTGGACCTTCAAAATTGGCCTTGCAACCAGTGGGAGGAGAACAGGCTCTTATGTTCCTCCAGCTGTCCTGGTACTTCGGCATTTATTCACTTCTCTCCCCCTAACATTGGTCTGTTCACTGACAACTGTCAATATTTTTGCAAATATTTATTTGCACTTAGAGTGTGAAGGCACATTTTCAGCATTGCAATGCATAATGCCTGGTTTTACCTTTAAGAAATGAACATTAATGTCTTCAACAAACAGGCTATATTTTTTTCATAAGAACATAAGAAATTGCCATGCTGGGTCAGACCAAGGGTCCATGTTTCCAACAGAGGCCAAACCAAGCCACAAGAACCTGGCAATTACTCAAACACCAAGAAGATCCCATGCTACTGATGCAATCAATAGCAGTGGCTATTCCCCAAGTAAACCCGATTAACAGCAGTCAATGGACCTCTCCTCCAAGAACTCCTCCAACCCTCCTTTGAACCCAGCCACACCAACTGCACCAACCACATCCTCCAGCAACAAATTCCAGAGCTTAATTGTGCGCTGAGTGAAAAAGAACTGTTTCCGACTAGTCCCAAATGTGCCACTTGCCAGTTCACAGTGTGCAGTAATAAATACTTGTTGGCAGAATCGCCCAAGTGCAGGACATCGCTCCAGGACCCCCGCTGGACCACCAGGGATTTTTGGCAAGTCTTGGGGGGGGGGGGGAGTCAGGAGGGTGGGGGATTATAGTTAATTAAATTTAAAGGGTTGGGATGGGGGTTTTTTCGGGAAATGAATACATATGTAACTAATGAACGGATCCCCGAGAACGGATGCAATGGATTTGGGTCCCGACGAATACGAATATCGAATGGGACGAATCCGTCCCTGCTGCACATTCCTACCAGAGACTGCACTGGACTGCTCCAGTTCAGCTAATACGCCTGTTAATAAAGTATCTGGGTCAGTTAGAGTAAACAAAATGTCATCTGCGAATAAAGAGAGCTTTGAGCAATAATCACCCAAGCTGACCCCCACAATCTGGTTGGACAAACGCACTGGTGGTCAGGGGTTCCAAGAAAAGGGCCAACAGTTTTCTCTGTTTGATGCCTTTACTTATAAAGTCCCCTTTGTGTTGACTCCAGGCTATTTAGATGTGTTTTTTTTATGCCTCAATCTGTGAGACATAGAAAATCTTTCAAGATTGAAAAGCATGAGATACAATGTATGCTACAAAGCAATGTTTCCCACTCTCTTCTGGTGGCACACCCTGAAAACCTTTCAGGAGTCCCATCATGAATATGTATGAGATAGATTGCCATAAACTGGATCTCCATTGTATGCCAGGCTATCCCTTGCATATTCATTGTGGCTTTCTGAAAACCAGACTGATTAGGAGAGGGTTGGGAAACATTGCCATAAAGATTGCTCATTCATGAGCCTATCATTTACTGAATGTTGTATGTTAAATTCCTTATATATTCATATTTTGCAGTCATAGAAAATCTGAACAGGTCTAAGGTAGAACCCTGCAGAAATATTATCTGTTCTAGTGAATCCACTCAAATCAGAGATCTAGATCTTGCATGCGATTCCAATACCTGTCTAAGACATGTCATTTTTTTGGCACGCACATCTCTAGCTCACATGCTGAGAAGGATGAAGGTACAGCCTTGGGGAAAGATTTGACAATATGTGGGATACTAGGAATGCAGGTTGTTTATAGGTTTTTTTTTCTTTTTTTAGAAAACAATCTTTTTTCCTTTGCAAGTCAATTAAAATGACTCTCCAGAGCCATGAACTTTGCCTTTGTAGCCCAATTCTGCTTGTTTCCTTGTCCTATAAACCCCTCAAGCACTGGAGCTGAACTCTAGTAATTTGTAGTTTGCAAACTGTGTTAAGAGAATGTAAAAACAACCCCCAATAACATGGAACTGATTACATTTCTGGAAGGCATTTAGCAAATGTTAGCATGCAAATTAACTTTCTGATTTCCAAATCAAAAGGTACCTACAGAAGGATCGCTGAGTTTTATGGTCTCCACAGTAAAACACACTGTTCTTTTCTATAAATGTGTTTTACATTTTGCTTGTTCCTTCTAAAATTAGCTTTTTAGGAGGTTAATTCTTCCATGATCAGGGCCACCTTCCTAGAATCATAACAAGAGCAGCCAGACAGTCATATTTCAGTACAAGACTTTTCCAGCTGCTGGAGAAGTTGTAAAAAAAACAGGCGCGTGTTTTCTGCATTCAGACCCTGATATGTGCAAGTCAGCCCTTTAGAGGCCAGCAAAGAAACAGAGGCAAATAAACTTTCAGAAAGGTGGAGAGAATGTGTTGAGTTTGAAAGGAGGCTCCTAAGGATCCTGAATAGCAGAGAACAGAACAGGCCAATAGTTAGCATAGAATGAGGGATTTTATTCAAGCTCCTTGCTATGGAGTGGATTGATTATCTGCTTTATTAAAATATGCATGAGGCTGGTCGGGAATTGTGTAGAGGACGCATACGGCGTATGGCTCAGCCCAGCCTGCTAGGACCTGATCCCAGTTAGTGGCAATTTTTTTTTTTTTTCAGGAAATAGGGCACAGCATTTGCATATAGAAATGCCACGTTGGAATCCAATAAAACACCTGGCTTAGCAAGATACAAAGCAAGAGAAATGTAATGCCCACGTTAGCTGCAGCTTTCACTTTGGGCTAGATAGCACCAGGGATTTCATCTCCTCAATAAAGGGAAGGTGTTCCCTTCACCAACACCCCTGAATATCACCAATCCCCTGCATAAACAGTAACTCCCCTACCCCCAAATAGGCAGAAGCCCCCAGAGTAACCCCCTCCACCTGGTAGGCATCACTCTCCCAAATAGGCAGGAACCCCTGATAGGCATCCCCGCCCCCCCCTCACATAGTCAGTAACTCCCAATAGGCAGGAACTTCCACCCCCTCCCCCCAAATTATTGTTTAGTTTGTTTTCTGTTAGGTGTTTTACCTAATGTGAATGTTTTTATTGTTCCCGGCCTTAGATAATGGAGAAGGCAGCTTTTTAAATAAATAAATAAATAAATAATTAGTAACTCCCACCCTGAATACCATCAAACCCTTTCCCCCGAAAAAGCACCATCCACACAATTTCTAGTTGAGGTCTCGCAAATGTCCTCTCCCTGTACACCCTAGCATCTCTCTAGATGTGGTTACCACCTTATTACATTGCTTTCACTGTCTTTGAGATCATCGGACATGATCATCCTGATCTGGTTGGCGGCTATTGGTATCTCAGCTCCCGTTCTCCCCATCATTTGCAGCTTTGTTGGATTTCGGCACCTCAAATGTGTGAATCTGCCACTTTGTTTGCACTTAAATGTGGATTGCCAAGCATTCGAGCAGTTCTCAGGTTTTCTTTGATCCCTTCTCATTCTGTCTATGCCCTCCAGCCTTTGCATGCTATTGCTAGTGTCATCTGTACAAAGACAACAAACTTTTCATTAGAATCTCTGGGCAATATCACTCACAAAGATGTGGAACAGAACTGGTCACAGGAGAGATCCCTGTGGCACTCCACTCATCACTTTCTTTCCTCAGAGTGAGCCCCGTTTACCACTGTTACCACTTTCTAGTCCAGTCCAATGGTTTGGGGGGGGGGCCACCCCCAGGCTGCCCGGTTTATTTATGACCTCTCATGAGGTATAGGGATGTGCAGCCCAAATATTTTCATTATAGTGTTTTCATTTTAGGGAAGTTTTTTTTTTGTTTTCATTTTGTTTTAATGTTTATCTTGTTTCAGTTTTTTCGATGAACCGAAATAGACATTTAAAAAAACCCCAACACACAAAACAAAATAAAATGGAACCTCCCAAGGCTCCCAACACCTCTTCCTGCGGAATTCCTGGGGTCTTCTAGGGCCCCTCTGACCAGCCAGGGACCCCCCCCCCCCCAGCTCTCTCTTACCATGTCTGTTTGGATCCTGGTAGAGGAAAGGAGCAGGAACAATCTCCACTCACTCCTCTGTCACTGTAATACATTTCACGTTGGCACAAGCTGGCCCTGAGATAGGCACCAAGTGTAAGGATTAAAATGATTCAGTCTCAAGGCCAACCAGTGCATTTTCTTTTACAGCCATACTTACCAAGAGCCCCATGGATAGGGGGCTGAGGTGGTTCCCAGCACCAGTTGATATTTGGGAGCAGAGGTGCCTGGGGATGCCTCGCCTGTGCTTGGCTCAGCCCTGCTGGGTAGGCCCAGGACCCATCTTATTGATGGGGTAGGCAGGCAGAAGGGCCCAGGGAGACCACGGCTAGGCTTGGCCTAGCTCAGCCAGATAGGTCCTGGCCACAATTAGTGGCCGAGGTTGCATTTTTTTCTTTGGGAAATAATGCATGCTGTTTCCTAATTATGTGCACTACGGTATTTCTCAAAATGAAAACACCTGAAAATGTTCTGTGTTTTTATAGGGATGGCTCATTCATTTTGCGTAGTCGGAACCAAAATGAAAATGAGTCATTTCAGTCTACCAAAATCTTTCCTAAAATCTCGGTCTTCCACATTCAGCACATTCCACATCCTTGATTTAATTCTCTGGTCATCCAATCACGCAAATTAATCAGATTTGTTTGACTTGATCTCCCTCTGGTAAATCATGCTGCCTTCATCCTATAACTCGCTGCATTATAAATACTTCAGTAGCTTTTTCTTCAGAAGAGTCTCCATTAATTTTCCCACCGCTGAGAAAAAAAACATCCAACAGGGCAGGATTTAGGAATAGGCAACATAGGCACGTGCCTAGGGTGCCAAGTTCAGAAGGCTCCCAAAAATGAATGCTCACCTTGCTGCTCTCTTATTTCTGGGGGCAACACTCCCCATTCCCGATCCTCTGCCTAAGGGTGCCATGTTCTTAAATCTGGCCACGCTACCCAGTCTGTAATTTCCAACCTCCTCTCTGTTACCACTTGTATGAAGAGGAACATCTGCTATTCTCCAGTCCTATGGAACCATTTTGGTCTCCAAAAATCCTTCGGCGGACCTGCCATATCCTCTCTCAGCTCCCTTAATATCCTGGCATGTATCCTGTCTGGTTTTTATATCTCTGTCCACTTACTAATTCTACATTCACCCTCTCCTCCATAAATGGTTTGGCATTACCTCCCCCTTTACATTATGTACCCCTGCCAACAACTGGTGGGCCATCTCCAAGCCCTTCTTCAATGGAAAGTAAACAAAAGAGTTTGCTTAGTTTCTACGTTTTCCTCCACATGGTCTTCCTTTTCTCCCCTCATTTTCACAATCCCGCCTCTGTCTAACCTCCATTCATTCTCACACTGAAAGAAATCTCTTAACCTCAGCTACCTCTTCTTCCGCTTTGCCTTCCCGACTGTCTTATCTGCTTCTTTCTGCTTTAGCAGGTATTCTCCTGTCTTTTTTCCGAGATCCCCTATTCTGCTGGAATGCTAATCTGTTATTCCGTTCTTTGTCAGCCAGCTCTCTGGAATACCAACTCATTCCCCTTTTCAGTTGAATTTTATTTACTTTCCTATCAGAAGATCACTTGCCTTTTAATTTAGGCCTCTGTTGTTCCTCTTCACAAAGAAATTCCTGCCTTACCAGCACCTCCTTACGGGACTCCCCCATTTGAACAAAATTGGCATTCCTGAAGTCCCATATCTTTGGCTCTTATATTAAACCATATTATCTGACGATCACTGGATCTCAGGAGACCACCTACTAGGACCTTAGAAACGTTTTCTGTATCTGTAAGTATCCTGTCCGGTATCATTCCCCCTCCATCGCAGCAGAAAAAATATTGCCCTCAAAGATTTTTCTCATGCTCTGTGCTCATCACTACCTCCCCTCTCCCCCCCCCCCCCCCCCCCCCCCATCATGCTCATGTGCAGGGACTTGGCATATTTTGAAATTGGGTCTTAGTTCCCACACACTTGATCACGCCTCAAGCTTTTAAAAACTGTCTTAATTTTTTCCATTCCCTCCGGTGGGTCGGGTTTTTTTTGAGGGGGAGGGGGAGATTTTAGGGCCAGATTTAAAGTTTCTGGCCAAAATAAAATGAAAAGTTGAAAAAGTCTACAAGTCGGTTTGTTATTGCAGTTTTGAAATGTACGTCTTTTGGTCAAGAATTTCATTTCCTCCGGCTTCTGGTGTGGAAAAACAGGCTATAGAAAAAAAAAAATCATGCAAGCAATAACTTGTGCAAAAAGCAACATTTTTAGCCTCGCTTTTCGATTTGGCAATTCTATTTATTTATTTATTGTTTTTTTTATATACCGACCTTCATGTATACATATCAAATCGGTTTACATTTGCAATTCAAAAATTTTAAAAGAAAGAAAAAAAGATAAATTCATAATATCAAAATATTAAAATTATAAAATTAGCTAACATTAATAATTAAGATAACATTAAAACAGATAATAAAAGTAGGCTAAAAGAGTAGAGATAGGCATAAATTAATGAAATGCTTGATGGAACAACCAGGTTTTTACTCCTTTCTTGAAAACTTTGATGTTAGGTTCCATCCTAAGGTTTTGTGGTAGGGAGTTCCATAAACGCGGTCCGGCTATTGAAAGTGCTCAGTCACGGACTGTATTCAGATGTGCAGCTTTTACTGACGGAATTGGAAGCAGTCCTGTATTCATTGATCGTGTTGTTGTAGAAGGGGTGTGGAAATGTAATGATGCTGTGAACCATTCGATTTTTTTTCGTTATAGAGTGATTTATGAATTAATGAGAGAAGCTTGTATTGATTTCTGTAGTCAATGGGTAACCAGTGCAGTTCCTTCAGGACGGGGGTGACATGGTCAGCTTTTTGGTCAAAAGTTCCTCAGCAAATGTTTGCAAAGATTTTTGGGCGTAGTTTTATTTCCCCTTCTTGAAGTTGCAGGAAATGAAACACTGGGGCAAAAGATTAGCTATTTTGAAATTATGCAAGCAAACTGATCTGCAGTTTTTGTGCTTTCTGCCCTATATTAGCCCAAAACTTGAACAAGGAATGTTAAGGGCTCATTTACAAACTTCAGCCTTGTTTATGCCAGAGCTGGGTCTAAATTGCCCTGTGCTGCACTGAACCATAAACCTTGCCACCGGAGGCATGCAAAATGTGGCGGCAAGATAATTCATGCACGATTTAAAAGGAGCTGGGTCTGATGCAATAAATAGACCCAGCACCGGCCTCAGCTCTCCTGATTAGAGCTTTGTGGTGAAAAGAGAAAACAGCCAGCCGTGAGGCATGAATAAAACTCTATCCTGACCTGGAAACGTTTGTAAGGCAGCCCTCAAACTTCAGAAAACCGATGTGATGAAATATACTCCTGCTTTGCATGGAAAGATTTGCCCATCCCTTGTAATCCTTTTTTTTTTTTTTTGTAGATTACTGAGTTGTTTCCATTGGGCAACACTTTTTTTTTTTGTGAGACTTTCCATACTATTTTGGCCTTCACCTAAAAACTGGAGTACAACAGGCTGTGCCCGAATAAGTTAATCGTAAAAGAAAGCCTTAATGGCAAGTTTAATACAGAGAAGAAAAAAAAACCCTTCACATTTAAATGTCTTTCTCCTCTCCTCTCTGTGAAACGTGGACTGGTGGATGGATTTTATGAGGGAATACGGCTTCCTAGATGCAGATTATCTGTGGAATTACATTGCACGCGTTACTGCACATATACTGTACATTTCCTGCAATGATTAACATTGCAATGCTCTGCTGAGGGGGGGGGGGGGGGGGGTAACTATGAATGCAAACTCTACGGGGGAAGGAGTTGTGCTTTCCCACTCAGGAATTCCTGGCTTTGGATAACACACCATTAATGATTTCATTGATAACAGCGCATTTGGCAGTTTAATAAATTCTTCTCCATACCCCACGGATGAGGTGAAGGCAGTCAAAGAACAGCCCCGTTCCCTCAGGAGAGAGAAAAGGCAGCTATTAAACTCCAGTCCAGTATCCAAACAAGGAAAGGTGGAGGAAATGAGCCAACACATCCTCTAGGAAGAAAAACAGAGCACCGAAGATCAGAAATAAAAGGAGGATGAATGCCGATAACCCCCCGTGAACTCAGAAACTCCTTTTCAATATGGGCATTTTATAGCACAAGAATGGAATGTAAATGAGCCCCATAAATCAGGGGGGTAAATTTCACTTTTCTGGATACCTTCATCTTTATCATGCAAGCCAACGGAATGTTTCAAGGAAGAGTTATAGAGAGAGACACATCTCAGCTCCCCATTAAACAACGTCTGTGGTTTCACATATGTGCAGCACTCCGTCCCTGTCAATGAAAGCACTGCAGTGCTTCTCGCTGGTGCGCTGTGGCAAATCAGGTCCCCTTGACAAGTCTGATGTACTGGTGTTTGATAGCAGCCGCCCAAGTGTGACCCTGTCTCCCTCACCCTGGACAGCAGGAGGAGACTGGGGCTTCCTACCACAGCCTGCCTGCCTGCCTCCTCTTCCGCCGCTGGCCTTAGTCTGAAATGTGAAAATGCAGGCTCTGTAGTCCTGTAGGACCCATGAGCACTGCACATTCTAACAGCAAAATGAAGCGGAGGCAGATGCAGGCAAAGGCACTGCACTTTTTCTGCTAGTCAGAGAGAGGGGCGAGAGGAACCCATGGATTGGGGGGAAGGGAGGTGAGGGAGGTGAGGGAGGGGGGATGTCGGCAGCTGTCGTTGAGCTGCTGCAGCTGGGTACTGCCCCCCTCCCCCGAAGTTGTAGGCAGTGTTCGCACATTTGGTCACGGTGCAACTTTGTTGTCACAGCTCTGAGTTTTGGGTAAAAAGTGCCAAGCCAAATACAAAATTTCCATCAATATTTCACGCTGTTTGTCAAATATATGCTAAGTGTGTTATGACCGTCGGCCACGGGTGGCCGCGGCCGACCCAACTCACATCATGTATTGCCCTGCTGTCCTCTCTGGGTGAACTCACAGCTGTGGCTAGTTAGCTGCTACTGCCGCGTACCTCCTGGCTCTCAAGACTATTCGTGGCGGCTGGGATGCCGCTGACCTACATGCCAACTCCAGGCCTTCCTAGGCGCACGTGTGCGCGCCACCGGGTCTTACTTTAAAGGCACTATAGCAGGAACATCAGGGGCGTCCCCGACTGATGACATCACAAGCTGGGGATTCATAAGCACCTCCCTTGGCCTACTCTAACTGACTTGGCAACGAGTTCCTTCGCCTACTGGTGTTTGCTCCTGTTTCCTCGGACCAATGCTTCCTGCCTTGGATCTCTACTTGCGGCTCTGGTTCGAGTACCCACTCCTCGGGGGCCTGCTGCGCTTCCTGTGGGAGACCTGGTCTCCAGGCTTCCCCGCTTCTTGGTGTAGTCCCTGCGCCTTTCCAGAGGTCCTGCCTGCTGGCTTCCCTGCTCCTCAGGGTTGCCTCATGAACTGCCTATCTGAGATCCCTTCTCTGTGCTTTCCCGCTCCTCGGGGTAGTGTCTACCTTACTACATTGGAGACTCGACTCTGCACTTCCTCCCGCTCCTCGGGGCAGTGCCTATGTCTCTGCACCAGAGATTTTACTCTACGCATCCCCACTCCTCGCAGTCGCTTACTTCACTACAACATAGTGTATAACACTATGGAGTATATTTGTTCTCTTTTCATAACTTCGTTTTGACTCACTCTTTTCTAGGGGCAGTTCCAAGGAGGGCCCTTCCCATTAGGCAGACTTAGGCGATAGCCTAGATTGCGCAGCAGTTTCCCGGGCAGCATCAGGGGCTTGAGCTATGCGTGAGTACACAAGGCTCTGTCCTGATGACTCTACAGGGCAGTGCACAAAATCTCAGGCAGCAAAGAGCAGTTCTCTTCTTCCTGCTCCAGCCCCTCCCCTCCCCCCAGGCAGTGTGTAGTCAACAGAAAGGGGAGGCGTGAGGGAAGAGCAGACAAGGCATAGAACAAAGCAAAGAAGGGCCACACTGCTCCCTAATCCAGCCCTTCCCCTCCTGTTCTTTTGCCCTTCCCTCCTGTCCTATCGGGCAGTGGTTCTCAACTCTGTCCTTGGACTCGCACAGCCAGTCAGATTTTTCAGGATATCTGTAATGAATATGCATGAGATAGATTTCATTACACAGCCTCGATTGTATGTAGATCTAGCTCAGGCATATTTGTTATGGATATTCATTGCTGTAGGGAACAGGAGAAGAATAGGGTGAGGTTAGAGTGAACAAGAATTACATTTTTTGTCTGAATAACTCTGTTTATAATTTGTGGTCACTTTGGTGAAAATTATGCTTGTTTCAAGGTGCTGGGCTGGACCTACGGTACATCATCCCAGGAGCGGTACAGAATAACAAGACAGGACGCTGGGCAGGACGCGGGCCAGTCTTCTGCCTAGTCAATCCCCTGCCCCACAGGTTAGGTTTTTAGGTTCTGGGGGCCAGTAGGACCTCAGTGTGGTGGCAGTACATGGTGAGTCTGGTTTAGGCAAGGCTGTAGAGTGAATGGACCAGGCAAAGCTGTGGACAGGCTGGACCAGGTGAGGCTGTGGACAGGCTGAGGATGCATCCCAGCCCAGACGTGGGACCCTCGTCTAATTTTCAAGGTTAGGGGGAGGGGATCTGGGGCCTGGACCCCTTTTTTACATTTTGGATCTTTGGGGACGGGGGTGCCAGGGAACTGTCTCAATATTTGATATACCTTTTGGGGTGGGGGCCAGGGGGGAGGGTGCTCCGATTTACCATACCATTTGGGGGTAAGGGCCAGAACCCCACCATTGGAATTGTGATCTTTGGGGGGGGCAGGGTCGGGGGTCATCACCATGTGGCAACATTGGTCTAATTTTTTACTTTGGGAAAGTCAGGACAGCCCTGACTTCTGCTCAACCTTTTATTGAGCCTCAGCTCAATAAAAGGTTGAGGAGGGAGGGAGGGTTGAGGAGGGAGTCTCAGGACCCACGTTTGGTTCCTGGGGCTCCCACCTCACATTTAGCACATTTCAAATAGGTAGTGTTATTTTATCACGACTGACCACTTTCTCAGTCGGCCGTGATAAAATATTTGTATCAGATTACCTAGTCATGACCTTCTTTGCATGCATTTGCATCATTCATGCATGCAAATCACAAGCAAAGAAGGTCAATATAATAGGAGAGGGTAGAAGGATGAGGGCATGCAAAATATTGCGTATATCATGTGATATTGCCTCTATAGTGTAATATATATTGCATACTGAATATCATGCGATACATGCTGTTTAACACAAGTTAGAGCAGTACCGCGGCTTAATGCATCTCCCAGTTAGATTGTGAGCCCTCTGGGGACAGGGAATGTACCTGAATGTAATCTGCCTTGAAGTGTCTGAAAAAGCAGCATATAAATCAGGTAAAGAGTCCATCAATCTAGGTTGAGAGAACATTGCACAAATCTCATCTTTGGGTGAGTTTCCTCACTCCGAAGGTCATCAAATCTTCACTAGAGAGCACTGTTCTGTTTGTAAGTCTCACTCTGTAAGTCAAAGTGGCTCTTAACCCCTACACTCCTACCTAAACCTCATCTCGAGTAACTTGGTGGGCCTCATATAGAGATATAAATACCTACCTAGTATGAGTGCATTATGGCTAGGTTCTCTCTCTCTCTCACATATATTCTGGGACTTACCACAAAGTATGAAAAAGTTATCATAATTTGCGGTAATACCTATAAACAGTGCATTTTGCAATAAACTGCCTCTTACCATAAAACACACCCCTTTTCCTATCACATGCAATATTTAGTGCATTTTGATAAATCCAGGCCTAAGTTTGTCAAACAATTTTTTGACATGGAAAAACTCCAAAGGTTTATTAAACTTGTTTGTTAAACATTTATAAGAAATCTGAAGTGGATTTGAAAATTTTGTTTTGCATTTTCAAAAGATTTGAAGTGGATTTTATTGGTGTGCAGATCTGCTTTGGATTTTTTTTAGAAAATCTGTTTCGTATTCCATTTGAATTTTCTCCTAGAATGTCTGGTTGACATGCAGTGGATTCCCCAGCAGATCTGTGGTAAATCTGAACATTCCATCAACCTTGGCTCAGACTGAAATGCACCTGGTTTGAGTTAGGCTTTGAATTCTTTGCACTTCTCTAATTATGAGTGGAGCTTCTGATGTTAGGTGTTTAGGAAATGTAAACTCAGGGGTTTGTTTTTTAGCTAATGAGGAAACATTTTTTTTAAAGATGCTTAAAATTGGTTTTGGTGTTTTTGCATTGTTCTAACATTTATTGGGTTGCTCTTTTGGATATTTCAAATGAACAATACATTTTGTACACACTTGACTTGCTATGTTGTCTCCCCCTCACAGCCACCTCACCCTCTACCCTCCCAGCACAGCCCCCTATGGTCTCTGCACTCTTACCCTCCACATAGCACAGCGCTCTACAGTCCCAGCACTTGTTCCCCCTCCCCGCTTCCCACTACAGCCCCAGCACTTTCTGGGATCTCAGTGTTGTAAATGTTTAGGACTGACACAGATTGAAGGTTCATTTATAAGCATGGGAAATAGCAGCATCCTGAAGTGCTTCTGTAAGCCAGGATGCGCAATCCTGACTGGCCCAGGGTGCAAACTGAACAGAGGACCTTCTGCATGGAGTGCACAGCGCTCGCTAGTATTTAACCACCTGTCTGGCCCTGTGAATGGTTGACCTAAATCAGTATTGCTTAGCTGGTGGAAATTATACTGTACATATGTACATACATGTATGTCTCTATGTTTGCTTATAACTTGAATAGCCTGTCCTGTTTATTCTATACTTACCAAAATGACCGTATCTCAAAAGGGACAGGGATAGGATCAAGGCAGTCCAGAGAAGGGTGACAAAAATGATGGGGGAGGGGGGGGGGAGTCTCCATCAAATGACTTATGAGGAGAGGTTGAAGGACCAAAATATGTCTCCCCTGGAGGAGAGGAGGAGCAATGAACAAGACCTTCAGATACCTGAAAGGTTTTAATGATGCACAATCGAACTAGGGGTCACAAAATGAAACTCCAGAGAGGACGACTCAGAGCCAATGTCAGGAAATATTTCTTCAGGAGAGGATGGTGGACGCCTGGAATGCCCTTCAGGAGGAGGTGGTGAAGACAAAAACAGTAAAAGGTTTCAAAGGTGCATGGGATAAACACTGTGGATCCCTAAGGTAGACAATGGAAATGAAGAAAAGAGAGTGCATGGGGGTAACTTGCTGGTGTGGTGATTACTACCCTTAACCAATAAGCCTTCATACTGTTGATGCAACTCCCTTATTGCTCTCTGTGTTAATAGCAGGAGGAAAAGAGGAAAGGGGGAATCAGATTCTCACAGGAACCAACAAAGACATTGGATTTTATGATCTGGGAACATAAGAACATAAGAACATAAGAAATTGCCATGCTGGGTCAGACCAAGGGTCCATCAAGCCCAGCATCCTGTTTCCAACAGAGGCCAAACCAGGCCACAAGAACCTGGCAATTACCCAAACACCTAGAAGATCCCATGCTACTGATGCAATTAATAGCAGTGACTATTCCCTAAGTAAACTTGATTAATAGCAGTTAATGGACTTCTCTTCCAAGAACTTATCCAAACCTTTTTTGAACCCAGCTACACTAACTGCACTAACCACATCCTCTGGCAACAAATTCCAGAGATTTATTGTGCGTTGAGTGAAAAAGAATTTTCTCCGATTAGTCTTAAATGTGCTACTTGCTAACTTCATGGAATGCCCCCTAGTCCTTCTATTATTCGAAAGTGTAAATAACCGAGTCACATCTACTCGTTCAAGACCTCTCATGATCTTAAAGACCTCTATGATATCCACCCTCAGCCGTCTCTTCTCCAAGCTGAACAGCCCTAACCTCTTCAGCCTTTCCTCATAGGGGAGCTGTTCCATCCCCTTTATCATTTTGGTTGCCCTTCTCTGTACCTTCTCCATTGCAACTATATCTTTTTTGAGATACGGCGACCAGAATTGTACACAGTATTCAAGGTGTGGTCTCACCATGGAGCGATATAGAGGCATTATGACATTTTCCGTTTTATTAACCATTCCCTTCCTAATAATTCCTAACATTTTATTTGCTTTTTTGACTGCTGCAGCACACTGAGCTGACGATTTCAATGTATTATCTACTATGACGCCTAGATCTCTTTCTTGGGTGGTAGCTCCTAATATGGAACCTAACATCGTGTAACTACAGCTAGGGTTATTTTTCCCTATATGCAACACCTTGCACTTGTCCACATTAAATTTCATCTGCCATTTGGATGCCCAATCTTCCAGTCTTGCAAGGTCCTCCTGTAATGTATCACAGTCTGCTTGTGATTTAACTACTCTGAATAATTTTGTATCATCTGCAAATTTGATAACGTCACTCATCGTATTCCTTTCCAGATCATTGATATATATATTGAAAAGCACCGGTCCAAGTACAGATCCCTGAGGCACTCCACTGTTTACCCTTTTCCACTGAGAAAATTGACCATTTAGTCCTACTCTCTGTTTCCTGTCTTTTAACCAGTTTGTAATCCACGAAAGGACATCGCCTCCTATCCCATGACTTTTTAGTTTTCGTAGAAGCCTCTCATGAGGGACTTTGTCAAACGCCTTCTGAAAATCCAAATACACTACATCTACCGGTTCACCTTTATCCACATGTTTATTAACCCCTTCAAAAAAATGAAGCAGGTTTGTTAGGCAAGACTTCCCTTGGGTAAATCCATGTTGACTGTGTCCCATTAAATCATGTCTTTCTATATGCTCTACAATTTTGATCTTGAGGATAGTTTCCACTATTTTTCCCGGCACTGAAGTTAGGCTCACTGGTCTATAGTTACCCCGGATCACCCCTGGAGCCTTTTTTAAATATTGGGGTTACATTGGCCACCCTCCAGTCTTCAGGTACAATGGATGATTTTAATGATAGGTTACAAATTTTAACTAATAGGTCAGAAATTTCATTTTTGAGTTCCTTTAGTACCCTGGGATGCATACCATCCAGTCCAGGTGACTTGCTACTCTTTAGTTTGTCAATCTGGCCTACTACATCTTCCAGGTTGACAGTGATTTCGTTCAGTTCGACTGACTCATCACCCCTGAAAACCAACTCCGGAACTGGTATCTCCCCAACATCCTCACTAGTAAACACGGAAGCAAAGAATTCATTTAGTCTTTCTGCAATGGCCTTATCTTCCCTAAGAGCCCCTTTAACCCCTCGGTCATCTAATGGTCCAACCGACTCCCTCACAGGTTTCTTGCTTTGGATATATTTAAAAAAGTTTTTATTATGAGTTTTTGCCTCTATGGCCAACTTCATTTCAAATTCTCTCTTCGCTGTTTTATCAATGTTTTACACTTAACTTGACAATGCTTATGTTTTATCCTATTTTCTTCAGATGGATCTTTCTTCCAATTTTTGAAGGATGATTTTTTGGCTAAAATAGCCTCTTTCACCTCACCTTTTAACCATGACGGTAATCGTTTTGCCTTCCTTCCACCTTTCTTAATGCGTGGAATACATATGGACTGCGCCTCTAGGATTGTATTTTAAACAATGTCCAAGCCTGTTGAACACTTTTAACCTTTGCAGCTGCACCTTTCAGTTTTTTTCTGACTATTTTCCTCATTTTATCAAAGTTTCCCTTTGAAAGTTTAGTGTTAGAGCTGCAGATTTACTTATTGTCCCCCTACCAGTTATTAGTTTAAATTTGATCATGTTATGATCACTGTTGCCAAGTGGCCCCACCACCGTTACCTCTCTCACCAAATCCTGTGTTCCACTAAGAATTAAATCTAAAATAGCTCCCTCTCTTGTTGGTTCCTGAACCAATTGCTCCATGAAACAATCATCTATTACATCCAGGAACTTTATATCTCTAGCAAGTCCTGATGTTACATTTACCCAGTCAATATTGGGGTAATTGAAATCTCCCATTATTATTGCACTGCCAAATTGGTTTGCTTCCCTGATTTCTCTTAGCATTTCATCATCTGTCTGACCATTTTGTCCAGGTGGACGGTAGTATACTCCTATCACTATACTCTTACCCAACACACATGGGATTTCTACCCATATAGATTCTACTGAGCATTTAGTCTCTTGTATGATCTTTAGCCTGTTGGACTCTATACCCTCCCGGACATAAAGTGCCACACCCCCACCAAGTTGATCCTCCCTATCATTGCGATATAATTTGTACCCTGATATAGCACTGTCCCATTGGTTATCCTCCTTCCACCAAGTTTCTGTGATGCCAATTATGTCAATCTCATCATTTGCTGCTATACACTCTAACTCTCCCATCTTACTTCTTAGACTTCTGGCATTGGCATATAGACATTTCAAAGTGTGTTTTTTTTTTGTTTTAACAACCTGCTTTTCAGTTGTTTGGGATAATTCGGAAATCATTAGTTTTGGTGATTTTTTACATATAGGCATATGGACTATATTTGCTTTTAATGGAACCTCTCTGTTGGGATGCCCTAACTCTCCTGTTTCATTAGTATCCTTCAAGGATACATTTCTCCGAACCATGCACTGCTGAGTGACTGTCGGCTTTCCCCTTTGTTCTAGTTTAAAAGCTGCTCTATCTCCTTTTTGAAAGTTAGTGCCAGCAGCTTGGTTCCACTCTGGTTAAGGTGGAGCCCATCCTTTCGGAAAAGTCTCCCCTTTCCCCAAAAGTTTCCCCAGTTCCTTACAAAGCTGAATCCCTCTTCCCTACACCATCGTCTCATCCACGCATTGAAACTCTGGAGCTCTGCCTGCCTCTGGGGTCCTGCACGTGGAACAGGAAGCATTTCAGAGAATGCCACCCTGGAGGTTCTGGATTTTAGCTTCCTACCTAATATCCTAAATTTGGCTTCCAGAACCTCTCTCCCACACTTTCCTATGTCGTTGGTGCCCACATGTACCACGACAGCCGGCTCCTCCCCAGCACTGTCTATAATCCTATCTAGGTAGCGTGTGAGGTCTGCCACCTTCGCACCAGGCAGGCAAGTTACCAGGCGGTCCTCACGTCCACCAGCCACCCTGCTATCTACATTTCTAATAATTGAATCGCCAACTATGATGGCAGGCCTAACCCTTCCCTCCTGGGCAGTAGCCCTGGGAGACTTGTCCTCGGTGCGAGAGGACAATACATCACCTGGAGAGCAGGTCCTTGCTACAGGATCACTTCCTGCTACACCAGGGTGATGTTCTCCTACTGGGAGACCTTTCTGATCCAAGGCAGCACTAGGGCTGCCAGACTGGATTTGGGACTTGACCTCTATGTCCCTGAAGGTCTCGTCAATGTACCTCTCTGTCTCCCTCAGCTCCTCCAAGTCTGCTACTCTAGCCTCCAGAGATCGGACTCGTTCCCTGAGAGCCAGGAGCTCTTTGCACCGGGTGCACACATACAATCTCTCACCGGCAGGTAAAAAATCATACATGTGACACTCAATGCAAAAGACTGGAAAGCCTCCCTCTTGTTGCTGGACTGCTGCCTTCATCTTAGTTTTATTGAGTTCCTAGTTAAGTTTAAGATACTAAGGGAGTTGGAATGAGAGTAGTTTAAATTTACAGGTGAATTTACTAATTAATCAGCTAGTTTCCTACAAGGGGATGATTAAACTTTCAGTAAGGGCTGGTACAATAGTATGATCTAGATAAGACCCTGATTGATTTTTGATGAAAAACTGTCTCGTGCCTAAAAATCAAGGGTTGAGTGGGTGGGAAAGACAGATACTGGAATTAACTATCTCTGGCTTGCTTATTACCTCAGACACACACAAACTCTAAAGAATATATCCCTTAATTTCACCTTTCACCAACTTTTATAAGCCCAAAAATTTCTGAAAGCTATACTCACCAATCCTCTTTAACCACAGTTAATCTTCACTCAGTTAATGTGCGCTTCCGGTCCTCCTCTACTGCAAAGGAATGCTGGGCCTCTGGAAGCTGGGCTATGGACGCCAATCCCTGGATCACTTGCGGTGACTTCTGGACTCCTCTCCCGGGGGATGCTGGGAGCAGTATGCAGATGAGCCTTCCAGTCCTCCTCTACTGCAAAGGAATGCTGGGCCTCTGGAAGCTGGGCTATGGACGCCAATCCCTGGATCACTTGCGGTGACTTCTGGACTCCTCTCCCGGGGGATGCTGGGAGCAGTATGCAGATGAGCCTTCCGGTCCTCCTCTACTGCAAAGGAATGCTGGGCCTCTGGAAGCTGGGCTATGGACGCCAATCCCTGGATCACTTGCGGTGACTTCTGGACTCCTCTCCCGGGGGATGCTGGGAGCAGTATGCAGATGAGCCTTCCGGTCCTCCTCTACAAGAATAGGGGTAAAACAAATAAACATGGGGTAACTTGGTGATGCGGCTGTTACTACACTTAACCAATAAGCCTGATACTTTGGATGCAACTCCAACATTGCTCTCTGCTTTAATGGCAAGAGGTAACAGGGAATTGAACTCAGACAGCAACCAACAAGGGCCTTGACTTTGACAGTTTAGGAAACTAAGTAAGGGGGTGACCTGCATGGTGCAGCAGATGCTACCATAAGCTTGCTGGACTGTTTGGTCCTTTTCTGCCGTCATTTTCTATGTTTCTGCTGAATGTCAGGGGTTCATTTTTGACTAGATCCTTTTTGGGACTTCATTGACCAGCATTACTTTGCTTTTTAGATTAACTGAAACAACCTAGGCAAAGAATGGGTAATTCAACTATTATATATAAATATAATAGCTCATTATAAATCTGTTGCTGGATGGCTTCCTGACTGGATTGAATCAGGCAGTAAGGTGGGTGGGGGAAGGAGACAGGCCTTTCCACGGCTCCCTGCAGTGGAGCAGATTAACAAAGAAGCCTATGTATCCTTAGGATTGAACAGGGGAGAGGTCTTCCCACGGCTTCATGGGGCTAGGTGATTCGGAGTAAAGCCATCACAGTTACGTGGGGCTAAACAGGTTGGAGGCAGGCCACCCATAGCTCCTTGGGAGCTGGGCATACCTGGGAACTCCCTGGATTTGGCCCGGAGACTCCAGAATTCTGAATGAATTGCCGGGGCTCCAGGCCAACACTTGAAAACTCCAGGGGCCCTGCTGCAGAAGGCTGGAATTAAAAATGACTAGAGCAGTGCATGCCCGAAGGAAGAGGAGCATCAGCAGCCATGCTGCAGGAGGGCGAGAAGAAGCACGTGGCCAGGCAATAGGAGCGAGATGAGCAGGAGCGTAGCCCCTCCCATATGGGGAACAAGAAAATGCAGACACGAGAAGAACAGCAACCACAGCGTTGGGTTGCACAGTGAAAATGAAACAAGGGCAGAGTGTGCCCGAAGCTACAGAAGGAGGAGGAAGTGGAGTGCTTGTCCTGCAGGCCTGGGGAAATGAGGATTGAGGTGAGAAGACAGATTGTAAGAGTGCATGTTTGTGCGCAGGAGGGAGAGAAGTGAATGAGTGTGCATGTGTGTGTGTGTGCATGTATGGGTGTATGTGGAAATGGGAGAGGAGTGAGTATACATATGTGTTTGGAAGAGGGAGAGAAGTGAATGAGTGTATGTGTGTGGAAAGAGAGGAGAGAGTGAGTGCATGCGTGTGTGACAGTGCATGTATGTATTAGAGATGTGAATCGTGTGCCCGATCGTCTTAACGATCGGGTTCGGCTAGAGGGGGGGGAAAATCTGATCGTGGGTGATGTGGGTGATGTGAATCGGAATTGGTTCCGATTCACATCGTTATTTTTTTTTTAGTGAGGCCCGACCCTTTAAAATTAACCCCTTACCTTCCCCCACCCTCCCGAATCCCCCCAAAGCTTTTTACGAGTACCTGGTGGTCCAGTGGTGGCGCGGGGACCGATCTCCCTCTCTCGGTCCATTGGCGCCATTTTGGCTGCCACTCAAAAATGGCGCCGATGGCCCGATTAAAAAAAACCCCACCCAACCCTTTAAAAACAACCCCTTAGCTTCCCCCACCCTCCCGAAACCCCCAAAACATTTTAAATTTACCTGTTGGTCTAGTGGTGGTCCCGGGAGTGATCTCCCATTCTCGGGCCGTTGGCTGCCACTCATAAAGATGGCGCCGATGGCCCTTTGCCCTTACCATGTGACAGGGTATCCGTGCCATTGGCCGGCTCCTGTCACATGGTAGCACTGGATGGCCGGCGCCATCTTTAAAGATGGCGGTGACCATCTTTACCATGGTGGTGGCCATCTTTAAATACGGCGGCGGCCATCTTTAAAGATGACGCCGGCCAGCCAGTGCTCCTACCATGTGACAGGGACCGGCCAATGGCACGGATACCCTGTCATATGGTAAGGGCAAAGGGCCGTCGGCGCCATCTTTATGAGTGGCAGCCGACAGCCCGAGAACGGGAGATCGCTCCTGGGACCACCACTAGACCACCAGGTAATTTTTAAAATGTTTTGGGGGGATCGGGAGGGTGGGGGAAGCTAAGGGGTCGTTTTTAAAGGGTCGGGTGGGTTGTTTTTTTTTATCGGGCCATCGGCGCCATTTTTGAGTGGCAGCCAAAATGGCGCCGATGGACCGAGAGCGGGAGATCGGTCCCCGCGCCCCCACTGGACCACCAGGTACTCATAAAAAGCTTTGGGGGGGGGGGGTTCGGGAGGGTGGGGGAATGTAAGGGATTCGTTTTATAGGGTCGGGGTGGGTTTAGAGGTTTTTTTGGTGTGCCGGTTTTCCCTGCCCTCCCCCCTCCCCCGATTTTTCACGATAAATTGGGGAAATTTCTATTGTATCGTGACTCTTAACGATTTTTGATGATTTAAAATATATCTGACGATTGTTTTAAATCGTCAAAAAATGATTCACATCCCTAGTAACTATGTATGTGAAAGAGAGAGAGGAGTGAGTGTGTGTGAAAAAGGAAGAGGAGTGAGTGTGTATGTGTATGGAAAAGGGAAAGGAGTGAGTGTATGTTTGTGTGAGAGTGCATATATGTGTGTGTATGTGAGAAAGTGAATGTGTGTGGACAAGAGAGAAGTGAGTGTGTGAGAATGAGCATGTATGTGTGTGAGTGAACATGTGAGTGTGCTAGTGTGAGAAAAAGAGAGTTTGTGCGCATGCTACTACAACCCTACTCCCCCCACCCCCTCCCCGTGCACGACAATCTCAGGGTGATATGAAACCAAAGGTTCCCAGGTATGGAGCTGGGCACAGAGAAAGACTGGCATTCTGCTGCTCCTTGGGGCCAGATGGGGAAAGATGCAGGTCTTCCTGTGGCTCATTGGGGCTGGATGAGGAGGATGACAAATCAACCATGGAGAGAGGAGTGGGGAGTGTTAGGCCAAATCATGATTCTTTAAGGCAAGACAGGGAGAGTGATGGGCATTCCTGTGGCACCTAATTTTGCGATATGAAGAGGCTTTAATCAATTAAGAACATAAGAAATTGCCATGCTGGGTCAGCCCAAGGGTCCATCCATCCCAACATCCTGTTTCCAACAGAGGCCAAACCAGGCCACAAGAACCTGGCAATTACCCAAACACCAAGAAGATCCCATGCTACTGATGCAATCAATAGCAGTGGCTATTCCCCAAGTAAACCCGATCTTACATCTTAGATTTCTGGCATTGGTATACAGACATTTCAAAGTGTGTTTTTTGTTTCTATTAGCAACCTGTTTTTCAGTTGATAGGAATATTTTGGAATCCTTTAGCTCAGGTGATTCATAAGAACATAAGAACATAAGAAATTGCCATGCTGGGTCAGACCAAGGGTCCATCAAGCCCAGCATCCTGTTTCCAACAGAGGCCAAACCAGGCCACAAGAACCTGGCAAGTACCCAAACACCAAGAAGATCCCATGCTACTGATGCAATCAATAGCAGTGGCTATTCCCCAAGTAAACCCGATCTTATATCTTAGATTTCTGGCATTGGTATACAGACATTTCAAAGTGTGTTTTTTGTTTCTATTAGCAACCTGTTTTTCAGTTGATAGGAATATTTTGGAATCCTTTAGCTCAGGTGATTCATAAGAACATAAGAAATTGCCATGCTGGGTCAGACCAAGGGTCCATCAAGCCCAGCATCCTGTTTCCAATAGAGGCCAAACCAGGCCACAAGAACCTGGCAAGTACCCAAACACCAAGAAGATCCCATGTTACTGATGCAATTAATAGCAGTGGCTATTCCCTAAGTCAACTTGATTAATAGCAGTTAATGGACTTCTCCTCCAAGAACATATCCAAACCTTTTTTGAACCTAGCTATACTAACTGCACTAACCACATCCTCTGGCAACAAATTCCAGAGCTTAATTGTGTGTTGAGTGAAAAAGAATTTTCTCCGATTAGTCTTAAATGTGCTACTTGCTAACTTCATGGAATGCCCCCTAGTCCTTCTATTATTCAAAAGTGTAAATAACCGATTCTTCACATCTACTAGTTCAAGACTTTTCATGATCTTAAAGACCTCTATCAT
Organism: Rhinatrema bivittatum; assembly: GCF_901001135.1. Lineage (NCBI taxonomy): Eukaryota > Metazoa > Chordata > Amphibia > Gymnophiona > Rhinatrematidae > Rhinatrema > Rhinatrema bivittatum. The sequence goes on from NC_042615.1 coordinate 762,539,974, forward strand.
ATCCCCCCTCAGCCGTCTCTTCTCCAAGCTAAACAGCTCTAACCACCACAGCCTTTCCTCATAGGGGGGCTGTTCCATTACCTTTATCATTTTGGTTGCCCTTCTCTGTACCTTCTCCATTGCAACTATATGTTTTTTGAGATGCGGCGACCAGAATTGTATATAAAACTAATTGTAGGCTATCACTATTTGTTCACATTATATGCATATAGAATGGTTTAAAAGCTTAAGACTTTTGGTATACCTTCTAATTAAAACAAAGAACAGGTATTTCTAAATCTGCTAAATCCTGCTGTCATATAAGCACAGGTGGAAATGGAATTGATAATGAATGGACCGATATTTTATCTGTTAATCAAGACAGAAAAGAAAGCCATCTTCAGCTAGCCAAATCCTAGTGGTCATATCTGAAGGATGAACTTTTGAAAGCCAAGCCTGTAACACAGAGCGAATAATAGGTTTGCAAAGCCTTTTTATCTCAGGATCTGGAAGGCTGAGGTGGCTTGAGGCTACAATAGTATAATTTAGCACAGATACACTGAGGAAAAAAAAAGCTGGCAGGTTCTCACAGCAAGATGTCTAATGTATGTAAACATCTTCTTTTAACACACAATTTTTAGAAAAATGCGTAAGGCAATTCAGTTTCCGCAAGGATTTGGTAAACAATTGTAGGCAGCCTTTGCTTAGAGTGAGTTCAGGCCATTTATTTTGCCACTTAGAAGTGTTGAGTATTAAGATCAGCAGAGTAACAATTTTATATAATTTGTTATATGGTATATCTAATTTTATTATAGCTGTTTTATATGTCTTCTGCCTTGATTGGTAGATAAGCGGACTACAGATGTTTTAAATAAAAATGCAGCGTATGAGTTGAAATTCAGCTGGACAGAACCAAAGTTTGAAATCCTATTTTTATTTTTTTGTTCAGAGTAGATACAACATGCTTCTTCATGCTTTTCAATGGACTTGCCTCAGCCCTGTCCTGAAGGAACCACATGTAGGATTGGAAGAATATTTCAGCTACCATGCCTTGTCTGTCTGAGTAGACTAGCTAGGTTGCAATTATTAGATGTGTGTGTGTGTGTGTGTGTGTGTGTGTGTGTAAAACAACATATCAGATAAAAGCAAATTAAAACACAAAACATACTTCTCAATAGGTGAGTTTTTAACACTTTCCTAAAACTTTTATAATCACTCACTAAGCGCATTTCTGAAGGAATGCCATAGGGATTCCATAGTGTTGGAGCAATTTGGGAGAAGGCTCAATTAGAGGTTTGATGCAGCCGTGCATGTTTAATACGAGGAATACTCAGCAGCTGTTGCAATAAAGCTCACAAAGGCCTTTGAGGGCAATGCAGGCTCACCAATTGTTTCAAATAAGCAGGGCATTCACCATAAACAACACGATGAACTAATGACAAAATCTTAAACTTGACTCAGAACTCTATTGGGGGCCAACGTCATTTCTGTAATACAGGCTAAATATGAGAAAATAAAGAGCAGCCCGAAACCACCCGGGCTGCAGCATTCGCCAGGATCTGCAATGCCCTTAAATAGCATTTAGGAAGTCCTATATATAGGGCATTGTAGTAATCCAGGCAGGATAATACAAATGCCTGCATCATAGTCCTAAAGTCATTTCTATCTGGAATAAATTGCAATCTCTGCAACTTTTTTAGCTTAAAAAAGCCTCTCCGAACAACAGCATGCACTTGTGGCTGCATAGTAAAACCAGTATTTAGCAAAACCTAGATCTCGAACTACCTCAACTGCTGAAACGTTTATTCCCCCACCCTGACAAGAAATAAGAGGTTAAATCATCCTTACAAGAAACTGGTAAAATCTCTGTTTTCCTGATATTCACCAGTAAATTATTCTGCATCATCAATAAAATAATATCATTTGTACTCTGATTAACGTGTAAAATAGGATTCTGTAAGCCACAAGTCACTAGAAACAATAGTTGCAAGTCGTCTGCATATAAATGAAAAACCACATGCATCCTTTCTAACAGATTATACAAAGAAAGTAAAAAAATATTAAACAATGTGGCTGATAAACAAGACCCTTTCGGGATGCCATGTTGTAACAGTGACCAATGAGAGACATCATTACCCACCCGTACCCGGCAAAAATGACCATTCAAATATGAGGAAAACCATGTCCTTACTGAGTCCCCAATCCCAATTTCTGCTAATCAGGACAGCAATATAGGATGAGATATCGAATCAAAACACAGATGATATGTTTAAAAGGACAGCAATCACCACTTGATTCTTATCCAGTTCCCAAAGAACATAGTTCGCAACTGAAATTAACACATTCTCAGTACTATGAGTGCAATGGAACCCACTCTGCGTATCATTCAGGATCTTATTATTCTCTAAATAGGTCGTCAGCTGATTCAATAATAGCATCTCAATATTTTTCCCCACTGACGGTAAAATAGAAATGGGATGGAAAGTACCAGGATCAACCATGTTCAGAGAGTTACTAGGCCCCTTCAAAACAGGACATACTACAGCTCTTTTAAAATAGTCAGGGATAAATCAAGGATACATTCACTAACTTTGACAAAATTTCAGCAAAAGACCCTCTATGGTTACAAAGCAACCAAAACAGACAAGCATTTCCTCAAGCCCGACATCACCATATCAATTTCTGAAATGGCAATTGACTCAAAGAAACTTCATTTTATAGTATTCACAATTGCAAATTTGGAACTATCAGGTTCCAAGCAATCAGGCACAGTAACTGAATATTTGAAATGTTATCCTCCCAGAATTGTGCTAATTTGGCCCCACTAACCTGGGCAAACTCTGAGCCTTCAGAAAACTCAATCAAACAATTCATGAGGGCAAATAGTTCATAAGGTCGATTCAAGGACCCCTTTAGTTTGACTGTAAAATATTCTTTCCTGTGTATGTGTGTATTCATTGCCTTTGTAAACCTGCAAAAGACTACTCAGACCAGTGAAGAGACACAAAGATGTTCTGAAGAAGAAAGGACCAATATTACTGCCCCAGTGCTCAAACAAAGCAATTCACATCCATGCTATCAGGTAGTGTTTGGGCCATAGTAAATGGACAGAGATATATATAGACCATGCTTTTGAGTACTTTATAATGTTTAGGGGCTGGTTCACAGGGCTCAAGCTAAACTCTTAAGTAAAAGAAGAAGTCCATCAGAGAACCAGGAAGAAGTGAGCAACCTGGGTTAGGATCCAGGTAAGCTAAGCACCAGGAAGAATGGAAGAAAGTCCCAGAATTCTGTTGTGCTAAAGATAAGTCATTGTAGCAGCTGGGTTTAAAAGATGCAGCCAATCAGGTTTGGTTCCCTGTTGCACCAATGAGGATCCATCCTGGGTGGGTCTAATATAAAGATACAAGAAGATTCCAGAATCCCAAAGAGATCTATAGTTCCCTCACATCTGATTTTTGGAGCTTTCCTTCTCAGACCCCTCAGTCCTGACACTCACTTTCCATCCTACTTACAGTGCATGCAGAAAATACTATTCCTATAATAAACAATATATATAGGAATATAATATTCCTATAATAAACAAGTGGATAAAACCAGAAGAATATTTTAGAAATGAGTAAAAATGGAGAGGTTGTTCTGGAATAATAAGCCATGATATGAAGCTCAGGAGTAACGGGAGATTTTACTTTAGAGAGTGGTGGATGCATGAATGTCTTTTGGAAAATGTGGTGGAGGCTATAACAGTAGCAGAATTTAAAAGGAGACAGGATAAGCACAGAGGGTTCCTTGATACAAAGAGGTAAAGGAAAGCCTGAGATCTACTAGGATCTACGGCATGTAACCAGAAATTGTTTTGATAGACTAGATGGCCCTACAGTCATTATCTGTTGTACTGTATTCCATTTTTCCGTGTATAAAACGAGTACTGAAAATGCTTAAAATAACCTATTTGGAAGTGTCCTGTATGCACAGAATTGCATATGGTTGTGTGTTATGTTGTGCCCTATTGGTTATATTGAAAATTGCATTTTGATTCACTTTGTTCATCTGTCAGTACAGTGTTGTATCATTTGCTCTGATTGCCTAAGTCTAGTGTGGGAAGCTGCGTGTTCTCGAAGATCTGGTTTCACTGTGTGAGAGAACACATCATTTCCGCTAAGCTTGTGGCTGCCTGTTACTTGTTTCTGTGAGACCCCACAGAAAACAATGCTTTTCAACTGGCTCAGCTGAGTATTCAAAGAAGGCTTTAATCCATCTGTGAGCCAGTTTAGACACTTGGTTCCATCCTCCAGTGAGATCTCTGTTCTCCAGTTTGTATTCTTCAATAAATGTTATTATGTCTTCATGTATGAAACTGAATGAAAGTTCTAGCAATCTGTATAGTGATGCAGTGTGACAGGCAGTGAGGGCAGGCTAGGAAGAGATGCTGAACATTCTCCCTTTTGGTTTCTATTTATCTATAGATTTTCAAGTGAGAATGGGTGGCAAATGCATTGTCAAACATCAGAATCTTTCTGTCTTTGCTGCTGGTTGTGACTTGAGAGCAGTGGAGAGGTCCCCAAGAGAGTCTGACCCATGCAGCCCACATATTCCCTAAGGCTAAATATCTGTAATGCCAGTACTTCTGTGTTAGTCTGATTTGTCTCTCAGGGAAAGTCATTAGTCATCTTCTGATAACACTGTTTGTGCTTTCTTCCAATAAAATAACATATCCTGTCTCTCTCAAATATTTTAGTGACCTTGAACTTCTTATCTTATCTGACTACCTCAAACAAATCAACTGCATATATTTATCTAGGCTTCATTCAGCTGAACGTCTCATAAGTGGATAGTCTAAAATAGGCATCCATCCTATATTGTAATTATCTCCTGTTTCATGCCGAATATTGATGTTGCAGTTGTCTCAGCTGTCCATGGTCTTCGTTTCTTCATAAATGTTGAACCGTTTGCTATACATTCATTTTATAGTATCTGAAAAATTACTTTGTAAAACTTTGAGATTGTCCATTAATTTTAGTCTGCCTTTCATGTCTCTTCAAAATGGATTATGTTCAGCTATTATAGATGTTTCCCTATCCCCTGAGAATTCATGATCTAAGTTTGTACCTAAGGCAATAGAAGGCAAAGTGACTTACCCAAGGTCACTAAAGGGTAGATTTTAAAAGGTGTGCGTATGCATCCATGTGTGCGTGCTTCCCTGCATGCACACATGGACGCGCCGATTTAATAACAACCATGGGCCGCACACATATCCGATTTTGGAGCGGCCTCGGAGGGAAGAGGCAGCGCGCGCCATGCTCGGCGCGCGCAGGTTGCACAAATGTACACCCCCTTGCGCGCGCCGACCCCGGATTTTATAAGATATGTGTGGCTACGCGCGTATCTTATAAAATCCAGTGTACTTTTGTTCGCGCCTGGTGCGCGAACAAAAGTACGCGCTCGCGCAAAATTATAAAATCTACCCCTTTGAGAACTAATGCAAAAATTAAACTGTAGGTGTCTATTACATGAGTTGAGCCAATCAAAAACATGTAAAACTGTACATCAGTACCCGTACAAATCAAAAGAACATCATCAATATAGCGCTTCCAAAGATAAATGAAAGATGCCCAGGGTAAGGACATCGCCTCCTATCCCATTACTTTTTAGTTTTCTTAGAAGCCTCTCATGAGGGACTTTGTCAAATGCCTTCTCAAAATCCAAATACACTACATCTGCCAGTTCACCTTTATCCACATGTTTATTAACCCCTTCAAAAAAAATGAAACAGATTTGATAGGCAAGACATCCCTTGAGTAAATGCATGTTGACTGTGTCCCATTAAATAATGTCTTTCTATATGCTCTACGATTTTGATCTTTAGAATAGTTTCCACTATTTTTCCCAGCACTGAAGTCAGTTTCCCGGTTCGCCCCAGGAGCCCTTTTTAAATATTGGGGTTACATTGGCCACCCTCCAGTCTTCAGGTACAATGGATGATTTTAATGATAGGTTACAAATTTTAACTAATAGATCAGAAATTTCATTTTTTAGTTCCTTCAGTTTATTTATCCCTCACTCTCAAAATGCCCCTGAATTATCAGCAAAATGTAACCCACGTAATGCTTCTTCAATCTCCCATTCCCACTCTGCATCACTCCCTAAAAGTTCCCAATTCTGAACTGGCAAGAGGACAAAATCTTACCTCCTACAGACAACCAGTGTTGCTCTGATACCACCTAGTGGCATCTCAAACTTTGAATTACAGGGGTTCAAAGTTCAAAGCACTGCTAGGTGGTGCTTGCACAATGCTGAATGCCAGGTTAGCAAGAAGTAAGGATGTATTCCTCCGCCAGCTTGGAATTAGAAACTTTTTTGGAAAAGGGGAGGATGAGGGGGATGGGAGAAGGGAGCAGGGGGTTGGGGGTCCATTGTATGTTGAATCCGGTGAGTAGGAGGTTCATTTGTTTGCAATTGAGTGGGAGAGGGATCAGGAGATTCATTTTATTTGAATTAGGTGGATTAGAGAGTGATTCATTTCTTTTGGGATCTTGTGGGGTAGGGGAGAGGAAATCAGGAGCTGGGGGCCATTTTTTTTAAACATGTAGTTGAGGGGAAGGCTGAAGATATGACTTCCCCAGTAGTAAACAGCTAGCATGCCAAATTGACGCATTAACAGTTTACTATTACCATGAGAGAAACTCTATTTAAAGCACTAAAGAAGCCCTTTAAATTTAGCTTCTGCTCATGGGGCCAAAGCACATTAATGACAAAGGAGGTCATTAGCATGCTGTGCATCTGTTTAGCAAATGTTGGTGAGTTAACATTTCATGTGCTGGAATATTAGCTAAACAGCTAGCTTTTGAACAAACATATTAGGCATCCATGTTTTAGATCTGCTAGCACAGGGTCCCATGAAACACCTCAGTCAGTTCTGACCAAACCAGGCCAGTTGGTTTTCTTTTTGATATTCTAAACAAAGAAAAACAAAAATTATCATCTGCCTCAAACATATAATCATTCATTCAGCATTCACCAGCTATATTTCTCTTCACTCATTTGCTGACCCAAGCCAAATATTGTTCTCTTCATTTAGGAGTAAATAATCAAATCGGGGTGCCTATGCACAACTCTGCGGGTAACTCTTATCCCATGGGGTCTGCATAAAGCAAATGTTCCCATGGACTTGGGTACTTTTGCTTTGATCGTTGCCCAATGAAAGTTTATCCACAGAGATGTGTGCCTCCTTTCTCTGTGGGTGTTTTTTTGACACATAGTTTTGAATATATAAAACTATGGGCCTCATTTTCTAAAGTATCGCAGGCCTGCGATACTTTAGAGAAATGCGGTAATGAGGGATGGGGGGCCAAAACGGGGGGGGGGGGGGGGGGGGGGGGCGGTCCTGCGCTAGCCAGTAGCGATCCCACCTCCGCGGTGTGATCGCTGCCGGCATCGCGCCCAATAATTCCACCATAGAAGGTGTAGTTATTGGGCGCGAAATAGGCAGCGAAAAGGCCCTTACCTTTTCTCTGTCCACATTGTCGTCGCAGAGTCGGGCCCAGTGATGCCCCGACTCCTCCTCTTCCGGGGCCGACTCTGCTCCGATGTAGGTAGCGCAGGCGTGCGCTACCTTCGCTAGCTATGTGTTGTTCTATCCCCTGCCCTCACCCCATTCCTGGCACCGCCTCTGTAGTCCGCAAATAAAAACCATGTACCTTGTTCAGCAGCGCACGCACTTTTACCCACTGGAAGGCCAGGCTCTTTTTTTTTTTTTTTTAAAGGCCCTTATTATTACTATTATTACAGAAGGGGCTTTGAATATTGCCTCTTTATTTCTTAAAACATATTGGAGGCAATTTTCAAAAACTGTGCTTTAATGCTTTTACCCTGGGGGCTTCGCACAAGCACCGCATACTTCCCCCATGCTTTTCCTGCTGATACTTTTTCCCTTTGACAATCAAGAGTATAGTTTAAAAATGTAGTCTGGCTCCAAGATGGCCGACCTAGCATGACGCACATGAAATTGCTCTGAGGGTCTTTTCTAAAAAAATTGTTAAGCCACACACTGGAAGGAAGAGAAGGGCCAGAGAATGTGAACAAGTCTCTGCCCTCTCTACGAATGGATTTACAGGCCCGATGGACACACATATGTGCCGAGGAGGTTCAAGCTCAGGGCTTTGCTCGCTGGAGGAAGGTCGGGAAGAGGAAGTACCCAACCCTCTTCCAGAGCTTTCAACTTCTCTATCCCCCGAGGAGCAACTCCCTCCCGAGAACCCGGCGGATACCCGAGCACTGGCAATGGCAACAGCTCCGGTAGAAACATCGCTGTTGGAGGTAGGGGAATTTGGAACCCCAACACGGGAGATGGGAACACCTAATCCAGCTCTTGTATTAGAGGCTGGTAGCTATGAGGGCCGTACTGCTGTTAGCAATGGAGGAATGAAGGAGTTACCGATTCCTGAAGTCAGAGCACAGCAACTAGTAAGATCCGCTGAGTTTACGTTGGAGACAATATCGGAAGCGATAGAAGGATTGGATAATAATATTTCGAACCAGATAAAACCAGTCTTTAACTATTTGGTGAATTTAGATAGTCGTATAAAGTTTTTGTAAATTGAGAGTTCTTCTAATAAGAAGCAAGTGGAAATGCTGAGGAAAGACTTGGACACAAAAACAGAATTGCAGCATAATATAATTAAGGAAAATAAGTAGTTGACAACAAGGTTAGAATACATGGAAAACCAAGTGAGAGGGAAAAATTTAAGAGTCATTAATTTTCCCAAGGACCCACTAATGGCACCGAAAGAGATGTGGAAAAAGTATTTATTAGAAATCTTGAAGCTGCCGGAGCAAACTTTCCCATTAACATCAAAGGTGTATTACATCCCACCTTATAGGAAGGGTAAAGTAAATTAAGATGGTCTACAAACTATTTCACCAGTTGAAAAATCAGCATTGGACCTTTCCGCAGTATTAGAGACTTCTCAGAAAGATTTAGTAAAACCATCTACATTGATTGGTTCTTTCGTCTTGGACTCTGATAGAGACTGGATAATGAGGTTATTCTTCCATCATAGAACAGAGCTAAATGTAAAAGTATATGCTTCTCCTGACGTTGCACGTCAAACGCAGAAAAGGAGACAGCAGTTTCTGCTATTAAAGCCAAAAGTGTTAGACATGGGGTTTTTGTTCACATTAAAGTTCCCATGTAAATGCATAATTAAATATTTGAATATAACTTATATTTTTTTCCAACCACCTCAGCTGGCTGCCTTTATAAGTAGTAAAAGTGTTATGGTTTCTTCTTCTTCTTCTCCTATGTCTAAACAGGGCACTGTGGCCTGAGCTGGTCGCTCATGAATAATAGGATTCTTCTATGCTAGTTTATTAATTATTTCTCAATAAGAGTCTTTTTCCTAAAGATGTGTATTAGAGCCTCCATATTGAGGACTAGGAATTGTGAAATTTTCAATAATCTCCTTCTATTTGATAGTATTATTCTTTATGAATATTTTTCTGTTAATTTCACATATTTACAACTTCAAGTATGATATTTTCTTGAAATGTTATTGTTAAAAATTGCAAAATTTAAAAAAAAATGTAATCTATCCTCATTATTTCTCTCCCCCTGCCTAAACACCTACGTTTTACCTGGCTAAAATTACACATGAGGTTGGTCCCCCACATGTGCTTCTAACTTGGGAATTTTCAGCCCCCTTCACCTACTTTTGATCCTGTACAGGGTTTACATGTAGATCATCCTACTGCTCCGTGTTACGAGGAATGAGAGCTTGGGCTCTTTTTTTTTTTTTTCCAATGTCTTCTGCCTTTTTCCCCCTGGCACCTAGCGGTCATATTTTATGTCTGACTGCTACGACTGACATTTGTCAAGGGAGTGAGGAAGCCTGACTTTTAACATCTGAATGAACAGTCCAGGTCTCACTACCAACGCTGTCTTTTGTAATGACAGTGAATTTGGCCTCCAGCATGCGTTGCCCTATGTTCGAACCATTTCCCCTGACTTAGGTGCACACCTCACTGCTTTACATACCCAAAGCCTTCTGAAAACTCTTTAATTTGACAGGCTTTCATTCCCTAGGTATGACCATCTGAGACAAAAATAACATCAAAGAGAACGTGCATTAGACATGACGCAATGGCTTGGGAACTCTGAACACAAAGGTGCTTTCTTTTCCTACCATTTGCTGTTTATTAGGATTTTGAAAAGTCATACAATGTAATATTGGATAATGAGAAGAGTGGGACTTTTAAATGATGTCATGTTCGTATCTGTCATCGCAATTAAGGGCAGTGCTATAACCTTTACTATTGCTTATTATGGTTTCCTTTTCGTAACAGCAATACAGCAGTACAAGCTATGCAATTTTATGGTATTATTTTACTGCTAGAGCACTTCAGGTTACTTGACCTTTGTCAGGTGGCCTCACAATAAATCAAAATTGTAGTAGTTACCTCAAATGCTTAAAAAAAATGATCTAGTCAGATCCTCCAAGTACCACTCTATTGCACAACCCAGTGGTTCTCTGGAGGCACATCTAACAGTCCTGGTTCTCAGGATACCCGCCATGAATATGCATGAAATACATTTGCATCAAATGCATGCAAATCTATCTCGTGCATATTCATGATGGGTATCCTGAAAACCAGACAGGTTAGGTGTGCCTCCCGGAAAGAGTTGGCATGCCAGCTTCTAGGACTTACCAAAAAGAAGTAAGCTGGCACTGCTTCAAGGGATTATCTTCAATTAACCAGAAACCGTTACGACATGAAAAATTCATTTAACCACGAGAAGTCTGTGCAGGTTGAACTCTTGCAGTTTATGTTTCAGCACCATGGTCTATTTTTTCCAGCTGGGGATTGCAAGATTTTAGTCTGCAGCTTCCTGGCTATAAACCTGGGACACGATCACTGAGCTAAAGGAGCAACTCCCTTAGCTGAGCTAAAAGGAAAACCTGTCTGCTTTAGCCTGGTTGCTCACAGCTTCCTTCTTATTACTCCACTCTGTTACAGATCCCCAAAACACAAGGGAGCCATGGGAATTACACGTGTTTCACTGCTTCCATCACAATTGTAACATACTAAATGACAGTATTAAAAGACTGAAATGGCCCATCCAGTCTTCCCAGCAGGATTTTTCAGGGTTGTAACTGCTTCCCTGTGCAGGCTACCCCACCCATGCCCTCTGTTTTGGTTTGCAGCTGCCTCTTCGTGCATGTTACCCCAGCGCTTCATTATCATCCTAGAGGTCTTAGCTTTATTATTGTCTGTGATCCATAACTGATAGCACAATACCTGGGTAAAACTAATTATTAACATCATCATATGTAACTATTGTCTTTGAAGGGACATTAGCCATGTCAGTAGCCATGTGTGCGCAGCTTGAAACTGCTAACCCTAAGCTCCACGGAATGTGTGTGGTTCTCACGCCTTTTAGGAGCTCTGACAGACATAGATCAAGAATGCCGGAGCTGCAAATGCCTTTGTGTTAGGGATGGCTCATGGCCGAGAAGCCGTGGCCCACTTTCGTTTTGATTTTATTTCCTTTCAAGAAAACAAATATATTTCAAACATTTAGGAAAGTTCCCCAATAATGAAGAAATTACTTGAGGGCTAAAGGAAGGGAATTTGTGGCAGAGAGACTTGAGGGGGTTATAGCCTCTTTTAAAGCAGTTAAATGCACCAGCTCTGATCTAACTAATGTCACTATAGGCTTGATTTATTAATGCTATTTTCCCATTTTGTCTCTATGAAAAATAAAAGGTTTAATAAATCAAGCCCTAAATGTATAAAAAAAATTAAATTAACAGACAAAGGAAACAGCAACATACATTATTACCCACTAATTCAGTTTTTTCACTACAGAAATGTTCCGATGGAGCTAAAGCATCCAACCTATATTTCAACTAGTTTTGAGTGCAGAGTCTAGGGGCCTATCACCCCCATCTCAGCTCACTTCAGTTCCATGAAACCTCAGGGCCAGGGCAATGGTTTTAGGCATCCTAGGCAAACCTTCAATCTTGGGTCCTCCCCCTGTCTGGCACAGGAACCCCCTCGCTCGCCCTGCTCAGCATCCACCCTCTGCCAAGTCTTGCATCCCTCTCGCTTTGCCCCTGTCCAGAGTGCCCAGCACCTCCTTCTGTCTATCCCCCATCCATCTTTTTTTCCTTTTCCTGCCTCCAGCATCCTCTTCTTTCTCCCCTTCACGTTCCTCACTGCAGTCCAGAATCATTCTTTGATTCCTATTTGCTTCCTTTCTCTCTCTCCAACTATCACTTAACTGGGTGAACTGGGGACAAATTGGGGATGAACTGGGGACAAACTAGTAAAACTGGCAATGGCGTCAGTGTATTCCTCTTTCAAAATCCCCTCATTTATGCTGCAGAAGTGGGATTTTCATACACAGGTGTGCACCCATTTAAAATTTGGTGCACATGTGCGCACGGCCAGATTATTTTATAACATGTGCATGAGTATTTTATAAAAAGCCACATCCCTGGACTCAGTATGTGTGCACATTACCATCCCTCTGACTAGTGAATTCTATGTAAATAAAATAACATGGCTGACTTAGAAATCTTTCAGCCATGTTATTTTATCTACAGCTTTTAAAAACATTATTCTAGCATGGGAGCACGGGGTCCCTAACGTGGGTCCTGATGCTCCCATGTGGGCCAACACAAAAGCCCCCAAAAGTTATTTAAAAAAGTGATTGGGGGTCTTACTAGACCTTCCACCCTGGGGCCACCATTCAAGGTGGCCCCTGCAAAAGAAGTCTAAAAATAGAAAGGACTGTGTGGTGACACCCCAACCCCTGCCTATCCCCCTCCCCATTACATCCTAACTCTCCAATCCCATACCCAACCTCTCTTTAATCAGCCCTCCTTCCCCAAGAGTTGCCCCAACTCTCCTGCCACCTTTTCATTAAATAGAAAGCCAGGTAGTTCCCCCCCCCTCCCCCAAGCCCCCAAAATACCCTGGTGGGCTAGTATCCTCCCCCAGATCCATGCTGACCTTCTCTGATTCACTCTGTTGTATCATCCATAAATAGACAAACTTTACTTTCTGTCCCTTCTGCAATGTTGCTCACAAAGATATTGAACAGAACTGGTTTCAAAACGGATTCCTGTGGCACTCTGCTTAACACCACCCTCTCCTCAGAGTAGGTTCCATTTACCATTTCAAGCTGTCTCCTATCAGTCAACTAGTTAGCTATCCACTCCATCACTTTGGCACCCGTTCCTAAGCTTTTCGTTTTATTTGTGAGCCTCTTCTGCAAAACGATATCAAAAGCTTTGCTGAAATCCAAATAAATCATATCAAACACTCTTCCTTGATCCAATTCTCTAGTCACCTAATAAAAAAAAAAAAAATCAATTAGATTTGTGTGACAGGACCTTTCCCTGGACTGGTACCTACTTTCTGCCTCCCTCCCTATTGCTCCAGGCCAGACTCAAACCCACAGACCCTGAAACTCAGAGGGCTAACTCATTACCCGAACCACAGTCACACTCAAGTCCGTGAGACAAGAGAACATGGCTGGGGCCTAGTAAATGTGCGACGGAGGCCTGCTACCTCATGATGGAAAATGGCAACAAGCAGGTCTGCATCTAAGGGCACCTCAGACCCTCAACTGTCCACCAATGGCTTTTTTAAAGCTAGGGGGATCAGAGGAAATCAGCATGGATCTGGGGGAGGATACTAGCCCACCAGGGTATTTTGGGGGCTTGGGGAGGGGGGGAAATACCTGGCTTTCTATTTAATGAAAAGGTGGCAGGAGAGTTGGGGCAACTCTTGGGGAAGGAGGGCTGATTAAAGAGGGGTTGGGTATGGGATTGGAGAGTTAGGATGTAATTGGGGAGGGGGATAGGCAGGGGTTGGGGTGTCACCACACAGTCCTTTCTATTTTTAGACTTCTTTTGCAGGGGCCACCTTGAATGGTGGCCCCAGGGTGGAAGGTCTAGTAAGACCCCCAATCACTTTTTTAAATAACTTTTGGGGGCTTTCGTGTTGGCCCACATGGGAGCATCAGGACCCACGTTAGGGACCCCGTGCTCCCATGCTAGAATAATGTTTTTAAAAGCTGTAGATAAAATAACATGGCTGAAAGATTTCTAAGTCAGCCATGTTATTTTATTTACATAGAATTTACTAGTCAGAGGGATGGTAATGTGCACACATACTGAGTCCAGGGATGTGGCTTTTTATAAAATACTCATGCACATGTTATAAAATAATCTGGCCGTGCGAACATGTGCACCAAATTTTAAATGGGCGCACACCTGTGTATGAAAATCCCACTTCTGCAGCATAAATGAGGGGATTTTAAAAGAGGAATACGCTGACGCCATTGCCAGTTTTACTAGTTTGTCCCCAGTTCATCCCCAATTTGTCCCCAGTTCGCCCAGTTAAGAGATAGTTCCTTCAAAGCCTCCTAGTTTAATAGCCTTCACTCTCCCCAGTTAGCCCCGACCCTTAAAACCCAGCAGATCTGCCTAGTTTTCTGTATTTTTTAATTTGGAGGCAACTTGCATGGAACAGCAATTACCACCCTCAGCAGAAACATGAGAGTAACCTGCACGGAGCAGCAGTTACTACCATAAGAAACTTGCTGAGCAGACCGGATGGACCACTGGTCTTTTTTGCTGTCATCATTACAATGTTACTACATTTTCAGCAAGAGATAAGAATGTGGCAATACCTCTACAATATTTTGTCTGAAAGAGGAAACATATCACAGGACTCCTCCCACTCCCGTGATATTGGGCCCCTCCCATGATAAAAAATCATGGCTTAGTGAATCTAGGACTAAATAAGTTAGCCGGATAAGACTTATCCAGCTAACTTACACAGGATATTCAACAGCATGGCTGTGCTGCTGAATAGCCCCATATTTGCCCGTATTTAGCTGGGTACGTTTTAAGTCCTAAGGAGCAGGTCTAACTAGTTAACTTAACTGGATAACTCTGAATATTGCTACTTAACCAGATAAATTAACTGCCCAGTTACACCCACTGACTACCAGCTAACAACTTAGTCGGATGTGACTTACCCGGCTAAGTGGAAACCGCTGAACATAGTTAAGAACATAAGAACATGCCGTACTGGGTCAGACCAAGGGTCCATCAAGCCCAGCATCCTGTTTCCAACAGTGGCCAATCCAGGCCATAAAAACCTGGCAAGTACCCAAAAACTAAGTCTATCCCATCTTACTGTTACTAGTAATAGCAGTGGCTATTTTCTAAGTCAACTTAATTAATAGCAGGTAATGGACTTCTCCTCCAAGAACTTATCCAATCCTTTTTTAAACACAGCTATACATTACTAACTGCACTAACCACATCCCCTGCCAACAAATTCCAGTTTAATTGTGTGTTGAGTGAAAAAGAACTTTCTTCAATTAGTTTTAAATGTGTTATTTGCTAACTTCATGGAGTGCCCCCTAGTCTTTCTATTATCCGAAAGAGTAAATAACCAATTCACATCTACCCGTTCTAGACCTTTCATGATTTTAAACACCTCTATCATATCCCCCCTCAGCCGTCCCTTCTCCAAGCTGAAAAGTCCTAACCTCTTTAGTCTTTCCTCATAGGGGAGCTGTTCCATTCCCCTTATCATTTTGGTCACCCTTCTCTGTACCTTCTCCATCGCAATTATATATTTTTTGAGATGCGGCGACCAGAATTGTACACAGTATTCAAGGTGCGGTCTCACCATGGAGCGATACAGAGGCATTATGACATTTTCCGTTTTATTCACCATTCCCTTTCTAATAATTCCCAACATTCTGTTTGCTTTTTTGACTACTTTTTTGACTACTCAATAGCAGTTCTAAACCTAGACAGATATGACTTATCTGCCTAAGATTTGCTTGC
The DNA here is from genome assembly GCF_901001135.1 of Rhinatrema bivittatum. NCBI lineage: Eukaryota > Metazoa > Chordata > Amphibia > Gymnophiona > Rhinatrematidae > Rhinatrema > Rhinatrema bivittatum. The sequence goes on from NC_042615.1 coordinate 762,555,828, forward strand.
TGTGGGGATATTCAGCAGCATAGCCGTGCTGCTGAATATCCCGTCTAAGTTAGCCGGATATCTAACTTAGAAAAATGTATAGGTTTTCAAAATCTACCCCAGAGGATTCCTGAGGGAGTGTGGAGATTATAAAGCTGATGTAGACTGGCCATATGGTCTTTTTCTGCCATCATGTTTCAATGAAAGCTTTGGCTTTACTTTCCCTCCCTAGGAGGAATCTTACAGACTCCTGCCCGCTAAATCTGCAGCGACTCCCTTTCTACTATTCTCTGAAGTCTTTAGAAATCCTAGGGGTCTTTATATACGCTTGCAAGCACATTACATAAGTGCAGGCTTAGAAAGAGCTGCACTTCTAAATGGAACATAATAATGTTCTCCTTTCTTCAAAATAGGTCCCTGTCAATGGGACACAAATAGCAGTCTATATTGTCTATAGTCTATATATGGCTGTAAGGGAAGATGTGCCAATGAGCTATAAATGAAAGAAAAAAAAAAAGGCATGTGTGATTACTTAGTGTTAGGCCAGTTATGTAGTAAAGAGGATCTGCCAAAAGATGAGTGCCAAGATTTCTGTCTCTCTGAAAGCAACAAAAAAGGCTGCCAAATTGATACATTTGAAATCTCTGTCCTAACTCAGCGAATGGAACTTGAAAGAGTAAAGGGACAGATTATAGCTCAGCCCAGCTCTCATAATTTTCTATGAAAAAAAAAAAAAAAAAGATAATTTGAACAAATCTTTCCTCCTATAGAACAAAATGGGAGCTGGCTAGCTAAAAAGAAGGCTTGCCAGACTTACTTCGGTCCCGGGGGGTAAATATTTGAATCCGGGGTGTTCAGGAGGTGAATAAAAAACACGCCTACATTTTATTTTCTGGGGATTGTTTCATGCCACTGTAGGAAGGGGATTCCTTGGGATGGAAAGGGAAGCAGTTTTCTGATCTGTGGAGTTTAGGAGGAATAGGAATTTCCCCCTGATAACTGTCCCTTTCATTTTGGGCTGGTTGGCTCATGCAGTTTCAAGCAGTGTTCACACAGTAATAACATCTCCATGCTATTGGGTCGGGGGGCACCAATGCATGCAGTGAGTCAAATTTATTGTATCATACATTAAGTGACATTTTAGTTTACATGGACAAATTTAGGGGCGGATTTTGTAACCGCTCCTCTGCGCCCTGAGCCTATTTTGCATAGGCCCAGCAACGCGCCCAAAGCCCCGGAACGTGCGTATGTCCCGGGGCTTTGTGAAAGGGGTGGGAGGCGGGGCGGGACCGAGGCCTCCGGCACAGAAGCCGTGCCGGGGGATCGCGCGCCGGCAGCTGGCCGGTGCGCACAAGTTACGCCTGCCAAAGGCGGGCGTAACTTACAAAATAAAGGTAGGGGGGGATTTAGGTAGGGCCGGGGGCGGGTTAGACAGGGGAAGGGAGGGGAAGGTGGGGGGGGGGGGCCGAGGAAACTGGGAAAGCCATCAGGGCTCCCCTAGGGATCGGCGCGCGCAAGGTGCACTAGTGTGCACCCCCTTGCGTGTGCGGACCCCGGATTTTATAGCATGCATGCGGCTGCATGCACATGTTATAAAATCAGGTGTACATTTGTGCGCGCCGGGTAGCGTGCACAAATGTACCCCACCTGCGTATGTTTAAAAATCCAGCCCTTACTGCTTGCTAAACATATTTTTACCATGAGTTTTATTGCATAGGCTCTTGTATCACTTACTAAAACCGACTTGATTTATCAGTCATATAAAATGTATCCACTAGTAATCTGTTTCTCTGATTTGGTTCTTTAGATGTGGTGAGCGTCACACTGTTGAGGAATAAACACTGCAGGTTCCAAATCGTACTTTGTTTCAATAAGTATAACCTCTATGACATGACAAAAAACATGTGGGTGTACTGTGTTCCACAGCATTTGACACACAGAGTCTTATGAATCCAAATTTTGCTCTACTGGAAAAATGACTCTGGCTTTGTACCAGCATTTTTCCTTTGAAAACACTGATAATTTCATTAATAAATCTAGAACAATGTTTGTACTGGTGAAAATCTGAAACACAGTTTTGATAAATCTTCCTCATAGGATCAACCACCCAGAGTAACTTTTGAGTTATTTATCTTGTTGAATTTTTCTTTGTTTTTTTCCTTGAAGTTAAATACATCTAACAAGTCCCGCTGTTGGTGGAATAGGAAAGAATGTAGTTATCTAGACCTTATTAAGCAGAATTTATATTCCATCTTATCTTTACAAAGTGTATATACATTTTCAGTCAGAGTTTATTTTTACATGGTATGGAGGAAGTTATTGTTTATTTCAAGTGCTTCCTTATAACCCAATGGTTGTTCTACATGCAACATAATGATACATTATGATGAACTGTGGGTCATCAGCAGGATGTATTTGTGTCATTAACTTTCACTCTCTGCTTGTTATGCTCAACCAGTTATGCAGAAAAGCAAAATACAAGCAAGGTGATGAATTTGTAACATAGCAAACACTTAACCTCTGCACATCTGCAGAAAATTTGTTCAAATACTGTAGGACTCTTGAAGATCTTGAACACATGTCAAATCAACAGTTTTTAACAAAATTTAAAATGAAGGTACGATAAAACTTTACGTATGTAAAAATGTCACGTGTAAAAATTATCATCTATGCGGGTGTGTAGCCTCTACTTATGTATTCCATATTTTATAAAAGTCCAAAATCCACATGTATTTTCACTTTTGTGTACAGATAAATGTGTGAATTAAAAAGCAGTCTATAGGTATTCTGGGGCTGGGCCAACATTTACACATGTAAGCTGTTATTTTAAAAGACATTTATGCATGATACTTTTGCCAGCTTCTCAGCTTGGAGAAAAGATGGCTGAGGGGGATTATGATAGAGGTCTATAAAATCATGAGAGGACCAGAAAGAGTACATGTGAATCAATTGTTTTCTCTTTCAGATAATACAATGATTAGGGGGCATTCCATAAAATTATAAAGTAGGACATTAAAAACAAATCGTAGAAAATTCTTTTTCTCTCAATGAACAATTAAGCTCTGGAATTCATTGCCAGAGGATGTGGTTAAGACATTTAGGGGTACATTTTAAAAGACAGCGCGCATGCGTACTTTTGTTCGCTCATCAGGCGTGAACAAAAGTACGCTGATTTTATAAGATACACGTGTAGCCGCGTGTATCTTATAAAATCCGGGGTCGGCGCGCGCAAGGGGGTGCACATTTGTGCAACTTCCGCGTGCCGAGCCCTGCGCGTGCTGCCCGTTCCCTCCGAGGCCACTCCGAAATCAGAGCGGCCTCAGAGGGAACTTTCCTTCCCCCCCCCCCGCACCTTCCCCTACCTAACCCATCCTCCCGGCCCTATCTAGATCCCCCCCTATCTTTATCTGAAAAGTTACTACTGCCTCCGGGCAGTAATAACTTACGCGCGCTGGCACGGCAGGCCCCGACACAGGCTGCTGTGTCGGGGCACTCGGCCACGCCCCCGGACCGCCCACATGCCCCCGAACACACCCAAAACCATGCCCCCTGGCCATGCCCCCGGCCGCCCCTTTTTGCAAGCCCCGGGACTTACGCGCGTCCCGGGGCTTGCGCGTGCCACCGAGCCTATGCAAAATAGGCTCGGCGTGCACAGGGGGGTTTTAAAAGAGTTACGCCCATACCTTATGCACGTAACTCTTTTAAAATCCGGCCCTTAGTGTAGATGGGTTTAAGAATGGTTTGGACAAGTTCCTGGAGGAAAAGTCCAAAACCTGCTATTATTCAAACTGGCATAGGGAAAAATCACTGCTTATTACTGGTATTAGTACCATGGGATTTATTTACTGTTTGGGTATTTCCCAGGTACTTGTATCTTGGATTGGGCACTTTTGAAAACAGGTTACTGGGCTTGATGGATCCTCGGTTTGACCCAGTATCGCAACTTCTTATGTTTTTATATTTTAGCTTGCATAAATTTACACCTGCTAATTATCTGGTGTAAATATTAACCGTGTTTACTGTCTAGTGCTGACAGATGGGAAGTCTAGGTGGACTGGGGGAAGGACTGAGTGAAATGGTGGACTAATTAATAACATTGGTAATTTCCTGTTTTAAAATATATTGATTTACATGAGTAAGTCTTGCTTTATATTTTAACATCAAATATGCATGCTTATAATTTAAGATAGGTAGGAAAAGTACATGTGTTCAATGGATTGATATCCATTCTTTCAATGAATTGTATGTATTCATGCATAAGCCTACATATGCCTGTATGTTATGGGATAGAGTTAGGTGTATTTAATAAAATGCATGTATATCATAGGTGGGTTATAAAATACTGGTGCAGATCCTCTTGTGGCCATATACGTGTGTATATGCCACCGTGTGTATTTATTTGAAAGTTATCCTCCCTGTGTTTTTGGAGAGTCTTAGCAAGGAATATAAATGATTTAGAAGTTCATGTGAACTCTCTGTGTTGTACTTACAGCACAGCAGAAGAACGACTGTGTTATCTACATATGTGCATTTACAAATCCTATCAAAAATCTTGGACTTATACCATGACTACACTGTTCAAAATAGGAACAGGCAAATCAAACCATATGTTGAGATATAACTACAGACTGGAGTATAAGAAACACATGGTCTTCCCTTATCCTGAGCTTTCATGTACATGACTGTAGCAAATGTAAACCCTGTAAACTCTTCTTTTTTCCTTATCTAGTGGCCCCTTTCTTGGAACCTTACTGAAGGAGAGCTAATTGCCTTAAAATTTAAATCACTAACTTATGAAGCCTATATGGTTCTTCCTGGCCATGTATGCATACATTAAAACCAGGGACAACCAATAATAACATTTTATTCTGTGTGCAGCAAATATCCCAGAAGCTCTTGAAACTTTCAACAGCAATTGTAGATACAGGAGTTCAGAGGTACATTTTTTTTTTTTTGCATTTTTTTAATTGCCCTTGCTTTGAATTCTCAGGATCTTATTTTTATTGAATGGGAGTAGTACTACAGTGTCCACTATCCATCATGTCTTAAAACTTCCAAAAACACATTGTAAAGTCACACAGTTCATTTTCATGTTTTCCTTCCTCTGTCAATTGCATTTAGTATGTCATAACACATTTTTTTAAGGTGGAAAAGTGTATCTGTTTGCAAAGCTTATACATCTTTTATTTTTCATTAAAAAATAATTTTTAAATGACAGTTTCCTCTGTTTTGGTCTGTGTCAAAATTCAGTTCATATAAGGCATTAAAAGTTATTTTCTATGTAACTTAGGGCTTGGCACATGTCAATGGAACTCTCGTTCCCATCCAGGGACTAGCCATCACTCTGTAGAGTTGCATGTTTCTATTGTATGTATCCCACAGGCTCATTTTATTTTTGGGAGGTGGGCATGTAGAGTTGGAGGGTTGAGGTAGGAGGCATATGATTCTGCACCTCTGATAGAAATTCCTCCATTTGGGATGTACAGCACCATATTTTCATGCTGTAGACTGAAAGTCCGCCAGCTTGGCGGACTTTTTTTTTAACATTTGTTTATTAGGTTTTTAAATGGACATATAACAAACCAAATAAACAGAAACAGCAATTTTTGTTATCTAACAGCCTCCCTCCCATTGTCTCTTCATAGACCCCCCCAGTGATTCTCTCCATTCATTTAAGTCTGTGGTGTAGTTCAAGAAGATTCTTCATATTTAATGTTAATATATTTAGTGACAAGGTCTTTCTTGGAACGTGGAAGTGTTGACCAATATCTACTCCATATCAATAGACAAAGATCCTGGGCTTATAGTGACTTACTATTCACAGATATATATTCAAATTGTAATAAAGTGAACAATCGTGTCCACCAATGTTCCTTCTTCGGTTGTTCAGTCGAGATCCATTTTGCCATAATCACCTGAATCGCAATCATCAAAGCTTTTCCAAGAAATATCTGATCTAGCTCTGCAAGCGTCTCCAAAGCATCCCCAAAGAGATGGAATAAGCATATCTTTGGTTCCCTTGGAATCGGTAGACCCAGAATCTCCTTCAACTCCCCCAGTATTTCATCCCTATACTGTCTTAGCATTTCACATTCCCATATACAGTGAAAGAATGAGCCTTTTTCTGTCTGACATTTCAAACATAGATCAGAATCACACATTTTAGCTGCATACATCCATGTGTGCGGCATATACATACAGTGCAAAACTTTGAACCCTACTTCCCGCAGGCTAACATTTTCTGAGATGGCATTACACCCTTTAAATATAGTAACAATTTTTGTAGGTGCTATGGATATGTGCGCTTGCTTTTCCCACTTGCTTTGAATGTTAATTAAGACTGTATCATTAATTATACTTTTCAACTCCTTAGAAAATTTAGTACATGAGTTAGATTTATGTTCTTTAGGCATAAAGAACTGCCTTAAGCACTCATATTTTGGAAAATCCTGAGGGTAAAACATCACTAATTTTATATAGTGGCATGCTTGGAGATAAGCAAAGAAATCTTTCGAAGCTACCCCATATAGTTCTCAATTTCCTGGAAACGTTTAATGATATTAGACCCCCTTCTCTAGAAACTGTTGTATTCCCACCAATCTCACATTACTCCACTTTTGAAAAACATGCGAGTCCAATCCCGCCTGGAACTGAGGGTTACCCCTAAACGTGAGATAGGGAGTGGCATTTCCTCTCATATGAAGTTTAACCATACATAAAAAACGCCACGTGCCTCTCCCTGATTTGATGAGTAAACTTTGTTTGCACCGCCCTGGCACCATGGCCCCCGGTATTTGAATAATATTTTACAGCCCAAACGGGTGTAGCCATTCATGGGTAAGCTGAAGGGGAGTGCATATACTAGTACCATTGAACCAGTCATGGATAAGTCTAAGGAGGCATGCAAGATTATAATCTCGCCAGTTGGGACAAGACAGACCCCCCCCCCCCCCGAGCTCTATCCATTTGTTATGCTCAGGCTTGTGGACCCTTGGCCGACGAGAGGATGGAATACCTTTCAGAGGGTCCGTAGGCTCTCTCGTCGGGTGGCGAGGCAGAACAGGAGGCAGGACCAGTTGTCCCTTGGCACTGGAGGCTGAGGTGAATATGGAGGCGATGAAGAGTCGAGACGAGGCGCTGTGTCTTCACCACTAGTGGTCTGCGGTCCCCCCGGGAGGAGCCCGTAGGGACCCGACCGCTGGGACTTAGGTGGACCTTGGGAGGTCAGGCAACGGTGCAAAGGCCAACTGGAGCTTTGCCCTGGAAGCCCACTGTCCCCCCAGGAGGAGCCCGTAGGGACCCGGGCCGCTGGGACTTAGGTGGGCCTTTGGAGACGGAGTCTTGAAGAAGTTCTAGGTCGAGTACCAGAGGGTCAACGCTCACCAGTCCAAAGTCGCGTGCCAGAGAATCACCGCTTGCCAAGCCAAGGTCAGGAACCAGAGAATCACCATCAGCCAATCCGAAGTCAGGAGCCAGAGAATCACCGTAAGCCAATCCGAAGTCAGGAACCAGGAACACCAAGACGAAAACAGGAACCAAGTCCAAGTACAAGGAACTCGCCAAGGCAAGCAGACTAGACAGCGATGGGACGTTGCCGAGTCAGGGAATGAGCAGAGGAAGTCTCCTTATATACTTCCTCTGCTCAGGCTCCTAAGGAACAGCTGTGGTGAATTAAAGGGATCAGGTCCCTTTAATTCTAATGAAGGGGTGCGGCCTCACGCCTAAGGATGGCGGCGGCCATCTTTGATTCCCTCCGCAGAGGAAGGGCTGCAAGAACGGCGCGGGAGCAGAGCAGGGACGGCTCTCTGCCCCGCGGTCAGGCTGGGGAGCCGAGCCGGGCACCAGGTCCGGAGTTTCCCGAGGTTGTCGCAGCCGCCACCAAGGAGGAGGTAGGGGAGCACGGTTGTGGCATCCCACGACCGTGGAGCACAACACCATTATCAAAGATGAAAGAGGTAGTCTAGCTTTGTGTTGGCCCCATATGAAGGCTCTCACCAAGTGATTTATTCTCGTAATCTCTGCTTTTTTCAACCAAATCGGTATCTGCTGCAACACATAGAGCCATCGTGGGAGCTCCATCATTTTAAGCAAGAACATTTTTCCCGTCAGGGATAATGGCCCATGTTTGTAGCTTTTGTTCCATAATTTTAAGTAATGGATCTACATTTGCCCGATGTAATGTGGCTATATCCTTGGTGAGGTGAATACCTAAATAGCGCATCTCCTTAGCCACCCATTTCAGTGGGAATCTCCCTTCCCATTCTGTTTGTAATGAGGTTCCCAATGCCATTGCTTCTGACTTGTCAGTGTTTATCTTTAAGCCCGCAAAGGACCTGAATTGGGCTTGATGGTGAAGTACCTTTGCTAATGATTGCTGAGGACAGGTTAGGAAAACGAGAACATCATCTGCAAATGCTGATAACTTGAATTCTTGCTTCCCCCAGATAATCCCCTATATCAAAGAGTCCACTTCTATTTTATGGAGCAGAGGGTATATAGATAAAATATATAGGAGCAGGGAAAGCAGGCATCCTTGTCTGGTTCCATGGAACAGCCGAAAATCCTCCGAGTCCTGCCCATTTGCTAGTATTGCAGATTTGGGGCTATGGTAGAGCATGGAGATATTGTGAATGATCTCTCCACAAAATCCATATCTCTCCAAAACTGAGTAGAGTTGGCCAGGACACTCTGTCGAAGGTTTTTTTTTTTACCATAGCACCTATACCTTTTTGCTGGCATTCCTCGATGGAGATAATCAGTTAGGTCATATTCATGCTAATGGATCTCCTTTTGACAAAACCCACCTAATTTTCTGTAATAATGGATGGAAATACCACACTTAATCTATCTGCCATGAGTTTTGCAAATACTTTAGCCTCATAGTTAAGTAGCGAAATAGGTCTACATGATGCCGGGGAGGACAAGTCCTTTCCTGGTTTTTCTGGAACCGTAATGAACGCTCGGGTAACCCCCTCTTGGAACCAACGGTTCCATTGGGCCTGTTGGAAGAAATAAAGTAGATCACCGGTGGCTTGATTAATCAAGATCTTGTAATATTCTGCGCTCATGCCATCTGGCCCTGGAGCCTTATTTTGCTTACTTCCTTTAATTACTAACCTCTCTAGTTGCTCCTCCGTAATTTTTGGAATTTGGAGTTCTTTGAAAAATTCCTCCTCCTGTATGGGTCCTCCTTTTCTATCTTCCCTGTAAAGAGATTCATAGAATGTCCTAAAGGTGGCACAAACATCCTTACTCAATATTAGGGGTTTACCCATATCATCCCTGAGCTTGTCTATGTATGTTTTCCCTCTATGTATTCTCACCATATTGACGAGTAGCCTCCCAGCCTTATTTCCGAATCTGAATAGCCTGTGTGCTCCCCTGTGTAGTTCCTGTTGTGCCCTGGCATGCAAAAGAGAGTTCAATGTCTGTAGGATCTCTTTATAGGCACTCTGGGTATGACTGTTATTTTGCTGTGCCAATCTCTTTTTAACCTGGCCCAGCTGATGTTCTAATTGGATGATGTTCATATTCATAGCTTTTGCCTTTGATATCATATAAGAGGTGATCTCCCCCCTCATGATCACTTTGCTTGTCTCCCAATAAAGGCTCGGATCCCCTTTATATATATGATTATGGCTTTCGTACTCTTTCCATCTATTCTGTAGGAAAGTCTGAACATTTCTATCATCGGCAAGATGGCCAGGGAACCTTCATAGTTTGTTAATTTGTTCACCACTGCCATCTGAAGCATTGAGCCAATCAGCGCGTGGTCAGAGATTGTGATAGACCCGATTGTTGCTCGCTGTATTTTGGTGAACAAGAAGTCCGATACCAGTAGATACTCTATCCTGGACATAGTTGCATATGCCCTTGAGACATGAGTATAATCCCTCTCAGTGGAGTGCAATGTTTGCCATACATCTAATAAATGAAGCTCTTGGCAAAGATAGGCAATACCTTTATACCTTGGATCCCTTACAAGTAAGTTTGGTTGGGATTTATTGAGACTCGGCTCATGAACACAATTGAAGTCTCCCATCAAAAATAAGGGACCCTTCATGGCCGGTAGGAGCATACTGACTAATCCCTGAAAGAAGGAATGCGTAAATGCATTCGGGGCGTACACTGAACAAATTGTGACCTCCCGTCCCTGTAATCTGCCAATAAGTATGAGGATACAGCCTTCAGCATCTGAAATTTGTTGCATGAGTTCAAAACTTATCTTTTTATGCATTAATATCACAGTTCCCGCTTTACATTCCACTGCTGGTGCATAGAAGCAGTGCCCAACCCAACTCCTTCTGCTTTCCGCCTCTATCAAATGAGTTTCCTGGATACCCTCCACATCTACCTTATGACGTTGCAGCGCTCTAAGAATTTTTTGTCTCTTTATCGGGGATCCCAACCCCCCCACATTGCATGAACAGTATCGCAGGTGATCTATCCTGCTGAATTTGGGTACACACTCCAGCTAAATCTCCGATATCCTCGCCAGCTGGATGGCCTCCTAGCCAGGACCACCAGCCCGTCTATTTCCTAAACTACTAAAAGTAGTGAATCAGCTTGCATTATGTTCTCAATATAACCATACCCTCGTCGAAGAGAATCACCCTCCATTGTGCCCATAACCCCCCCTCCCCGCCCCCAATATCCCCCTTCTGGTTCCCCCCAAAAAACGTATAACCCCTTTTCTTCATCCTACCCCTACCACCCCTCCCCTCCTGTTTCCGTATGTGGCCCCTTATAAGTCTGGGCATGAGGTCAGTGTGAGATGCGCTCGGGTGCTGCACCTCGCAGCTGTATTTGGCTATTTTTTTAGTGCACCACATAACAGTCAATCTTGTCAAACTTAAAACGTGTAACTCCGAGGTTCTAGCCTTCCAGGAAATCACAAAAGTCTCATATAGAACTGTTGCTCTTGTGACAGTCTTGTTTTCCACAGAAGTCCAACAGTCCCGGTATACTAACATTTGAACTAACAAGTGTCCTTCCATATCCACATTCATCTTTGCTCCTCCAATTTTGTAATCCATTCCGCCACTTTTATCCGGTGCATCAAAATTGAACACCTTTCCACCTTTCCATATTTTCAGGGTGGCCGGGAACTGAAGCGCAAAGCGGATATTTTTGTTGAACAGGTCATTACATGTTTGTGAAAACAGCTGCCTTTTAGCTACCACAGCTGCAGAAAAGTCCTGAAAAATCACTATTTTGTGGTCTTGGTATTTAAATTCTTTAGTTTTTCGAAAGGCTGCCAGGATCATTGTTCGTTGAGCCCAATCCAGGAATCTGGCGATAACCAGCCTTGGCTTGCGATCTGTGTCTCTCCGGGGGCCTAATCTATGTGCCCTTTCAATGATGAGTTTGCCCTCCAACTCCGGCAAATGCAGCTCCCGCGGTAACCATTCTTCTAATGTGGCTTTCAGGTCATCCTCTGAAATGGCTTCCGGGAACCCTAGAAATGTAAGATTATTGTGTCTTGCATGATTTTCAAGGTCTTCTAATTTATTCTCCGCCATTTTCAGGGAATTCTTCATTGCTGCGAGCTGCGAGTTGAACGCCTCATTGTCTTCCTCTACGGCCGAAATTCTCCCTTCTGCTATGTCTATGTGGCGCCCGATGTCTCTCAGGGATTCTTTAAGCGCGTTGAAATTTTCATTTATCCCGGCGAACTTATGTTCTAGGCCTACAACCACCGCTTCTGTTAAGCATGCCTCCGCCAAGTCATCCAATCCCGTGCCCTTCAGGCCTCCCCGATTGTCGGCCATTTTAAGCTCTGTGTCGTTGCATTTAAGTTTTTCTTTTCTCACCAGTTTGGAGGTCATCTCTGGGAACAGTAAGTATCGTGTCCTTGTCTAGCGATCGGTAACAACGAAATGGATTTGTGATTTAAGAACATAAGAACATGCCATACTGGGTCAGACCAAGGGTCCAGCACATAAAATTCTTTCCCTGGCTCAAAGGTGAGAGAGAGAACCAGAGCTTGTAAAGTCCCCTGTACAAATTCACAAAGCTAAGTAAGGCAAATCTTACTTTAAAAAAATGAAAGATTTTTCCTTGGTTTAAAATGCCTTTCCTTGTTAATGTGCCTCAGATAAATCCTGGCCTGGCTGTCTTCCTTTGAGTAGCGGATAGCTCTGGATTCTTGCATGGTGTCCAAATTCTTTTCACTGTGTTTAAAAAGCCAAGTACTTTAATTTTATTTTGAACACCGAATACCAATTCTGAATATTAATCTGAAAGCCATGCTAATAAAGATAGCAAGACTCTATCTAAGAACGAGAAAGTTCCCTCCGAGGCCGCTCCGATTTCGGAGCGGCCTCGGAGGGAACTTTCCTTCGCCCTCCCCCCACCTTCCCCTCTCTTCCCCTACCTAACCCAACCCCCCCCCAGCCCTATCTAAACCCCCCCTACCTTTGTCGGCAAAGTTACGCCTGCTTTCAGCAGGCGTAACTTTGCGCGCGTCGGCCGGCAGCCCTGCTCCGTCCTCCGGTCCCGGGGGCTGGTCCGAAGGCCTTGACCACGCCCCGGGGCCAGCGCCACGCCCCCGGGCCCGCCCCCAAAACGCCGCGGCACGTCCCCAAAACGCCACATCGTTTCGGGAACGCCCCTGGACACGACCCTCCCGCCCCTTTTCGAAAGCCCCGGGACTTACGCGTGCCGGCGGCCTATGCAAAATAGGCGCGCCGGCACGTGAGGGCCCTGCGCACGTAAATCCGGAATGATTTACGTGCGCGGGCCTTTTAAAATCCGCCCCATACTGTTGAAAAGGGGTTACCCAGAGTAAAATTAAATTAAATTACCTGAGGTTGTAGGCCTGTCAGCAATGGCTAAGGCCCGCAATGATAAGGCTGGAGGAAAAGAGCAGGCCCAGGCTTCTGTGATACTCCCGGTACCTGTGAAAAAGTGAACTTCAATCAAAATGAAGCTCAGAGTAATAGCAACTGTATTTTAGAGAGGCCACTAAGTCTGCTGGCAAGCTTGGCTCTCCGGTAGAGAAACTGCACTGAGATCAGGATGGAGAAAAGAGAGCGCATCAGGCCCCGGGCTGACAGGGGAGAACAGCGAGAAGCAAGTCCATGGAAGAGAGTTGTGAACTGTGAGAAGGCCAAGGGAAAGAGCTGGTGAGAGCAGTTAGCGGTGTTGGGCTACCACATAGGTCGGTTCTCCCACTCAGGCTGCAACAGCAAGAGAGCAAGGCAGTAACAGGAGGTCATGGGACTAGGGGCCGCAAGGCTAATAGGGCGGAGGAGGAGCCAGTGCAAACTGAGAGGCGTTGGGCCATTGCAGGAGCTGGTCCTCCCAGCACAAAATGTTTGCGCTTTATTTTCTAATGAGACCCTATATAATTTCATAGCTGATGGGATAAGATGGACTTCTTTTACTCCAACATCTCAAACAGAAGTCATTAATATTGCCAAAATGAATCCTTCAGCAAATCTGATTGATACATGCTCTACCAAAATTCTTAAATGTGTACTTCAAGATATCGCTCCATTTATTACAAAACTGGTAAATCAATCTTTAGATACAGGACTCCTGTCTTCTTCCTTGGAAAGGGCATGTGTGAAACTGATTATTAAAAAAACAACATTAGACCCGATGGTTATAGCAAACTATCACCCAGTATATTCCTTATCTTTTCTTGCTAAGATCATAGAAAATGTAGTATTATCTCAACTTTCCAACTACTTTGACAATTATACAGTTCTAGATCAGTACCAGTTCGGCTTTTGCCATTTTCATACCACAGAGACATTATTCTTTCCAGTTTCGACACAATCAGATGTAGATTCGATAAAGGAACTGATTATATGCACCTCTTCAAATTAGCATTTGCCGCTCAAACAATATAGGCACAAGTTTTGAGGAACTGACCTCTTCAGAATTAGTGACTAGCCCTCCCCCCAGTAGATGTTTTGATTTTCACATTTTCCTTTAATGGCTTTTGTTTTTTTTTGTATTTTCATTGAAAAATGTACAGTGTAAGTTGGTTTATTTCAATGATGAAATATTTGTTTTATCATTTATGTTTCTGTAACCTGCTTCGATCTATGAAGTAGTGGGCTATAAATATTTCAAATAAATAAATACATAAATAAATAAATAACCTGAGCGATGCTGGAGGTACAAAGGTACAATGGCAGCAGCAACACTAGAGCAGGCAGCAAGGAAGGTCTGTGCTGAGCGCGATGGGGCCAAATGTTGTGAGACTGCAAAGGAGGGCCGCAATGTCACCGGATGCCAGAGCAGCTGACAAGTGGAGGATTCAATGCAGACAGAGAGGTGTCAGGCTGCTGTAGAGGCTGGTTCACTCAGCAAAGACTTGAGCGGCTGTGGGGAAGGCTCACTGACTGGGGCGATAACAAGAGAGGGGGCTGCAATGCTGAGAGAGACTCTGGAGATGTGAAGGAGAGGCCGCCCCAGCAGAAGAAGTATCAGTGTGCTGAAGAGTGCATCAGAGGGAGCATGGGAGGAAACAGCTGACTGGAAGAGGTCAGCTTTCATCACTGCCATTGCCAGCAGTGTCCTCCTCCCATGCACAGAGCCATGGTGAGAAAGGAAGAAGGAGGAAGGGAAAGAGTCGCAAGAAGAGGGCACACATGAGCAGTGCGGCGTTGGATCAGTGCCACAGCCCTGCCTTCCTGCTATTCATTCTACTACCGCTGCCGTCTCTTCCTGCTGTAGTGCTGTGATGAGCTAGCAACCAACCGACTGTGAGTACCCCTCTTAGAGCCACTGCGATTTTAAATAAAAATGTGTAGTTGGTATAGAGGAGAAACCAGCTAGGCCGCAGCACAGCTGACGTCATCAATGATGTCGGCAGAGACCTGCAGAGCCCAAGGAGGGGGGGGGGGGCTATTCATTTTAGTAAAAATAAAGAAAAATTAATGAAATTAAAGCAAATTAAAGGTAGCGGTCGGATGAAAGGACCCTGGCCACATGATCAACCCCACCATTTGCCTTCCGAGAAATAGTTTTAAAGTAACATTTATCCTGTTGGAGTCATGGCGCAATTTGTAAAATTAAAAACAACAAAAACCTTAAAAACCCTTAAAATTGTTTCAGAATGAATGATGATCACCAGCAAAGGTACTGAGGATGCCTATCTAGTCATTCTTTTTTTTTTTTTATTTTATTTTATATTTATGCAATTTTTACAATAATTCAAGAACTTAAATCTTGTACAGAAAAAAGGATAACCGTACAATTATACAAACTGTATCAAAATACAATTTTTTCATAACTAAACCATATCCCACAAAAATTCTTTTTACGGTTCCTCTTGAGATCCACAAAATGGAGGGGGAGGATCATCCATTCTTAAATTAAAAAAAAATAACAGCTTGAAAGAAATAGATGAGTGCGCCAGCAGAAAGTGTTGGCAGGTCATTTGGAAATAAATGCTGACAGAGGCTGGCATGGATAAATATAAGTCTTGGGGTGTTCTTCCCACTCTTGCTCCTTTTTTGCTCCCCTGACAGTGCCTTGGAGAACTCTTTCCACTGCTAGTACTCTTTATCCCCTTTCTGTTGCCCTAGGCTATTCTTGCCATTTTTGGTGCCACTTTGCCACAATCTAGGTACCCTGGAGTTGTTTTTCCCTTCTTATGATGTCTTCCCATACGTTCTATTGGAACTGATGAGAAAACCACAATTTTGGAGCCCAGATAAGTTGCAGTGCTTCCCCCATTGACTTTAATTCAAACAAACAAACAAAAAAACACAGGTAAATAATTTTAGTTTTTGTTTGAAATGAGGTGACCTAGAACAGCAGTTCTCAACCTGTGTGTCAGGACACGCTGGGGTGTCACCGAGAACTGTGAGATGTGTCAGCAAGAGCTGACTGGGGTGCCACTACTCCCTACCACCATTGCTAGCTGCAAGAGAAAAGGAGACGGCTCTAGCCATGTCCCCATTTTTCCTCCTCTTGATGATTCTGATTATTATGCGGAGAGGGCGAGATTTAAGAAGGAAGACTGGTAGAGCGGGAAGTACTGTAAGGGGAACAAGAGAGGGGTTGAGCAGGGGGTATGCATGAGAGCAAGAGGATAAGCCTAATGCAGTGGTGTTGCTACTGGTGGAGGTAGAGCTACTGGAGGAGGTGGCAATACATCAGCCCCCAAAAATCTAGCTTCTAGGATTGAGATTAGGGAGGTGGGAATAGGGAGAACTCAATGATTGGATGGGGATGGGGGGAGTGAGAACTGAGAGAATGGAGGGATTAAGGGGATAATGGATACAAAATGATTGGCTGGGCAGTATATTTAAGGTTGTGTTAGATGGGCCAGGGTGTGAGTGTGTGACAGAGTGTATGAAGGTGGGATGTGGTGAAGAGATGGTGTAAAACTGTGAAGGATCTGGAGGGACTGGGAAGGAGGCTGAGACAAGGTGAAAACGGAGGAATTGGGGAGAAGGGAAAAGGGTTGAGAGACAGAAGAAAGGTCTGAAGTCCAGAGAGGGCATGAGTGACAGAAGAAGCTGGGACTGGAGAGAAGATGAGCGGCAATGGAAAGTAGATAACAGCTGGGGAGGGATTGAGAGTATGGAAAGGACTGGGGAGGAGATGAAAAAGGGGGAAAGGAAGCTGAACAGAGAGGAGTAAGAGAAAGAAAAGATACTGGATATCAGGAGGGGATTTTTGACATTAAAGTAGATGGGGCTGGTGAGGAAATGAAAGTTGGAGGAAGATAGATAAGGGGGAGTACAGAGGGTGGAAATGGAGGAATAGGGAATGGGTAAAAGGCAGTGGGGGAATAGAAGGCTGGGAAGCAGTGAGATACAAAGGGGGGAATGGGTTGACTGGCATGAGTGAAAGTGGTAGTTGGAAAGCTGGAAGGTAGCTAAGTGCTAAAAGTGAGGGAGTTTGAAGACTGGGGATTAGGATAAGTGAAATCTAGCTATGAGTGGAAAAAAAGCAGTGAAGAGAGAAACAAGTTGAAAGATCAATGCCCAGGATAGATGCAGGAAAGGACATGGATTTAGATGAGAGAGAGAGAGAGAGAGATTGTATAAAATCAATGTCACTCTCTATTTATAGCACTGTAAGAGGGGGCATTTTTAACTTAGTGTGGGGTTTGGGGATTGGGCTAGGTTTTGGGGGGGGGGGTTACATACACAGTCAGGCCGATTCAGTAAAGTCTGCGGGAGAGCGGGTGAACGCCCGCTCTCCCGGTGCGCGCGATTCAGTATTTAAATTAGGCCCAGCGGTACAAACGGGCAAAAGGAGCGTCAGCTGTCAGCGGGTTTGACAGCCGATGCTCAATTTTGCCGGCGTCGGTTCTCGAGACCGCTGACAGCCACGGGTTCGGAAACCGGACGCCGGCAAAATTGAGCGTCCGGTTTTCGACATGACAGCTGCCGGCCGACTTCCAATTTTTTTTTAATTTTATTTTTTAACTTTTTTTGCTCTTCAGGACCTCCGACTTAATATCGCCATGATATTAAGTCGGAGGGTGCACAGAAAAGCAGTTTTTACTGCTTTTCTGTGCACTTTCCCGGTGCCGGAAGAAATTAGCACCTACCTTTGGATAGGCGCTAATTTCTGAAAGTAAAATGTGCGGCTTGGCTGCACATTTTACTTTCTGAATCGTGTGCGAATACCTAATAGGGTATGTTGAGGGCGCTATTAGGTTCGACGGGTTGGATGTGCGTTTTCCGCCCCTTACTGAATAAGGGGTAAGGGGAAATGCGCGTCTAATAGCAGGCTCTAATAGCAGGCTCCGATGGAGCGCACTGTACTGTATCGGCCTGAGTAGTAGGTATGAACAGCAAAGTTGTTTGAATTGATGAAAGGTACAAGAGGAGTTGATTTATACAATGTACTCTCTACCTAGCTTATTTGCTCCTTTTGTATGTAACCCCCCCCCCCCAAACCTCCATTCCCCCAAACCCCACAGAGTTAAAAATGTCCCCTCTTACAGTGGTATAAATAGAGAGTGACATATCGATTTCTATCTCCCTCACACATTTATATTTTTTTGTATGGTGAGTTGAAAGGGGAAATATCCTAATTCTGCTCTGTGCAGATTCCAGAACGGAGAAACTGTGTGCAGCACATCAGTACCACAATTCTCCCTGATGAAGTAAGCAAAGTTTAAACTTGTGAAAAAAAAAAGTTCAATAACTGCTTGTGAAAAATAAATTATAAGAACTATTATCTTTCTTTTGTGCCATTTTGAACAAAAAATAAATTAATATATATATTTTAGTTCAGCTGCAGCATGCAGTGTGCCCCACACTTGAACATTGTCCGTCAGATGTGTCACAATAGAAGACCAGTTGAGGACCACCGATCTAGAAAATGAATGGATGAACTGAAACAAAAATGTTGCCTCTGCATATGCTTACTTTTCGTAATTAGTCACTAGTGGGAGCAAATGCATTATATATTGTGGTGTAGGCAATATACTACCCAGCAAATACAATCTTTCACTACCCGGGAGCCTGTTCTTTCAGATAACTTGTGTTTACTTCCTCTGTGCTTGAAATATTATTAATAACTTCACACTATCTTTGAAAAATTGGTTTGGATACCTCTTTTTTGTCTTTCAGGAAAAAATGCTGCAAGGGTTATAAGTTTGTTCTTGGACAATGCATCCCAGAAGGTATGTGATTTTCAATGTTCTGGCATATCAGCTCCAGCCCTGTCACTTCTTTGGTTTCTGTAGTTTTGCACTATTGGCTTGGCACAAAATATCGCTGCAAGCTCCTCTCTCCACCCCCTACAACTCCACCCATCACCCGCCCCACACTGCGTCTCATGAATGCCAGTGGCAGCATAAACATTTTGAGTCACTTTGCTGTAAGTGAACTAATGCAAAAAAGATCCATTTAAAGTGCATATCACAGATGAATTAGAAGTTTGGAGAGGGGCGAGGGGAACTGTGCTTTTGCCATGCTAGGCAAATATGTTGGAAGATCGTGTAGAATAAACAAGCAAATGACATGTTCTGGCTCTGAATCAAATGATCACTCATTTCAGATCTAGGGATAATAAGCAGGAAGGTGAAATGGCTCCAGACATGAGGTTCTTATCACTGAAGCGTTCTATAGGCTTTAGTGGGTCACAGATGTTACTAGAGAGGAGGAGGGGGTGCTAGGGAGGTGGAACTTGGTTTCCCAACTTTTTTCCTATCCTTCACTTTTAGTCTTTAAGTAAATACCTGGCGAAAGCAAAACCATGTAATAACAGAGGGGTATCTGTGTGGTTGGAGGGACGGATTTTTCTATACTAGGTATGCACCAAATTAACACACAGAGACCCAGATTTTAGTATCTACGCGCGGGCGTAGATTTGTGCGCACAACTTGGCGCGCACAAATCTATGCCCGATGTTATATCATGCGCGCGCAAGGGGGTGCACACTTGTGCACCTTGCGTGCCCCGAGCCCTGGGGGAGCCCCGATGGCTTTCCTCGTTCCCTCCGCTCCCCCCACCTTCCACTCCTTTCCCCTTCCTAACCCGCCCCCCAGCCCTACCTAAATCACCCCCCTACCTTTATTTTATAAGTTGCACTTGCCTCGCCCACTCCCCGCCCCTTTTTTCAAGCCCCGGAACATACGCGTGTCCCCCGGCCTATGCAAAATAGGCACGGCGCATGCAGGAGCGGGTTTAAAAGGGTTACGTACGTAACCCTTTTAAAATCCGCCCCAGATGCTCTAAGACCCGGACCCAGCTTAGCAGAGTTCAGTCATCTCAGTGGATAGAAAGTCAGTTCCACATACGGGCACATCCACAGTTGCCATTCAATTTCTTTCTCATTTAAAGCAGGAGTTCATGTTTTAGCAATACATTTTTCAGATAACATACAGTTTTGCCATTGAAAATAAGGTAAATATAGACTATCTGGAAATTGCCCAATCTGTATATGGGTAAAAGTGTGTGCAGGCTTCTGTTTGTTAGAATAAATGCTGATAAATTCTCAGGGAAAATAAAATGAACACCGAAAACAAAGGTAAGTAACTGGGCATAGCTTGCCTGGAAAATAGGTCAAACCTCTTCAGATTTTTAGTTATTCTAATATAATCCATATACAGCATCATGCAAAGCACCTGTACTGGCAGAACTGTAATTTTCATTTATGTATGTAATAGAGATGTGCATCGGGTGCCCGATCATTTCCGCTTTCGGGTTCGTGTGGCCGCGGGAAAATTTCATATTCCTGTGGATCAGCATTTTTTTTTTTTCGTGAAAAATCGTTTTTCGGCTTAGTACGCGCTAACTCCCTAAAAAAAAGTAACAAAAACTGCCATTTTTTTGTTAGTGCGCGCACTAAGCCGAAAAACGATGTTTTCCAAAAATTCGTGGAAAGTGCAATCGTTTTATCGATTGCACTTGACGATTGCACATGACGATTTAGGAAATATCGTACGAATTTCCTAATCGTCAAAAAACGATTGCACGTCCCTAGTGTGTAATGGCCACTGTCCCAGCTGGCCGCCCCGCCCCGCCCCACCCAGACCACATCCCCGGCCCGCTCCTCTTTTAGGGCCCGGCACGTCTGCGCATAACGGGGGTTACGTGCGTGGCCAGGCCTATTCTAAAATGCATGCAGCACGTGCAAAGTCCAGCCTCGTGTGTAACCCCTGTATTTTTACCTCCGTGGCCATTTCTTGAAAGTGTACAAATCTCTTTTGTTTCAAGAAAGCTTAAAGACAAACACACACACATTGAAATGTAATAAAGCAGGAAAAATATGAAAGGAGATTTTATGAACAGAACCCGTAGAAGAGGCAACAAAACCAAGAAGTAGGAAAGCTTTTATTTTTAAGACGCTCACTAGCACTGCTACCATTACAAAAAGTGCTTTAGCTGTCCATTCTAGCACACCCTGGGTGCATTCAAGAAGCACATGACTAAAGGACACATTGCTCAAGTGTTATAATGGTCATGTAACGTCTCCCTCTCACTGTCTTCATCTGCTCTCCCTTGGGCAGTAACCCTAAGGAAATGGGTAGCAGCCAGTGTCCTCTGAAGCCTTCTTACTACTTTTTCATGAGGAGCAATCAGGTACCCGATTTTCAATATGTGTGCTTTTGCTTCCATTCAGGAAGAGAAATCTTCACACTCAATGTAAAATACTGCCTTGCTTGGCAGTCTCTATTGAGAAACCTCCCTAACCTGATTAAATGAATGAGAATTATGCCTATAGCTCTAAGGAACCAAGAATGACTGTACTAGAAAGGGAAAACATAGATACAATATTTTTAAATAATGTGACAAGATTCATCATTATTGGGTGCCATCTTGAATATTAATGTTGGCAACAATGATGCACCAGTTCTCTTTGTGCTCATTTTTCCACTTTCACCCTACGTTTCCAGATCTCGACCATTCTCATTGTCACCTCATGTCTGCTTTCCGCTTTCCTGTATTTTGTTTTCCTTGTATCATACGCTCCTGTACTAGATGGATAATTTTCCACCAGATCCGCTGAATACCTTTAATGTGCCAAGATTCCAAGCATGGCTATCTCAGAGAATGAGATTTACCATCCCAATGAGTGATATTTTTCTGGTGGTGTGTCTGGGGTATAAATCTGGAAAGATTTCAGTATTTTGTTACTTTTGCAAATGAAAGGAGTCATACAAAATATTTAATTTTACCCCCCTCTTCAAGGACCTCCTGGAATGCAGGGGCTCACTGTAATCCCCAGGGTCACTTCGGCTCCAAACTCGCTGTCTCCTTTCTGTTTACACCGACACAGTTCCCAGCAGGCCACCAGGGATTCCAGGGTTCATTCTGGGCCCCTACGCTCACAGGGGTGGGGAGCCACACACAGCCTTTCACTTCCTTTAAACTCTGTTTGTCCATAGTACTCATGCTTGAGAGCACCCTTGACACTGAAGGATTTTATTGATCACCGCACTTTGGTGGGGTTGATCAATAAAAAATGCACTGCAACCAAAAATACTTAAAGTCCAATTCACAACAAAATTTCTCTGGATAATCTTCAGACAAAAATATTATCTATTAGCTGAGTCAGTGTCCCTATGGATGGCAAGCACTAGGAAAAGACCTAATACCCCTGGATGATAGCGAGTGGGCTCCTAGTAGGGCTGGGATCTCCTATCTATTTTTCTGATGGTAAAAGCTGAATTTCTAGTGGAAGAAATTCTCAGAAAATGTCCAAAAATTCACAACTCTTTTTCTCTTTCTCTTTGGGCAGCAACTGGTAGCAAAAAAATTCCTTTGAACAAAACTCTGCAAAAATATTACTTTCTTCTTCTCTGGTGTCCACTATCAGGACACTGCTGTCTGTGTCCGTTCTTAGTCCCTTCCTGACCTCCCAAGACAGGGGAAACAAATCCTCCTTAGGCAGGAACAGGACCCCAAAAACAAAACTTAAAGAAACAAACAAACAAAAACATGCAGCTCTTCTTAAAACTGTCACGGTCCAAGGGAAGGGTTGGCAGGGCCATGATGAAGCCCAGCCCATCGCGGCCCGAGAGAGGTGTCGGTGGGGCCAGGATGGAGCTCGGTACCATGGGACCCAAAGAAAGGCCTACAGACTTGGCAGAAGGATGCAGCTGGTGGTGGCAGGGCTGCTTCCTCCTACTTCCTCTCCGGCAGTAAATGAGCAGTACAGGCACAGCCAAGGTCCAGAAGAAAGGAGGACGCCTGAGAGGTGTGTGTGTGTGTGTCTGTGTGTGTGTGTGTGTGTGTGTGTGTGTGTATGAGAGAAAGAGCCAGCTTGTGTGTATGAAAGAGAAAGAGCATGCAAGTGTGTATAAGAGAGAAAGCCTGAATATGAGCATGAGCGAGAGTGCCTGCATGTGTATATGAAAGAGAGATAGCCTGTATATGTGTAAGAGAGAAGGGCCTGCATGTGTGTATGAATGACAGAACCTGAATATGTGCATGAGAGTGAGCCTGCAAGTGTATATGAAAGAGAGAGAGCCTGCAAGTGTGTATAAGAGAGCCTGAATATGTGCATATGAGAGAGTCATAGGTGAGCATGTGAGTATGAAAAAGAATGAGCCTGAATATGTGTATGAAAGTGAGCCTGTATGTGTGTATGGGAGGGAGCTTGTAAGTGTGTATGAGAAAGAGAGCCTGAATATGTGCATGAGAGTGAGCCTGCATGTGTGTGTATGAAAGAGAGAGAGCCTGAATATGTGCGTGAGAATGAGCCTGCATGTGTGTTTGAAAGAGAGAGTGCCTGCATGTGTGTATGAAAAAGAGACAGCCTGAATATGTGCATGAGAGAGAGCCTGCCTGAGAATGTGCATGAGAGTGAGCCTGCTTGTATGTATGAAAGAGAGAGAGAGTCTGAATATGTGCATGAGAATGAGCCTGCATGTGTGTTTGAAAGAGAGAGTGCCTGCATATGTATATGAAAAAGAGACAGCCTGAATATGTGCATGAGAGTGAGCCTGCATGTGTGTATGAAAGAGAGCCAGAATATGTGCATGAGAGTGAACCTGCATGAGTGTATGAAAGAGAGTGAGCCTGCATGTGTGTATAAAAGAGAGAGAGCCTGAATATGTGCATGAGAGTGAGCCTGCATGTGTGTATGAAAGAGAGCCAGAATATGTGCATGAGAGTGAACCTGCATCAGTGTATGAAAGAGAGTGAGCCTGCATGTGTGTATAAAAGAGAGAGAGCCTGAATATGTGCATGAGAATGAGCCTGCATGTGTGTTTGAAAGAGAGAGTGCCTGCATATGTATATGAAAAAGAGACAGCCTGAATATGTGCATGAGAGTGAGCCTGCATGTGTGTATGAAAGAGAGCCTGAATATGTGCATGAGAATGAGACTGCATGTCTGTATGAAAGAGAGAGTGCCTGCATGTGTGTATGAAAAAGAGACAGCCTGAATATGTGCATGAGAGTGAGCCTGCGTGTGTGTATGAAAGAGAGAGAGCCAGCAAGTGTGTATAAGAGAGAGAAAGAGAGCCTGAATATGTGCATGAGAGTGAGCCTGCATGTGTGTATAAAAGAGAGAGAGCCTGAATATGTGCATGAGAATGAGACTGCATGTCTGTATGAAAGAGACAGTGCCTGCATGTGTGTATGAAAAAGAGACAGCCTGAATATGTGCATGAGAGTGAGCCTGCATGTGTGTGAGAAAGAGAGAGAATTTGCAAGTGTGAATGAGAGAGAACTGATTAACTGAATATGTGCAGTGCATGAGAATAAGCACCTGCATGTGTGTGAGCACCTACATGTGTATGAGAAAGATCATGCCTGCATGTCTATATGAGATTACCTGCATGTGTGCATGAGAGAGTGAGAGCCTGCATGTGTCCATGAAAGAGATAATGTTTAATTGTTTTAAATTTTGGGGTGTTATTTCATGTGTCTGCTGTTTTAAAATATTTTATTGGTGTTTAGGAAATATTAGAACAAATTTAAGTGACTTTTTAAATCATTAGGGACCCAATACTGAAAGATGGCCAATTAAGTAACTTGGCCGCATATAACTTATCTGGCTAAATTACACAGTATATTCAGTGGCATTGCTATGTCGCTGAATATATGCATATATATATTTGTACTTAGCCATCAGATATAACCGTCTAATGTAGCTGGTAAACTTATGAGGCTAAGACAAAATATTGCTACTTAGTTGCATAAGTTATGCATCTAAGTCGCTTTACCCACTGCTCACCCATTACTTATGCAGTTAACTTTTTAGCCATAAAAGGACTTATGTGTAGAGATGTGAATCATGTGCCTGATCGTCTTAACGATCGAAATCGTCTGGCAGGAGAAGAAAATCGTGTTTGGCACGATTTTTTAGCTAAAAAAATTGTTTTTTCCGATTAGTGTGCACTAACGGGAGTTAGTGCGCACTAACCATTGTTAGTGCGCACTAACAGAAAAGATACAATTTGACACTTTTCAGGTCAGTTAAGGTCAGTTTAGGAATGAATATGTATTCCTATTGGCTGCCCTCTTATTTATTCATGTTACCAAGGTTCCCACTGACAATATATGGGGGATGGGAAATGGAAACAGTTGGTAGCTTGACAAAAAAAGTAATGTGATCAGTCAATGTGACTAGAACTTGTGCCCTGCCCTATCCCTGATACCGGGAGTGTTGTGATCTTCCTGCATGCAGTGCCGTATCCCTGATACCGGGAGTGTTGTGATCTTCCTGCAGGCAGTGCCCTATCCCTGATACTGGGAGTGTTGTGATCTTCCTGCACTCAGTGCCCTATCCCTGATACCAGGAGTGTTGTGATCTTCCTGCACACAGTGCCCTATCCCTGATACCGGGAGTGTTGTGATCTTCCTGCATGCAGTGCCCTATCCCTAATACCGGGAGTGTTGTGATCTTCCTGCACACAGTGCCCTATCCCTGATACTGGGAGTGTTGTGATCTTCCTGCACTCAGTGCCATATCCCTGATACAGGGAGTGTTGTGATCTTCCTGCACACAGAGCCCTATGCCTGATACTGGGAGTGTTGTGATCTTCCTGCACTCAGTGCCATATCCCTGATACAGGGCGTGTTGTGATCTTCCTGCACTCAGTGCCATATCCCTGCTCAGTGCAGGAAGATCACAACACTCCCGGTGTTACGCTTGGGCTCCGGTCAGGAGTCGTGAACACCACCCAGCAGGGTGGCTCCAGGTGGAGAGAGACAGGAAGCTAGAAACAGTGTCAGGTTCCAGGCTGGGTCAGGGCAGGCAGCGAGTATCAGAGTCTGGGTACAGGCTGGGTCAGGGCACGCGGCAAGTAGCAGTGTCTAAGTACAGGCTGGGTGAGGGCAGGCGGCAAGTAGCAGTGTCTAAGTACAGGCTGGGTCAGGGCACAGTAAGCAGGGCAAGGCAGGTCAGAAGGCCCATAGGCCACACACACACACACACAGAAGGCCCGTAGGCCACACACCAATAGCGGGGCAAGGCAGGTCAGAAGGCCCGTAGGCCACACACACACAGAAGGCCCGTAGGCCACACACCATAAGCGGAGCAAGGCAGGTCAGAAGGCCCGTAGGCCACACACACACAGAAGGCCCGTAGGCCACACACACACAGAAGGCCCGTAGGCCACACACCATAAGTGGAGCAAGGCAGGTCAGAAGGCCCGTAGGCCACACACACACAGAAGGCCCGTAGGCCACACACACACAGAAGGCCCGTAGGCCAGACACCATAAGCGGAGCAAGGCAGGTCAGAAGGCCCGTAGGCCACACACACACAGAAGGCCCGTAGGCCACACACCATAAGCGGAGCAAGGCAGGTCAGAAGGCCCGTAGGCCACACACACACAGAAGGCCCGTAGGCCACACACACACAGAAGGCCCGTAGGCCACACACCATAAGCGGAGCAAGGCAGGTCAGAAGGCCCGTAGGCCACACACACACAGAAGGCCCGTAGGCCACACACCAATAGCGGGGCAAGGCAGGTCAGAAGGCCCGTAGGCCACACACACACAGAAGGCCCGTAGGCCACACACCATAAGCGGAGCAAGGCAGGTCAGAAGGCCCGTAGGCCACACACACACAGAAGGCCCGTAGGCCACACACCATAAGCGGAGCAAGGCAGGTCAGAAGGCCCGTAGGCCACACACACACAGAAGGCCCGTAGGCCACACACACACAGAAGGCCCGTAGGCCACACACCATAAGCGGAGCAAGGCAGGTCAGAAGGCCCGTAGGCCACACACACACAGAAGGCCCGTAGGCCCCACACACATAGAAGGCCCGTAGGCCAGACACCATAAGCGGAGCAAGACAGGTCAGAAGGCCCGTAGGCCACACACACACACAGAAGGCCCGTAGGCCACACACCATAAGCGGAGCAAGACAGGTCAGAAGGCCCGTAGGCCACACACACACAGCAGGCCCGTAGGCCACACACCATAAGCGGAGCAAGGCAGGTCAGAAGGCCCGTAGGCCACACACACACAGAAGGCCCGTAGGCCAGGTAAGGAAATCAAGGAAGAAGGCCCAAAGGCCGCGCAAGGCAAGGCAAGGCAAGGCAAGGCAAGGCCCGGCCCGGCCCGAAGGCCGCGCAAGGCAAGGCAAGGATAGGCCCGAAGGCCGCGCAAGGCAAGGAAAGGCCCGAAGGCCACACAAGGCAAGGCAAGGATAGGCCCGAAGGCCGCGCAAGGCAAGGAAAGGCCCGAAGGCCACACAAGGCAAGGCAAGGCAAGGATAGGCCCGAAGGCCGCGCAAGGCAAGGAAAGGCCCGAAGGCCACACAAGGCAAGGCAAGGATAGGCCCGAAGGCCGCGCAAAGAAAGGCCCGAAGGCCGCGCAAGGAAGGCTAGAGCAGGGAGCCCAGGTGAGCTCGATGCCGAAGCACCGAGGCAACTGTCAGGCAGGGTTATAAGGGCACACCCAGAGCATAGAGTGGACATAGGAGATGGACTGGGCCTGTCAGGAGAGCCAGCACTAGAGGGACCCCTGGTGGTGAGGCAGTAGCACAGCAGCCACAGCCGTAACACCCGGTATCAGGGTTAGGGCACTGTGTGCAGGAAGATCACAACACTCCTGGTATTAGGGATAGGGCACTGCATGCAGGAAGATCACAACACTCCCAGTATCAGGGATAAGGCACTGTGTGCAGGAAGATCACAACACTCCCAGTATCAAGGATAGGGCACTGTGTGCAGGAAGATCACAACCAGTATCAGGGATAAGGCACGGTGTGCAGGAAGATCACAACACTCCCAGTATCAAGGATAGGGCACTGTGTGCAGGAAGATCACAACACTCCTGATATTAGGGATAGGGCACTATGTGCAGGAAGATCACAACACTCCTGGTATTAGAGATAGGGCACTGCATGCAGGAAGATCACAACACTCCCAGTATCAGGGATAAGGCACTGTGTGCAGGAAGATCACAACACTCCCAGTATCAAGGATAGGGCACTGTTTGCAGGAAGATCATAACACTCCCAGTATCAGGGATAGGGCACTGTGTGCAGGAAGATCACAACACTCCTGGTATTAGGAATAGGGCACTATGTGCAGGAAGATCACAACACTCCTGGTATTAGGGATAGGGCACTGTGTGCAGGAAGATCACAACACTCCTGGTATTAGGGATAGGGCACTGCATGCAGGAAGATCACAACACACCCAGTATCAGGGATAGGGCATTGTGCGCAGGAAGGTATCAGGGATAGGGCACTGTGTGCAGGAAGATCACAACACTCCCGGTATCAGGGATAGGGCACTGTGTGCAGGAAGATCACAACACTCCTGGTATTAGGGATAGGGCACTGCATGCAAGAAGATCACAACACTCCCAGTATCAGGGATAGGGCACTGTGTGCAGGAAGATCACAACACTCCAAGTGTCAGGGATAGGGCACTGTGTGCAGGAAGATCACAACACTCCCAGTATCAAGGATAGGGCACAAGTTCTAGTCACATTGACTGATCACATTACTCTTTTTGTCAAGCTACCAACCATTTCCATTTCCCATCCCCCCAACCATCACCTCAGTGGGAACCTTGGTAACATCAATAAATAAGAGGGCAGCCAGCCAATAGGAATACATATTCATTCCTAAACTGACCTTAACTGACCTGAAAAGTGTCAATTTGTATCATTTTCTGTTAGTGCGCACTAACAATGGTTAGTGGACACTAACTCCCGGGTAGTGCGCACTAACTCCCGTTAGTGCGCACCAACTCCCGTTAGTGCGCACTAACCCGATTTAACGATTTTTAACGATAAATCATTAGAATTCCTATCGTATTGTGTTCTTTAACGATTTAAGACGATATTAAAATTATCGGACGATAATTTTAATCATTGAAAAACGATTCACATCCCTACTTATGTGGCTAAATAGCAATCACTAAATAGAAGCGCATATTCAGTGGCCACTGCTTAACCACATAACTCCTACTTATCCGGCTAAGTAGGACTGAACGCGCTGTGAATATTAGGCCCCCTGTGTTTGTCAGCTAATTTGATATTTTTATTCCTTTCATGGTTTTAGTATTAAGAATGATGTCTTATATCTCTTGATTTTAAATCTTGATGTTTTGTGAGGAGTGATTATGTTTCTGTTTTTCCATTGTTGTACTGCATAATACAGTCGGGCTTGTTGTGATTACTAGAGCATGTTTGTGGGCGAAGGAGAACGAGTGAGCCAATGAGCATATGTTTGAGCAAGAGGACTATTTAAGCCGGTGGGCCTGTGTGTGAATATAAAAAAGAGCGATTGAGCCAATAAGCATGTGTGTAAGCAAGAATGAGTCAGAGAACATGTGTGTGAGCATGTGTATGAGAGAGAGATTGAGCCAGTGGGCATGTGTGGACCAAGAGCGTGAGTGTGTAACACAGTGAGCATGTCTGTGAGAGAGAGCATGTGAGAGAGAATATAAGAGAGATTGTGTGAGAATGAGCATGTGTGTTAGAGAGAGAAGAAAGTTGTGCATAACTCCCACTCCTTACTAATCCATGACAATCTCAGGGTGACTGGAATCTAAAGTTCCAAGTACAGAGAGCAGGGGATTTATTTTGGCTTTAATTTCAATTAGTGGGTGTTGCTTGCTGTGTCTGCTATTTTGAAATATTTTATCGATGTTTGGGAAATTAAAAAAAACAATGGGGTAGATTTTAAAACTTGCGCGAGTGCGTCCATGTGCGCGCACGCACATGGACGGGAATGGGGGAAGGCAGTGCGCTGCGCACTGCCTTCCCCCATTCCCTCCCAGGCCACTCCAAAATCGGATCGGCCTCGGAGGGAATTTCCCTACCTCCCTACCCCACCTTCCCTTCCCCTAATTGCCCCACCTCCCAGCCCTAAGCTAACCCCCCCCCAAAAAAAAATCGTCCTACCCTGTTGCGCGTGCTGGCCAACTGCCGGCGCAAGATCCCCCAGCACAGCAGCAAATGGCCGCTGTGCCAGGAGCCTCTGATGCTGCCCTGCCCCCGGAATGGAATGGTGGTCTACAGCTTTGTTTACTCACTGCTGGTCTAGAGTATGCTCTATTTCTTAGTTATTTAGGAAAAATGTGAAATTTATTTTGGAGTTATTTGGGCTCAATTCTGCTGGGTTTCGGAGTCAACTTGGCATGTTGATGCATGTGCTGCATTGAAAGTGCACAAGGGAGTCAGATACCCCATGGGCCAGTTTTGAAAAAATCCCCTGGGCTGTTATTTTCCTGCAAACTACAAAAATTCTAGCCCAGGGATTTAGCTAGGGACCAATTGGATAGTGGAGACCTAGGAGTCCTCTGTATTTTCTTTCTTTTAGATTCACATCAATTGCAGTTTTTTAATCCCATATAAAAGCAAGATTGGAAAGATGCACTACAAGGATCATGGCGTAGACCTTTCCAAAAATGTTCTTTACAGTGTGTATAAGATCCATTCCTCTCTTCTCCCCTTCTCTGTCTCCTCCCCCCCACCATGGTCTCTGTCATCTGCTCAGCCACCCCCACAACATACACACCAACTGCTTTGCTATGGTCATGGCTCCTTCTGCCCACAAGGCCTGGGGAACCTTGCCAACTGGGCTGCTCCTTCATTTCTTTTGGCTGCTTTCCGAAGCTCTGATGCATGAAAGGAGGAGCTCACGTGAGCATGAAGATATTCTCCCATCCTTTGAGACTTGGCATCTCTGAAAGTTGTATTATCTGTCAAGTTAAATGAAGAGTGTCAATTTTTTGTTTCTAACATGTGTACATATTTTAACATCAGACATGCCACAAAATTAAAAGTTGCTGTCCACAGAATTCTGTATGCCCTGCTGCAGCCTGTCACAGAAAGGTAGGGACCTTGCCGCCCATGTATATTGGACAGTGCATTTGTGCTATGCATATTTTGTAAAAGAAAATGAGTGTCAAATGCAAATTAAGTTTCCCTTTGTCTAAAACTTGAGGAGTGCTATACTAGGAGCTCTTTCTGTCCGTCCTGATAAACTCATCGGGAGGGTGGAGTTCTATCAAGGATGCTGCATGCATGGTTTAGACAGAATAAAACATCATAACCACTCAGATCGAACTGCAGAATTATTTACAGAGAAAATAACTTTTATTGAAAGCTATTGCTCTTGGTGAAGCATTTATTTATTTTTAAAAAAAAGGTCAATTTTAAAAGCCCTACACGAAACCGAAGCCGGGGGATAGGCGCATGTCTCAGGCCGGCGCACCACACGTATGCTATAAAGAGCGCAAATATGCACGCATCTCCCGGTACGTGCACAGATCAAAAAGTTTAAAAAAGGTGCGGGTCATGGGTGTAGACTGGTTGGAACATGGGCGCTCCGGGAAGTTGCCTTGAAAACATACGCCAGGGTCCCCTACTGTAAAACTTTACTTCTGCTATGGAGGGCGTGTAAGTATTAAAATAAAGAAATGCTTGGTTTTAAGGGTCAGGATTAAAAGGGTAACAGGGAGGCTACATAAGAGGGTGTTAGGAAGTCTGATCCATTAACTGGGGTGAACTGGGAATGAACAGGGGAAAAGGGCTATTGTGTTGTGCATGTTGTTTTTAAAATCCCCCCCCCCCCCCACACACACACACACTTACATGGCGGAGCCAGCATATAAAATTGTGCGCACATGTATGCGCGTACAGCCAATTTTATACCCTGCGTGCATTTACGCACAGATGTTATAAAATGGCCACGTCCATTCACGCGAGCTGGCATGTGCACGTACATGCATGTCCGTGCAGCTGTTTAAATGTTTCGTCAAAATATTTATATTCTGCCTATAGCAATCACAACTCCCAGAATAACAAAGAGCAATTCATTAGTCAGCGCAATAGCCATTCTGGAGCCACTCAAATGGGCTAAGCAGAAAGAATGAACTGAATTCTGGCCAAGTCAGCTTAAGTGAAGCTAGAGGGCTGCATTTCTAATTGATTTTTTTTTTAGTCCTTAATAAGGCGGGAAAATCCGGCATCAATGCCACCTGGATGCCTAAAAATTTGAGACTTCTTGGTTGCTACCAGGCCTGGGTGGAGGGGCTGCCACTGCCATTGGGCCCAAGCTGAGTGGAGGAGTCACTGCTGCCACTGGAGACAGGCTGGGCTGGGCAGAGGAGCTGCTGTTACTGGAGACAGGCTGGGCTGGGCAGAGGAGCTGCTGTTACTGGAGACAGGCTGGGCTGGGCAGAGGAGCTGCTGTTACTGGAGACAGGCTGGGCTGGGCAGAGGAGCTGCTGTTACTGGAGACAGGCTGGGCTGGGCAGAGGAGCTGCTGTTACTGGAGTTCAGCCTTAGCCCAGTCCAGGCAAAGGAACTGCTACTGGAGTTGGTCTTAGGCCAAGAAGAGGAGCCACTGCTGCTGCCACTGGTACTGGATCCAGGCTGGAGGAAGGAGTTGCTGGGCTGCAGAAGTAGTAGAAGAAAGGAAGAGAGAAAGAGAGAGAGGCTGGGTGGTAAGAGAAAGGGACAGCAAAAAATGGCAAAAGAAACAAAGAAAAAAATAAATAATTAGATTAGAAACTGACAGAATAAACATTTTGAAATGGTATAAAGTTGTTTGTTTTGTTTTTTACCCCAGTTTCTACCAATTTGGTTTGAAGCTTTTGGGAAAATTTTCCATTCTTGGTCATCAATTCTTTATGTTCAAAGATGGTAACTTTTAAATAGGTGCCGTGGGTGCGCATGTGCATGCGTTTACCGGCTCGGAGCCCACGGACACGACTCTTTTATAACATATCTGCATATATGCGCGCATGTTAGAAAATAGGCTGCGTGCACGCATATGGGGGTGCAGTTTAAATGGGCACGCACATGTGTGAGCAAATCTCGCTTCCACCGCGTGAGTGGGGGGGATTTTCAAAGGGGCGCACGTCCACGCCATTCCCGAGTTTCACCAGTTCACCCAGGCAAGGGATAGGACTTCCAAACCTCCCTATGTTAATCGCCTCCCTTTCCCCCTGTTAGCCCCGACCCTTAAAACCCCGCTGACATGCCTAGAATTTTTTGTTTTATGACTTACACGCCATCCATAGCAGAAGTAAAGTTACGCAGCAAGGGACCCCGGCTCATGCTTGTGTGCATGTTTACTCGTTGGTTTCATTGAGAAATGCAAGAATTTCCATGCCCCACCCAGACCATGCACAAGTACAAATGTTTGTGCACACAACTGGAGATATGCACATATTTGGGAGGCTTTTAAATCTGCGCGCGTGCCAGCCCAACATATTCACATAACCCCTGGTTTTAGAATGCCCTGGGCTTTTAAAATTCACCTTATAGTGTCCTGCAGCAATCTGTTCAGTATGGTACTTAAATTTTAAAATTTTGGTGTTAGAAATTCTATACATTCATCTATGGAAGCATTCTTATGATTCCGAAAATCAAAACTAATACTGGTTCCCCCGATTTAAAAGAAATAAAAACTATTTTTCTTCCGTATTCCTCCTTTATGGAGGTTAAGGGAAGTACAGTTGAAAGCTAACCAAAGTCTTGTTCATGCTAATAGAAGTCAAGCTGAAAACTATTGTAACTATTCAAGAAAATCTTTGAGAATTAATACTCTTTGCTCAGTAATGAGTGCTTTTAAGGTTCATTTTTGCATATTTTTCATCTTAGACTATGATGTGTGCTCGGAGGCTCCTTGTGAACAGCAGTGCACGGATAACTTTGGGAGAGTCCTGTGCACTTGTTACCCTGGATACCGATATGACCGTGAAAGACACAGGAACAGAGAAAAGCCGTATTGCTTGGGTACGTAGAAAGAACGTTACACCTTTTTACAACTACAGCAATGCCCATTGGAAAAGGCTATAGCAACATAATTGTGCAACCAAATACAAATTATTTTCCAGTTTTAAGGTGTTACCGGGTTCTTAAAAGAAGGAACCTACAGCTGTTTGCAAATGTACACACAACCCGTACATGGCACAAATTAAACACAGTGGTAAGGGTCCGGCAGCTTGAAGAAAATATGCTCAAAAGAAACAAGAATTACTTATAATACAAAAATACAACAGAGGCATTCATATATTCAAAGCGACCCTTGCAGGGTAACTTCTTAGCTGATGGTCATTGGTGTTATAATCATCGCCTCTATATATACTATTAGTTTTTTTGTCATCACTATAAAGGCACTTTTTCGCTAATGCACTTACATTTTTGTAAAACTTGCTGTCAACATTAACCACTGTCAAAATCATTGAAAGCTCTATCGAATAGGGAGGTTATAGAAAATTAAAACTTTATCTCAGCTATTTACGAATACAATTGTAATGGCTCTCTTAGTATTAATCACTATCAGGTACCTTTTTTTCTAAGAAAAAAAAAAGCAGTTCATAAACCTTCTTATTCATGTCTTATTTATTTATTTATTTATTTATTTTATTTATTTATTTTGCTATACCGGCTTTCATGACAGGAATCATATCAAACCGGTTTACATTTAACAATGTGTGTAAAGTAGAGAGAACTCAAACCACAATAACAAGATCATGGTTAAGAGTGTGAAATAGTTACAATAAAACAGGGATAAACACTTCAAATTGCTCCTCTAAAAAATGCCGAGGAAAGACCATATTGGGCACATTTTTAAAGGGCCGCGTGCATAAAAATCAGGACCCTGTGCACACCGAACGCATTTTCAAAAGGGCCCTGTGCATACCGAATGCATTTTCATAAGGGCCCAGCCACGCGCGTAAGTCCCAATGCGTGCACAAGTGCTGGGCCCTGTAAAAGCGGTGGGCTAAGGGGGCGTGGTTTGGGTGGGAAGGGGAGGGGTGGGATGGAGGCCGACTGGGACAGGGAAGCACGTGCCAGCAGCCAGCCGGCATGCAGAAGTTGCTTCTGCTCCATCGGAGTGGTAAGTAAAAAAACAAAAAAAAATGGGAATAGTTAGGGTTAGCTTAGGGATTGGGGTGGAGAGGGAAGAGGTAGGAAGAGTAAGGTTAGGGATAGGAAAGTTCCTTCCCAGTCCGCTCCTTAACATGCCGTGCGCGCATGTTATAAAACTGGCACGTCCATGTGCGCGCACCGGGAATTCTGTATGAGTTTGCAGGTGCTTCTGCGAGTTTGTGTGTGCGTTTATGTGCACTTATGTGTGTGTGCCTATTCTTGCCTGTCCCTGTGTGTGGGGATGTGAGAGGCAAGGCTTTGCAGACAGAGCGTATTAGTGAACAACAGTACCCAGCGTTGCTCGGGTTGTTTGGTCAATATCAGCCTCTATGTGTATATGTGTGCCTGTGCCTATGTGACTGTGTGGGGGTGGATGCCTCTGGCTGTGTGTGTGTGTATGTCTGTGCCTAAGTGAGTGAGTGTCTGCCTGCATGCACAGCTTAGAGGGAACATTGCTGGGGATTTGCAAAACTAAATAAATTTACTTTTTTGGGATCTCGTGGCACTTGTGATCAAGACTGGTCACTGTCAGAGATGCTGGGCTCAATGGACCTTGGTCTGACCTAGCATGACATATTTGTTGCGGAAATGGACCCTTGTGCTGAGGTGGAGTTGGCACAACCTGCAGGAAGGAGCCCTGCAGGTCCCCACTGTCAGCAGGCAGAGCTGTCTGGAGCAGAGGCCCAGCTGGAGCTTCATCAATACCAACCCTCGTTCCCCTTAGGTTAAACCCTCGGGACACTGGTAGACGTAATTAGTAGGTCACTGGACCCAGCTGGCAGATGACTGGAAAGGGTCCGTTGTAAGAGGGGACAAACCGCATGGAGGGCATGTGCAGATGAATGTGGTGGGTGCTGAGCCAGACCTAATCCCCAGGTTTGATTTGAGGCACCGTCCTTCGGTGCACATCAGTAGTTTGCTTGGCTTTCTCGGCTGCTTTCTGAAGCATCTCCTTCGTGCAAATCCAGAGTGCCTGAAGCCCCTGAGCTGTCAATTGATTTGCTGGCAAGGGAACAGTCAGAGGAATGGGCAAAGGAGGTAATGACTGCTTTCTGTAAACAATTTGGAAGAGATACAATCCTGTGGCAGTGCTGAAGTGGAAATTGTAGGAGAATTCTGCCCATGGAAGAAGGGAGACCCAATCATCCTGATGCTCGTTTGAATAGTCTCTGAGAAAGCTCTTTAGGGTACATTTGCTCTGCTCAGACTAGCCATTAGCTTGAGGATGGTATGCTGTTGTGAAGTCCAAGGAAATACTGAATTTTTTACAAAGGGGCTGCCAGTATTTGGCCATAAACTGAGCCCCTTGGTTGGAGACAATATGCTGGGGCAAGCTGTGGAGGCGAAAAATATGTTGCAAATAATTGGGCCAATTCCAGGGCCGTGGAAAGTCCAGGAAATGGAACAAAATGAGACATTTTAGAGAAACGTTCGATGACGACCCAGATCATGATGCAGCCATTAGAGAGGTAAGTTCACAATGAAGTCGGTGGACAAATGGGTCCAAGGTTCACTGGGGGCTGGCAATGGCTGCAAAAGCCCCCAGGGTCATCCCACCAAAGGTTTCTGCTGTGCACAAGTGGGACAAGAGTCCACATAAGCCTGAACATCTCTCTTCATGTGAGTCTACAAGTAGTATTGCCAAAGCACATTGAGAGTTCGGGCTCGACCAGGGTGACCTGCGATGCAGGAGTCGTGGGACCATTTTAAAACTTTTTCTCAGAGTTTGCATGGAACAACCATCTTCCCTGATGGGATGGTTATGTTGGAGGCAAGGAGGATCTGGGCTGGATCAATAATGTGTCTGGGCGGTTCTTGAGTGTCCTCCACCAGAAAGGACTGGGAGAGGGCATCTGCTCTAACATTCTTGGTGGCTGGTCAGTATCTCAGCTCAAAGTTGAACCATGTGAAGAACAAGGAGCAATGAGCCTGGTGGGCATTCAGACGCTGAGCATGATGAAGATGCTCCTTAGAGCCACTGGAGCTATTCTTCAAAGGCGAGCTTGATGGCCAGCAGTTCCCTGTCCCTGATCCCATAATTGTGATCAATAGAAGAAAACTTTCGTGAGTAAAAGGAGCATGGATAAAGAGCTCCTGAATCGGAGTTCTGGCTTAGTACCATTCCCACCCCCAGTGATGATGCATCTACTTCAAGGACAAAAGGATGAGTGGGGTCCATATGGTATAGACATTGCTTCCGAAGGAAAGCATCCTTCAGTTCTGCTTCTGAAGACCAGGTCTTGGTGTTGGCTCCTTTTTTAGTGAGTGCCTTGAGTGGAGACAAAATCTGGGAATAGTTAGGAATGAAATGCTAGTAGTAGTTGGCAAAGCCTGGGGACCTTTGCAAAGCACGAAGGCCAACAGGTTGCTGCCACTCTTGGATACACTTGACCTTGTCTGGGTCCATATGGAAGCCCTTGCTGGATCCAATGTAGCCTAAGAATGGGAAACTTCATTTTCAAAGTGACACTTCTCCAATTTCACATACAATTTCCCTTAATCTATTCAATTTCAGAACTCCACATCTCAAGCCTACTGGACAACTTACTTAGTGATACTTTTTATCACAATGGTTATTCCTCTGTCCTTCTCTTTCTTCTTCTCCCAAGTTCGATCTCCTTGTTATATGTAACTTTATTACCTCCTCTGATTATTTTATTGTTAAATGGTTGATAAGAATGTTTACCCCCTTGTTACATGTAAACCGATTTGATATGACACCTGTCATGAAGGTCGGTATATAAAAGAATTAAATAAATAAATAAATACAGTCAACCAGCTGGACGTCCCAATGGTGAAATAGAAACAGAGGGCTGGATTTTAAAAAGGTTACGCGTACCAGGCCTATTTTAAAAAGGCCCGGCGACAGACGTAAAGCCCAGGGATGCATGTAAGTCCCGGGGCTTGCAAAAAGGGGCGGGGAGGGGGTGGGGCGTGAGTGGTCCAGGGTGGGCCGGGGCCAGAGGCTCCAAGCACAGCGGTCATTTGCTGTAGTGCTTGGGATCGCGTGCCGGCAGTTGGCCAGCGCGCACAACTTACTTCATAGAAACAAAAAAAAAAGATATAAAAGGTAGGGGGAAAAGGGTGGGGGAGGTAGGGGAAGGGAAGATGGGGTGGGGGGTAGGGAACGGGAGAAGGCAGCACAGCTTGGAGCAGGCTCGGTGCGCGCAAGGTGTACAATTGTGCACCCCCTTGCGTGCGCCGATCCTGGATTTTATAACATGCGCGCGCCTGCGTGCGTATGTTATAAAATCGGGCGTACATGTGTGAGCGCCGGGTAGCATGCGCACATGTATGCCCGTGCGCTCCTTTTTAAAATCTACCCCAATTTTTTGTCCAGAGTTTTGGAGACTCTGTTTCTAGAGAAGGAAGTTTATTTTCCACCTTTCCTTTCTCATATTTGGTTCCCGTTTTTCATTAACAGTTTTTGTCTCTGTCTTTACTGACTGAGAGCTGTAAGGCTGAGGGCTCAGATTTCTGATTCTCTAAAGGAAGAGGTGTCTTTCACCTAGAAAGAACCTGAGAAGAAGCTGGGCCATCACAGAGGAAAGGATGCACATCCATTGCCAGCGAAGGAGTTATTAAGAGTAGTTTCACTACTGACACAGGTGTGCTGCATTTGGGTGGCGAGTGCCAACTTGTTAGTGCCAAAAGGAGAACTAGGAGAATAGAGAAGACTTCAGAAGAGATATGAAAATTGGGACTTTTCAGTCTCTTAAGACACATTGGGAGGAATCTGTTATAAATTTGGGAAAATTGGGATAAGGTTTACACTTTCTTAAATCTGATTCATTGGAAAGGGGTAGGAGCTATATCATTAAGGAACTGGCTATTAAAAAATCTAAAGACTTTTACTGGAAGAGTAAGATCACAAATTAATTAATTTCAACCTATAAAACAATTGAATTTAACATCAAAGAGCTGTAAAGAACTTTTTATCCATCTTATCAACAAGCAGTAAAGTTAAGTTGGAAACCATTTCACTTCCAGCATGATTATTGCTACCCAGTACATTGACCACCCTCACCAGCTCAATCCTCGCACACTCTGACTCGCTGCCCCAGCTGGATCCCAGTAGTACCTTGCCCAGTCTCACCCCAGTATACACCCTATCACCCTCCTCTACCTGGACCTTGCATACTATTGACCTCCCTCCCTCCCCCAATATCCCTGCCTGGTCTCAGCATACCCCTGCCCCCACCATCCAGAACAAAAGCAATCCCAATCCTCCTCCCCAACTTGGCAAGCAACCCATTCTGTCCCATTTGCCAAAGAGAAATAAAAAAGAAAAAATAAACCCTGAAATATCCAAGGACACAAAAGTAACCTGCCCTCCCTCCAGCCCATACCCCATCATGGGGTCTTCCTAGGGCAGGAGCCATGCCCTATCACTGCACTTTGGCTTTGCATTATGGTCTGCCTCACATGTTATCTTGTTTCTGCTGTCACTAGATCTGTCCAGAATTAGTGGGGTGTGCAGGTGCTCTAGCCACGGCACTGCTATTGCAGATAGATATATAGCACTGTAGCCCAAGAAGCATTAGATGGAGGAGAGAGAATAAAAAGGGGAGAGGGGAAGGGGCTGGCACTATTCAGGGCATGAAGGATGAGCCAAATAAGGGACTGCTGCGGGTCAGGGGGTTGGGGGCAGAGAAAGAGAAAGCAGCTGCTGCTGATGTTAGGCAAAGAGTTAGTGGGGGAGAGGTAGCTGCTGCTGTCCCATTTTTATGAGTGTATATGTGTCTGCAAAAGTGAGAATGCACATGTATTTTTTACTTTTATAAAATATGGAATATGTGAGTAGAGGCCACTTCTTTAACAATTCTCCTATCTGCCTTGTCCAAAAACCATGAAAATGTGAACACGATATCACCTCTAGTAAATCCTCTATTAATTTTCCTGAACACTTTTCAAAAGGAGAAAATCCCTCAACATTGAAAAACAATCTACAAAATCCAAATTTTCATCCAAAAAAAAGGAAGAAATTTTTAGGGGAAGAAGAGGAAGGTTCATACAATTTCATATCATCGCATCCAGCAATGGATGGCAATTTTTAATCATAAACCAACCTCCTCCAACCCGTAAATACTTTTTCTGTTTTTTAACGTGATTGAATTTTTTAAGTGAATAGTGACTTAAAACTTTTTCTTAAGATTATATCTACCCACGAATGGGCTTTTTTAAACTTCTTTAAACTTCTTCACAAAGCACCAAACAGTTCTCAATGACGCCGACACACAATTTTCTCATATACAATCTTACTGCAGGGAACTTCCCTATCACTTATCTGTGCACATTCTCGATCTCAAATCAAACCGCCATAATGATGGCCATTATGGTGGTTTAAAGAGAGTGAAGACGCCGAACATTTCCAGATCCCGGACTAGAAGAACTGTCCCCTGACGAAGAATCAACGATTCGAAACAAGACCTTGTTGGGATATGACCCAAGAAACAAATCGGAAGCCGATCAATGATGCTGAAAAGCAGGAAACAAAATGATGATCGGTAGAATTAGGGATTCTTTATTGGTCTTAGCCTGACTCTGGCCGAGTTTCGCTCGTAAGAGCTGCCTCAGGGGCTACTGATTTATAACAAGTTGCCTCGATGGTAGATCAGCGATTTACCAATCAATGTATTGTGAATGTTTTGAAAGCACAGACAGCACTGTCGGTGCTCTGAGTATCCCACTTAAGAGACGGTCTTGCCTTAGTCATATAGTTCAAAGAAACAGATGAACCAACCATCGAGCCAACTTGTTATAAATTGAACCATTGCGATGCGAAGATCTTACATAATTCATGTAGGATAATATAAGTCACCATTGGTACAGTAGCCCCTGAGGCAGCTCTTACGAGCGAAACTCGGCCAGAGTCGGGCTAAGACCAATAAAGAATCCCTAATTCTACCGATCAACATTCTGTTTCTTGTTGGGATATGGACATTGATTTGAGATCGAGAATGTGCACAGATAAGTGATAGGGAAGTTCCCTGCAGTAAGATTGTATATGAGAAAATTGTGTGTCGGCGTCATTGAGAACTGTTTGGTGCTTTGTGAAGAAGTTTGAAGAAGTTCAAAAAAAGCCCATTTGTGGGTAGATATAATCTTAAGAAAAAGTTTTGTCACTATTCACTTAAAAAATTCAATCACGTTAAAAAACAGAAAAAGTATTCACGGGTTGGAGGAGGTTGGTTTATGATTAAAAATTGCCATACATTGCTGGATGCGATGATATGAAATTGTATGAAACCTTCCTCTTCTTCCCCTAAAAATTTCTTCCTTTTTTTTGGATGAAAATTTGGATTTTGTAGATTGTTTTTCAATGTTGAGGGATTTTCTCCTTTTGAAAAGTGTTCAGGAAAATTAATAGAGGATTTACTAGAGGTGATATCGTGTTTACATTTTCATGGTATTTATATCCCTCGTAAAAAATAGTTGTGCATTGTGTTTGTTGTCCAAAAACCAGGCATCACAGATTTCTTCCACAAAGTTCTTTATATATACAGGTTATTAAGGGTAATCAAGCTAAAATAATCTCTTATCTGCCTCCAAACAATCCTATCCACTTAAGAAGTTCAGATGAGTTGCTTGTATGGTCCCACCATGCTAAGAACTATCCAAGACTTGTCCTTTACATTCCAGGGTA
The DNA here is from genome assembly GCF_901001135.1 of Rhinatrema bivittatum. NCBI lineage: Eukaryota > Metazoa > Chordata > Amphibia > Gymnophiona > Rhinatrematidae > Rhinatrema > Rhinatrema bivittatum. Next base: position 762,597,198 of record NC_042615.1, read on the forward strand.
GAGGCTGATAGTGATGTTGATTCATTTAAAACAAAACTGTAAAACTCAACAAATAAGGCTAATTCATTTCAGTCGTGGGACCCTGAATGAAATGATTCTTATTCATTCATTTCATTTTAAACAAATGATTTGGACCTAGATCTAGGCCTAAAGCGGGGCCCTTACCTAGGGCATAGGTCGAGGCCCAAAGCATGGGCCATGGACTATGCTTGAGCATGATGCCGGCACTTGGACCTAGGCCATAGGCCAAGGCTCAAAGCAGGAGCTGCGGCCTAGGGCCGAGCACGATGCTGGGGTCTTGGCAGAGACATGGGCCATCACCGGGGCCTTGGCCGAGGCCACCGAAAATTAAACAAAAAGCTTACCGTATCCAACCAAGGCCAGGTCCTGCTGCCGAGGCCTAGGTCTGGACCTGATGCAGTGGCCTAGGTCTGGATCCAAGCCCAATGACTGGTCCCAATGCCAGGGCATCTGCCTGGATCCAGGCTTGCCGTGACCTGACCCAGAGATCAGGTCCTGACATTGGGGCCTCGGCCTAGGCCAGAGCCCGGGCCCAAGCCCAATGCCACAACCTGACGAGACCCCAACCCAGAGATAACTAACTCTGCCGCAACCCCAGTGGACAGCTTGCAAGTTCTGATGCCTCAGCCTGATGAGACCCAACCCAGAGATAAATAACTCTGGCACAACCCCAGCAGACAGCTTGCAAGTTCCGAAGAATGAAGAGGACCAAGGCCTGGGCTCTGAGGCCTGGGCCTGACCCTGGGCCGAGGCCCAGGAGTCGGGATCCAGCCTCTTTGTCGAGGCCCCAGTGTCAGACCTAGATCTAGGCCAAGACCCAGGAATCAGGACCTGGCCTCTGGGTCGGGTCACAGGATCCAAGATGGGTCCGGGATGAGGCCTGACATTGGGACCCAGTCAGGCTGAAGCCTCAGCCTTGACTAAGCCATGGTTGCAGCAACTACTGTGCCCTTAACCTATGCAAAGCCGAGGCTGGACCCCACTGGATCAGGTAAGTAAGGGCTGGGAGGGATCCTGGCCCCGGAATCTTTTGGGCTGGTGGGCAGAAGGTCCTGGGAGGCCTCATTTTCATTTTTTAGTTGTTCTTTTTTTTTTGGGGGGGGGGGGCAGTAAGTGATTCATTTTTTCTCATGAATGAAAATGAATCAAACAATCCACGAACCAAAATTTGTGGGAAAAAAACTCCCAAAAATGAACCGAAATCAAAAACTAATTTTTTTCTCCTGCACAGCCCTAGAGGCCGATCCAGTATTTATTTAAAAATGTATATCCCTCCTAACTAAAATACTAGGTGGTTTACAATTCAACATTCATAATAGTCATATCAAATAACATAGATTTAAGAACATTCATAAAATCATAACAATTAATATAAAATTTAAAAAGCAAAGACATAAAACATCAAAATCATAAGTAATAATTAAACAAGTACATTCAAAAACTAAAAATATTAATCACTAAAACAACTTCTTCAATAAACAATAACAAATAAAAAGCAGCAGTTATATAAAATGTAAATACAAACAGAAGCCAAATACTTATCAAGTCTTTAAAAAAATTAAAATAATTTGCTTACTATACAAAGCATCTAAAAATAAATTACTTCAAACATAACATTTCAACTCTGGGCATCATTTACTTCTCAAAACATAATACATTAAGCAAAAGTCAAAACTGGCAACCTAAAAAAAAGAGCCAAGAGATAACTAATCTTTCCAAAAGCTTGTTGAAAAAGGTATACATGTAATAACTTCCTGAATCTTACAATGGATGTTTCTGCTTTTAGTACCCCAGGTAATTTATTCCATAATCAAGGTCCTGACACAAAAAATAGCCTTTCTCTAGATTCAGCAAGCCTTACTTGTCAAACTGAAGGAATCTCTAGTAAAAGTTGTGATTCAGATCTTAAATTTCTCATGGGTTGACAGAATGAAAATGCACAGGGGCTAAACATGAAAACTCTTAAAAACAAGTAAAATAACTTTAAACCTCATTCTCGAAGTCATCGGCAGCCAATGCAGACTTTCCAAAACAGGGGTAATACATTCATAAATACTACTACCAGAAATTACCTGTGCTGCTGCATTTGTTCATAAGCTGTAACATTTTATAGTTGATTGAGGCAAGCCAATATACAATGAGTTGCAGAAGTCAAAGGTAGAAACTACCAGAGCATGTAGAACTGTAGTCAAATCATAATCACTCAAGTAAGGGTTAATGGATCTTAGCAAAAAAAGTTTAACAAAACAGGAGTGAACAATGTTTTAAATTTGTGGTTTAAAAGGCAAGGCTGAATCTATAGTATCACCTAGGTTTTGCACTTGTCTTGATATCTTAATATCTACTCCTTCAAAATTTAAAGAAGGAAGGTTGTTCATAAAATCATATCTAGAAAGGAAAAATATCTCTGTTTTCTTTACATTTAACAGCAACTTGTTTTTGAACAACCATTTCTTAATAGACATTAAACAATGACAGATTTTTCTTAATGCCTCATCCTTAAATTTAATAGGGTTTACAAAAAACTGTATGTCATCAGTATATAGACAACACAAAATTAAGCTTTGGAATTCATTGCCAGAGGATGCGGTTAAGGCAGCTAGCATAGCTGGGTTTAAAAAAGGTTTGGATAGGTTCCTGGAGAAGTCCATAAACTGCTATTAATCAATAAGCAATAGACACTGCCTGTTATCAGCATTAGTAGCTTAGAGTCTATTTAATGTTTGGGTACTTGCCAGGTACTTGTGACTTGGATTGGCCACTGTTGGAAACAGGATACTGGGCTTGATGGACTCTTGGTCTGACCCAGTATGGCATATCTTATGTTCTTATGTAACCCACATCCAAATTAGCCAACAACTGACATAATGGCAACATATATAAATGAAATAGATAAGCTGATAAGACAGATCCTTGTGGAACCCCAGTTTCTAATTTAAATAAGGAAGATATAATTCCCTGAATCACCACTTGTTGGAAACAGTCTGTCAGAAATGAATGAACCCAATCATGAACAATACCTGATATACCAATCTGCTTATGGTGCCCTCAAAGAATACCATGATCTAAGGTATCAAAGGCTGCTAATACATCCAGCTAAATCAGAAAAAATATGACCTATTGTCAACTCCCCACCTGAACACAGTTCAGTACCATGAGCAGTTCTAAAGACAAACTGATAGCTGTCCAAAAGATTCTAAATCTCAATATATCATCTGAGCTGTGCTAATACTGCATTTTCTAAACCTTTGGCAAGAAATGGCAAATTAGAGATTGGCCTGTAATTACAAATCGCAGAGGGGTCTGAATTTTTTTTTTTTTTTTAATAAAGGATGCACAGCAGCTATATTTAACAATCAAGGAATTTGACCCTTCTTAAATGAAAGGTTAACAAATGAGGTATGAAAATCACTTAAATCTTCCCTCAAAACTTTGAAAGAGGCATTTTAACAGACATTTAAAAGACAGAAGGAAACCATATTACCTAAAATGCGAATTACCTCTTCAAAAGACAATTCACTGAAAGAGTCCCATTTTGTCTTAGTTAAAGGAAGAAATTCTTCAAAGCCTCATTTGCAAATAGCCGTACTATTTCCTGAAAATGAAAAAACACATAAAATGAAAAAAATAAAACCCTGAAAACGAAAAACAAACAATCTCCAAAAAAGAAATAAAGACAAAAAGATTGGACGGTTACTTTCAAATGGGTGCATGAACATTCATACGCACATGTATGTTGGTGCACACTCAGGGACATGGCTATTAGATAACATGCATGCACATTATTTATTATTATTTATTTATTTTTTATATACTGATATTCGATATGGCATATCACATCGGTTTACAGAGTAACTCATGGAATAATATGACAATGGTGTCTTATTTGTTGTGCTGCGGATGAGAGAGAGCACCAGGGGGCGCTCTCCAGAGCGGGATGAGATGTGTGCCCTTGCGGTGAAACCTCCTTACCCTGAGCCTCGACTGGACCTGCATGCTTCCTTGAGGCCACCAACGCAATGGTGGTCTCTGAATGGTCCTCCGATTATTCCAAGCCCTTTCGGACTGCTGCTAGAGAGCAGCAGGAAGCAACAGGCTGGACAGAGGACAAGGTAGATGAAGACATCAGGTTTGACAAGGCAGATGAAGACTCAAGGCATGGCAGGACAGACGAAGACTCAAGGCGTGGCAAGGCAGATAAAGATTCAAGGCATGGCAGGACAGACGAAGACATCAGGCATGGCAAGGCAGATGAAGACTCAAGACATTGCAGAACCGACGAACACTCAGGATGTTGCAGGGCAGATGAAAACTCAAGGCATGGCAAGGTACGGACAGGCAAGGCAGGGCAAGGCATGACAAGACAGGCATGGCAAGACAGGCATGGCATGACAAGGCAAGACTAAAACCATTGGTTAAAAGTCTGGAACCTCCAGGCAGACGATGTTGATTCTGGCACCCTACTCAGCCCAGCCGGCAGAGTCGCAGGCCACATGAGAAGGCATCAGAGCCAAGGAAATCCAAGGACAGGAATGGGCAGGCAACCCAGTCCCTCAGGCGCCCTACACAGTCCAGCCAGACTGGTCATGGACCACACTGCAGGCCAAGATCTGTCCAGGGAAGAACACATCAGGCAAGAACATCAAGGCAAGGCAGACATCAAGGTTACGAACATCAAGGCAGACTGACGAGGGAAGAGATGACTCCTCGATGCCATCAGCTGGAAAGGCCCACCAGCACCCTACACACCCCAGCCAGGATGGTCGCGGACCACTGGGCCACTATGCGCCCTACCAGCCCAGCCGGGCTGGTCACGTACCATGAGGGATGGGTCAGGTGGAGCTGAAGACATTTGGAACAAGCGGACATCTGGACATCATGGGACAGGTGGACAACTGGACATCATGGATGGACAGAAAACTGGACATCATGGAACATAGAAGACTTCAAGGCAGAGACTGGAACAAGGAACACTGACGAAGACACGGGATCCCACACGGAACAGAGTGCCTAGGAGGAGAAGCAGATGAGGAGCTCTAGGGAGGACTTACTCCTTGCAAAGGCGAGGAAGGACTGACCTGAGAAGCCTTTTGTAGGCTGAAGAGGTGGATCCAGGAAGTGACATCGCCCAGGGCCCACTCCCTCACTGACCCTACAAGAAGTGCAGAGAGAGAGGCGGCCCCGTGCCTTAGGAAAGGCAGGAAGAGGAAGTCTGCAGGACCTTGGACAGTGGCCCTGCAGACGCTGACACTGAAGAGGAGCTGAAGATAGGCCTCAGGGTAGGCCCCGGTGAGACAGGCAGCTTCCTGCCGCTGAGGGTGAAAGAAGGACGGCTCTGGGCAACAAGCAAGCCCGGGGATGATGGGCCTTCTGCCCTCGAGGAAACAGAGGTAGGTTGGTGGCCTCCAGGCCAGATGGAAATGCTGCAATGCGGCTCCTTCCACGAGATAAGCGGGTCGACGGCCTCCGGGCTGTGCAGGAAGAAGTAGCATGGCTCCTGCCGTGAGTAGAATGCGTCGGCGGTCTCCTGGCCGCAAGAGATATCACAGTGCGGCTCCAGATGCGGGAGAGAGCCCCGGCGTGGCTCCTGCCACGCCGGCATGTTGGCAGCCTCCTGCCACTGCAGGGAACCCCGGCACGGTTCCTGCCGTGCCAGTGGCAACATCGGGGGTCAGGCCAGGCCGGCCAAAAAAGGTAAGAGCCGCCGCAAGCAGGATCGCAACATTATTATTCTTTACATAGTAACAGAGTAACTTATTTAACAATTTGGAATTCTCGTTTGATATACAAAGAACACATGAGATGATGAGATAGGAGTGTCTTATTCTTCTTTAAAGGGCAACTAAGAAACACTTGGCAGTTTAAACACTTGAATAAGGACGCAGTAACTAAAGTTATGTAGAGGATCAGGGAGAGGGGTAGGGAGAAGCAACTGTTTGGGGGCTTAGCTCGGATGTGCTACAAGTGGACGGTGAAGAAAGGAGTGTGTTAACCAAGAATGTAGGGTGCAGTCGAGTGGGTTCATAGTGATCAGGGGATGTTATTAACTCGCTGGCTGGAAGGCTTTCTGGAATAGTCATGTTTTTAGGATCTTCTTGAAAGTCTGGGTTGACGGTTCGATTCTGAGTTGTGTGGGTAGTTTATTCCAAAGTGAGGGGCCCGCTATTGAGATGGCATGTTCTCTTATTGTGGTAAGGTGATCCAGTTTTGTAGAAGGAATTGTTAGCAGTCCGGTGTTCCTGGATCGGAGGTCTTTTTGTGAGTTGTGTGGGTGGAGGATCTCCTTTAGCCAGTCCATCTTTTCATTGTTGATGGTCTTATGCATAAAGGTTAGGACTTTGTATTGCATTCTGTGGGTTATGGGGAGCCAGTGGAGGTCTTTAAGAATGGGTGTGATGTGGGCAGTGCATTTGCTGTTTGTGAGAGATCTGGCTGCTGCATTTTGCAGTGGTTACAGGGGTTTGAGGGTGGACACTGGGAGCCCGAGTAGAAGGGAGTTGCAATAGTCTAGCTTGCAGAGTAAGAGGGCCTGGAGCAGTGTCTGGTAGTCATGATTGAAGAGGAGAGGTTTGAGTTTTTTGAAGACCTGTAGTTTGAAATAGCCCTCTTTTATTATTGCGTTGATGTGTTTTTTTAGGTTTAGTTTGGAGTCTAATGTGACGCCTAGGTCTTTTACTGTGGATACGAATTGACTGTTTAGTTGTGTGATCGAGGAGTCTTGAATGTTCTTTGTGGAGGATTTGTTTGCTATGTATAGTATTTCGGTTTTCTTGTGGTTGAGTGTGAGAGATATCTGAGTTAGGAGTTTTTGTATTTGAGATGAATAGGACTCCCATTGTAGTAGGGTGTTCTGTATGTTCTCTTTCATGGGGAGTAGGATTTAGATGTTATCTACATAGACGAAGTAGGAAAGGCCCAGGTCAGAGAGGAGTTTGCAGAGGGGGAGCATGTATATATTGAAGAGGGTGGAGGAGAGTGATGATCCTTGAGGGACACCATGTGGGAGGGGGAATTGCTTTGATTCACTGGTATTGAGTCTTACTTTGTATGTTCTATTTGATAGATAAGAGCGAACCATTTTCTGGTGGTGTCACCTAGGCCAATCTCCCTTACCCTGGATAGAAGGATATCATGGTTGATGGTGTCGAAGGCGGCAGATATGCACATATTGTTGCGGTCTCCGCTGCTTCCCCCTCACTAGGTCTGAACGGTGCCTACCTCCGCTGCTGGAAACGCCGCGTTCCGCGTGGCTGGGATCCTGGCGGCGCTGCCTGCTCCACGTGGCGGCCGCCATTGCTTGCCCGTTTCTCTGCTGCCTCGCGCGCGCGCGCGTGAGGATGCCCACTTTGTGTGCACAGCTCCCGGAAGTCTGGCCCCGCCTGCGCTGATGACGTCACGCCCTTAGCCCGATATAACCGGCGTCCGGACTCCTTCTCCTTGCCTTGCAACGAGGTTCACTACTGCCTAGTAGTTCTGAGTTGCGCTTCGTCTGTTCTTCGTTCCTGCCTTGACCTTTGGACTGCCTTTGACTCGCTTCAGCCTGCCGCCTGCCTCTGACCTTGGTTCGTTCCCGACTTCGCTTCAGCCTGCTTCAGTTCACAGCCTGCTACAGACTCCATTCCAGCCTACAGCCTGCTTCAGTCCACAGCCTGCTACAGACTCCATTCCAGTCTTCAGCCTGCTTCAGTTCCAGCTTACTACAAACTCTGCTTCAGTATCCGGTTAGCTACAGTTCCCGCTGCCGCCCGCTGTCCTGTCATCAGCTGGCCCTCGGCCTGTACAGCCGGTCCTCGGACTATCTTATACTTTTGGCCTTCCTATACTACAGTTCCGGCCTAGACCTTTCCTGCCACTGGACATTGAGCCTATTCCCCAAGTCCCAAGGTTCCAGGACCCTACGGGCTCCTCCTGGGGGGCTCCTGGTTCCCGGGTGAACACCGCCAGCCTGTGGCTCCGCCTCCCGGCCTACCCTGTCATCCTAGGTGGGCCGGCCCAAGGGTCCACTACCTCGCCTGCAGTATCAAACTGCAACACATATGTTTTAAATAGCCTGGGCATGCACACATGTGCGGAAAATTTTAAACTTATGAGTGTCTAGCCGCGTAAAGTTAGGTTTTGGCCCCATAAGTTAGGGAATTTTATAAGCAGCTTACATCCAGACCATGACCAATTACACCAGTTCATCCACCAGTTTACCCAGTCTACAGCTAGTTCCTCCAAATCACCCTGGTTTAATAGCCTGTACTCTCCCCAGTCAACCCAGACCCCTCAAACTCTTCCGCAATGCCTGGAAATACTTTTATTTAGACTTACACCTCATCCATAGCAGAAGTAAAGTTATGTAGCACTGTACCTGAGTGCGTGCCAAGAGTTGTTAAGTATTTATATGCAAATCTCTTGGTCCCATTCTAAAATGCCCATATCCTCCTATACCATGCCCCCTTTTAAAATCTGAAATGTATGCGCAGCGGGAGATGCGCACGCATCTGGGTATTTTTCAAAATGCGATCGGCATGCATAAGACCTATTTGTGTATGTATCCCCTAACTGATGTGCATGCTAGGCTTTTAAAATTCAGCTTTCAGTGTGCACATCCCTAGATAATAATAGTCTGAAAAATAAAGAAATTGGCAGTTAAAAAAAAATAAGGCACAACATCAAGAAACAAGCACACACAAAACTTATGGTGGCATAGTTCATCCTTCGGAGACTCCTCTTGTCTTGCACTGGCTGGAGAAGCCTCATCTACGCATCATCTAGAATCTGAGCTTCAGTTCTGTGTGATCAAGTGCTGCACATCATGGATCCATGATGGTAATTTTGCACTGTGATTGATCTGGTATGAGCAGCATTGGATTTTCTGTCTGGACACACAGCATCCTGCTGGCCTTAATCAAGAAATAGAATGGGCAGCTTTCTTTTGATTTGGGTTCTTTTTGGTATTTTATTGTGCTTTTGCCTTCATTTAATTTTCCATATACTCTTTCATAAGCCTCCTTTTGAGCCTTGTGTTCATTCACACTTGTGTTTTTTCCCACTGATATGTATTATAAATGCTGCGTTATAAATGCTGTTTTTGGTTCTCTGTTTACTCTATTTTTACTCCTTTTTTGTGAGTTTTCCTCATTGGTTACCTGTTCTGCTGTGCTATTGGTTGATTTGTCTCAAATGATCTTTGGTGGCATTTTCAAGTTACCTTATATACTCGTGTATAAATTGAGAAATTTAAGAGTCAAAATTCATCTTGAAAAACAAGGGTTGCCTTATCCGCGGGTCGGTCTGTTCACACCTTCCCTCCCACTCCCCCCCAGGGCTATCCTTGGTCATTCACTCCTTCCCACCCTCCCCCATGTCTTTCCCCAGTCCATTCACCCATGGGCTGAAGACATAACCGAAGCAGCTTGAAAGAAGCTGTTGGAAGTAGGACAGCTTCCCCCTATCACACTCTCCGAATTCCTTAACTCACCCACTGCTAGCAGGATGACAACAGTTGCAGTTGCTCAGGCACGTCCTCCCTCCTTCCCTCCCAGGGCCTGATTGGCATGCTTAGAGCTACATGGTTCAAAGCATGACACTAGGAACCCAGGGGACACACACCTGAGCAGCCACTCCCGTTGTCATCCTATTAGCAGTGGGTGAGTTAAGGGATCTAGTGGAAGTGCAAGGAAGAAGCTGTCCTACTGCCACCAGCCTCTTTCTAGCTGCTTCAGTTGTGTCTTCAGCCTTGGAAGTTAAAAGACCGGAGATAGCCATAAGGGAAGGAGGGAAGGTGTGAATGACTAGAGATAGCCCTGGGGGAGGGAGGAAGGTGTGAATGACTGGGGATAGCCTCAACTTATCCACGGGTCATAGCAAATTTCTTAAATTTGGGGCCAAAAACTGCCCTTGACTTATTCACGAGATTGACTTATGCACAAGTAAAGTTATCTGAAGATAATCTCCGTAAGTTTTGTGTGCACTTTTTTCTGGATATCATGTCTTATTTTTACTGTCTTCTTGTAGATTTTATCTGCCAATTTATTTTTCAGACTATCATGATCCCCCCAATGTCGGTCGGCGCCTGATCTGTCACAATAGATCAGTTTTGATCTATCTGAGCAATTTTCCTTCTACAAAAGCTGTCATTACACCATTTCTCTACTGAAATAGAGAATATTTTGATCTGTTAACTGTTTCTGCACATCTTGCCATCTCCTTAGATGTACAGTAGCACTGATATTCCATTAAAAATTGCCACTTTTTATTCCAATTGAGACTTTGTGGACAGTGTCATGACTACTTCCCTCTTGTCTTACATTACACAATAAATCAGTAATGACATTTTTTGTGCAGTATTTACAGTGGCAGGGCCAATTGAGGGCAATAACCCAACAAAGGGTACAAGGCCCAAACACTAAGTACATAGAGGTATAAATAATCCCGGAGTAGATAGAGAAAGATTTGTATCATGTAAAAAATATTAAGGCATCAGGACCAGATGAAATTCATTATAGAGTATGATGAGAAATAAGTTCTTAGCTGCATGACTGGTGCAGTTAATACTTCATGACTCAGTGAAAGCAGTTCCTCATGAACATTGATGTACCCATGTGGTCTCCATATTCCAAAAGAAATTTAAATTGGAACCAGATTATGAGCAAGTTGGTCTAACACCCATTTTGGGGAGAAAAATGGAAGTCATTATAAAAGATGGTTGAACATATGGAGGTGAGGTGAGCATTAGTTCAGGAGCAGCAGGTCCTACCAGATGAACCTTGTTTAAGAAATATGTTTGATATAATATATCCACATTTTTGCTAAAACGTTTGATATGTTGTTTAAGTGAAAACCTAATTTTCAAAGTACAGCAGATACTGTTTAGAGATTATAAAGGCAAAAAAAAAAAAAATGTTGACTAGTCTGGCAGACTGCTGGGAAAAGAGACTGGAGCTTTGCATAAGAGCCACAGGGTGCTTTGGATAAATTGAAGCTGATCAACCTAGAATAGGTTTGCAGCAGGTCTGAGGTAAGACTCGCAACCTCAAATCTGAAGAACCAAATTGGATCTCAGGGATTACACAAGGGGCTGTTGGGACCTGCCACAGTTCCTCCCACATACATGCAGAGTTCCCATGTATGTGGGAGGAACTGTGGATGATCTATGGATTCTCTTTGCTTAAGCAAGCTGTTTATGTATTGGATTGATAACCTGAAGATTTTGAACCTGGAATGACTTTGATGTGAGTAGAGCCAGACCAGTCCAGACAAGTGGGATTCGTCCTCCCCTATTAGCAGTTGGAGGCAGAAGGCAAACATTTTTTGACCTGATGTCCCTCCCTATATAGCCTGGTACAGCAGGGAAGATGTCAGAGGTTCTCTGCCTTCAGCAGATGGTAGATGAAGTCCAGGACAGCAGGAAAGGTGGAGGAAGAAGGTTCCCGGGACAATGGCTTTTTAGATAGGCCACTTTCTCCAAGGAGACTTTGGTCAAGGAGGGGGCTGGAGACCCAGGATGACAGTCAGTAAGGTGGCTCTTCTTCCTTCCCCCTAGGGCAGCCAGGGCTTGAGACCCATAGATTTCCCCTTGAAAGACAAAAAGACAATGCTTCCACTTTAAGATGTTAAAAAACAAAACAAAGGAAAGCAAGGGTAAAAGAAAAGAGAGCTGTGGTAACAGGAAGTGACCCATGGCTTGTGGTGGTGACTCAGCCAGAAGTCCCAGAAATTATGGGAGCCCCTCCACCTACTGTGTTGGATGCAAGGTTTGAAATGTGGGAGGAAATGCAATGGCTATGGGGCCCACTGCATCGCAAATGTAGCTGGCTTTTCTTTTAGGAGCTGCGATAGTGCTGAAACGGATGTGGCACCAGTGAAGGAGGGGCTTGAGGTCAGAACTACTATCATGGAGCTCTGGTACCCATCGGAAGCAGTATTCCCCATGGGGCTGAGGCACGTGACTCATTCCAGGCACTACTCAGGCACTTCAAATCTGTTCCTGAGAGGCCCACAGGGACCACAAGAGCTAGAGAAATATGAAGACTCGGGAGTACTACTGATTTTGTAAGGGTAATGCATAGGGCATTTTGTAGACTAAGATCCAGGAAGAGACAGGTGGAAAGCTAGATAAGGTTCCATGAGAAGCTGACCCCCAGTAGGCCAAGAAGCCAAAATTGCAATTAAATCAAGTTTTACCCCTGTAGCAGGACTCCTTGCTAGATAAAGAGGAATTGGTAGATTCACAAGAGAGATGGGGGGAAGGAGAAGTAGTAGAGCAAACAACACATGCAGCAATTAGGCTGTTCAGAAGTGAAGAGTTGGGACAGTTGATTGCTGAAGTACTTCGTGCCTTAAAACTGGAGGAAGGAAGAGGAAGTGATATCACCAACAAAGGTAGCTACTTGATCCTGGAGTTCTTCATGGTGCCCAAATTGTTAATCTTAATGCATTAAATCGCTCTGTGGTTCAAATCAGGGGTGCAATCTGCATACCCTCAGTGGGATGGCTCACTGTAAAAAGATGGAAGACTTGTGGGAGTTTTCATTTCCTGGCAGTAACTTGGACTTGAAGGATGCACATTCTGATGGATGGGGAAGTAGAGAAGGCATGGATGTGATGGCAACTCAAGGAGTACTCACCAGAGCTGATTTCCTCGCTTTGTTCCATGACCTTAAGGCTGATATTGTAGCTGTGAAGAATGAGATCCAGGAGGCAGTGGGTGAACTGTGTCGAGATCTAAGTGAGTTGGATGGGATGGTGGAGATTGCGGAGCAAAGACTGGAAGAGCAGTCGGACACAATGGTGCAGATTCAGAAAGAGATGCAAAATATGGCCCGGGTAAACAGCGAAATGACAGGTAAGTTAGAAAATTTAGAGAATCGCACCCATCAGTGCAATATCCGGATCCGTGGAGTGTCAGAGGGGGATGAATACATAGACACATAGACTATGTTCAGGTGGTAAAAAAAAAAAGTCTGTGGGGCCATATGGAGTTCTGGGGAGGAAGGGAGTGCATTACAAGATATTATTATCAATCAAGCACAACACTCCCTGGAGCCTGCTAGAAGAATTAAGCTACGCACATTATAGCGTGTTTGCATCATTTCTGCATGAAAGAAGCTGTGATACAAATAGAGAGGTCTGTGGATGCTATACACTGGACAGGTGTTCAACTTGAACTGTATAATGATTTGTTACCAATAACATTGAAGAAGCATAGATATTTGAAGCCAGTTACAGATGCTCTAAGAGTGGAGAATATTTGCTGAAAATAATTATATCTTTTTGGTGTGGCATTTTCCATCCATGGCACAACTTCAAAAACTCACACATTGGAGGAGGCCAGAAATGCTATAAGCAAACCTGTTATCATAGTAAAGATTGGGAAACCAAAGCTCTGCCACAAAGAGAAACATCAAAATGGCAATGAGTTGGCAAAGGCGGGAAGAGACTGCAGAGAAATTCTGAAAGTGATATACCTGCCCAAGGGCCTCCCACTTGAATCCAAAAACTATATGATTGTGGGAGCAGTTGCTTTGAAATTGATTATTAATGTGCACTTAATATAGTTTGCACTGTTTTTTTACATTTCTATGCAGAGTTAACTGATGTTAATTTTCTATCGAGGCTGTCTTGCTGGAGGGTGGGTTGCTGGAGAGGGGGGCACACTAGATTTTATAGAGAGATAGAGAGTGGAGAGGGGGCTGGGGGAAAGGGGAAGGGGAGGGATGGGTGAATAAAGGAAGTTGGGTTTATGGTAATGGGATGGCTGGATGGATGCGAGGGTATAGGTTTTGTGATGGCTAATTTTAATATTATGGGCCGATTTTCAAAGCTTATGCGCACCGGGCTTATTTTATAAAGACACGGCGAAGCACGTAAAGCCCTGGAACGCGTCTAAGTCCCAGGGCTTCGAAAAAGGGGTGGGGAGGGGGTGGGGTGGGGTGGGCCAGGGGGCGGGGTGGGGCAGGGCCAGAGGCCTCCGGCACAGTGGCCATTTGCCAATGAGTTGGAATATTGCGTGCAGGCAGGCTGCCGGTGCGCACAACTTGTGCATGCCCAGAGACGGGCGCAAGAGGTAGGTTAAAGGTCGAGGGAGTTTAGAATAGGGCTGGGGGTGGGAAGGTTAGGGGAAGGGAAGTACCCTCACAGGCCGCTCCTAAATTGGAGCGGCCTGGGAGGGAATGGGGGAAGGCTGCGGGCATCAGCGCGCGCAAGATGCACTAGTGTGCACCAGGTAGCGCGCGCACATGTACGCCCATGCGCTTCTTTTAAAATCTACCCCTATATTTTTAAATGTAAAAGGTTTGAATTTGTCAATGTAGGGAGAGTTATTGATTAAAGAAGCAAGATCTTCAAGTGCTTTGATCTTTTTTGCTCAGGAGATCCACCTGAAGATGCAGAATGAACATTTGCTGAAAAGTACATTGTTCCCTCATATGTTTTTCGCATCCAATCTTTTGCAGATTAAACATGATGGGGTGGGTATTCTAGTGTCTAAACACCTTTGCTTTGATGTTATAGAATGTAGAAGAAATAAAGAGGCATTTAGCCATTAAAATAAAGCTTGGTATGCATGTTGTAGCCTTGCTGAATATTTATGCCCCTAATAGTGATTAGAGGAGTTTCTTTTTAAAGTTGGGGGAATAGCTTAGTGATATGTTGGAAGGAGATGTTAGAGTGAGGGTTACTTTAACCTTACTATTAATCCTCAATTGGATAATTTTAAGAGGTCTATTGTTACTTCAAGAACCAATAGAAATAAATAAAAATGTCTTGTTTCTTCTTTGGGCCTTTATGATATATGGAGACTGCGTAATCCCACACAATGAGACTGTACTTTCTTTTCCAGTATTCACACTTGACTATTATTTCTTGGTTAGTAAATCATGTAAGATGGGGGTGTCTATCCATAGATATAGAATAAATAACATGTCTATTCGGGTGGCCATTATCTCTGTATTTTCACTTATACAGAGAGAGGCAGGACACCCTTATTGGAGACGGAATGATTCTTTATTAAATGATAACAATTTCTGTGAAAGATCGAGGGAGGACATTGTGGAGAATTTCCATTTTAATGACCATGAAGGTTTCTTGGCCCAGACATTGTGGAATTGCCTTAAGGCTGTTCTTTGGTGTAAACTGATCTTGTGGGCAGTCACTAAAAACAAAAGAAAAGAAAAAGGGAAAGTCTACATTAGTTGAATCTATTCAAAATCTAGAGCACGTTCACAAAAAGTCTGGGAGTTATAAAATCTTCAAGCAGTTGGAAGCAGAGAGGTGCTGGCTTAAGGCACTGTTGGCAGAAGAAGTACAATTTCAGTACCAAGCATGAATATTTTGAGTTGGGGAATAAACCTAGCAAACTCCTAGCCTGGAAATTAAAAAGCCAACAGATGCATAATTAATTCATAAAGGTCAAGGATACAAATGGGGAATTTTTGTTTGATAATAATTTAAGTAAAGAGAGTTTGCACCGTTCTATCAAAAACTTTAAGCAACAGATGAATCTATACAGCTAGGGAAGAAGGAACGGTGACTGAGTCTTATTAATCTCCTGCGGGTGACTCCAGAGTTTGTTTGGATAGGGAAATTTCTGGTCTGGAAATTTTGATGGCCTTATCTGCTTATGTTCAACGTCTGAGAGTTCTTGCTACAAGAGTAAATTGACTGCATTATGAAAAGACTCTTTTTCTTTACACATAACAGTATGGGAATCATTTATGTTACAGTGCAAAAATACCATCCAAATTTTATGAGATTGTCTATAGTAATTTATGTACCTTAGATTGCGTAAGGCTTTTCTTTTGATGCATTGGGGGGGGGGGGGCATGAGATGGGGGAGAGGAAGGATTATCAGGGTTGGGTAAGAATGGTAAATCAATTGACCTACAAGTAAAGTCATGATGTATCTTACAGATGTTTCTGTGATGCGAGTTCAGATTTCATGGATTGTGTAATTTGTGCTGGTTTAATAAAAATTAAATTACCTACCTTATGCTACCTTTTTATTTCAGTTGGAAAAACCCAAATGGTGAATAATATCAATACTGCAAAGTAAATAATTCACTCGTAAGGAATACTGAGTTGAAACAACATATTATGCAAATTCAAAATGGGGTAGATTTTAGAAAAGAACGTGCGTGCGTCCATCGGCGCGTGCTACCTGGCATGCACAAATGGACGCATGATTTTATAACATACACAAGCTGATGTGCCCATGTTATAAAATCGTGGGCAATGCACGCAAGGGGGGGCAGACATAGGCCAAAATCGCGCAGCGATGCATTGTTCAGTTTCCCCAGTTCCAATTAAGGAGCGGTCTGGGAGGGAACTTCCCTACCCCTACCGTAACCTCCCTTCCCCTTTCCTACCTGCCTCCTTTCCCTACCCAAGGTACCCCTAATTTTTTTTTTACTTTTGCTCCTGCAAAGGAGTTGTGGAAAGTGGCATGCGCCGGCATGCGATCCCCTGGCACAGCGGCAAATGACTCCTGTACTGGGGCCTCTAGCCCCATCCCTCACCTCCCCGCCCCAGACTGCCCTTCTGCCGAGGTCGGACCCTTGTGCAAGTAACGGAGATTACGCGCGCAGCTGGGCCCCTTTTAAAATGTGCGCAGCGCGCTCAAGACCTGGCCGCATGTGTAACCCCTGTGATTTACACAGGCGGGTCATTAAAAATCGGGTCGAATGTGTATAGGCTACGACGTTCATTTAAATGAGATGCTGACTGCCCTTATGAGGTGAAGTGACTAACTTCTTAGTAGAGTGCATCCAAGTTTATAATCATAGGTCACCTTTTATAATTTTTTTAATTATTGTTTGCAGGTAAAAACTTATCTTTTTCGTGAGAGCAGCCTGAATTTCATATTTCTTCAAATTCAGCCCACCAGTCCAACACTGTATCAGTGTTTCCACGTCTGAATCAGAAGCGAAAACAAAATTATTATACTGAAGCTCAGCTTAGTACAGGAAGCACAAAGAGCAATTGACATGCATTTTAAAATATCATTTTTAAAACATAAGTTTAACTGATATTCTTGGCCATGTTTCAAATACCCAAGTACCTTCAACCTACTCAATTAAACAATAGCAATGGACAATCTGATTGTGACAACTTTTATAATATTATTAAGATCCTTATTCAGAATAATATTCTGTAAAGTTTGCCAGCATCCCAGTGTTTGCAAGCCAGATGTAAAGTATTCGCCATTTTTAAAGAACTGGAAGCGGGAATCCAAACAGCTGATCTGTCAAAAATGGGCTGTCAGAAACAGAAGTGTTGACTATCAAAGATAGAAAAGTAATTGCTGAATGATTGGAACATAAGCACAAATGATGTTTCAAATTCCTAAATATCCGTCTTCAACTTATTAAAGTAAATCATCTAAAATAATAACTTTAAAAAAATATCATTAAAAACATCACTCAAGAAGTGTCCATAAATGTTGTCAGCATACCGGCCTTCACAAGCCAGAAGTCAAGATGTTTGCTATTTTTTTTTAAATGTTATCAGCAAGAACCAAGACTGCTGATCTGTAAGAATGGGGCTCTCCACAGCGGAAACACTTATTATTCCAAATAGGGAGATCATTATAGTGAACACGGTTCACACTGCATTCTGAGAGGCAATGAAGAGGGGATTACACCAGCTTTGGTCAGTCTGATGCTGACATCAATACTGATGTTTATTTATTTATTTATTTATTTTATTTAACATTTTTTATATACCGAAGTTCTAGCAACAATGTTGCTAATCACTTTGGTTTACATATAACATTGGAGTGACTTAACATGTGTGTCTTACATAGAACAGGAAAATGAAACTTGGAGAAAATTGAATAAATAACTAATAACAAATAACATTAAAACAGCAACAATGATGTTAATGGAAGACAAGAGTTAACATATTTGGGGAGGGAGATCCAAGATGGCTGTCGGGTCCGGACGTGAGTAACCAGGGCTCTGAGAATTTTTACGCTATTGTGGAGGAAAATGCCCCATACCGGAAGAAAACGAAGAGCAAAGGAAAGAGAAGTGATGGCAGAATCTATTGAGGGTCGAATCGTGGGCCCTATGGATTCCCACGTCGTACGGGAGCAAGTACCGGGAGAAAGCTCGCAGCGAGGAGAGCGGGTGGAAGAAGAAACCGCTCCCTCACATGAGCTCCAGACGACCCTATCCCCGGTAAAGCGGACTCCCCCAGGAAACCCTGCAGCCCTGCGAGGGGCAAACGGGAGCGATCTCAATTGTGCCAGCGAAACCACCGGAGACTCGTGGTTGCACGAAGAAGGCGGTGGGGAGGAGGAAATACAGAGGCCATTATTTCCCGAAGAGAACACCCTGGGAGACGCTGAGGGTTGTACGATACAGCCTCCAACAGAAAGGAAAGTAGTTTTTTCTTTACCTAAAAAGAAGGAATTAATTAAACCAGATACCTTCTCCCTGGAGAAAATCTGGGAGGCAATACAAATTGTAAATGACTATCTTTTCAGTCAGATAAATCCTCTGGTTTCAGTGGTAAATACAACAATGGAGAGAATGGGAAGATTAGAGAAAGATATGAATTTACAAAAGGAAAAATCTGAGAAAATTGAGAAAGAATTTAAAGAGATGAAAAATCTTCAATGTAATGTTATAAAAGAAAATTCAATGTTAATGAATTGCTTAGAAAATATGGAAAATCAAATAAAGGGGAGAAATTTACGTTTAATAAACTTTCCTAGAGATCCGATGGTGACCCCACGTGATATGTGGAGGAAATATTTACTCCAGGCATTGAAGATTTCAGAGGAAATGATCCCTCCTACAGCTAAGATGTATTATATACCACCATTTAAAAAAGTGGAGAAGGAAGGAGAAAAAGAATTTCAAATTTTAACTCCCATGATATCAAACAAAATGGAAACACCAGTACTGGATGTAACAAATTTGTTGGAAACAACGCAGAGTGAACAAGTAGAGCCAGCAACTCTTATAGTGACGTTTCTACTTGAATCGGATAGAGATTGGATTTTGAGATCATACTTTCGACACAGGACTGAGATTTTTCTTGGTTTGAATGTTGGTATATTCCCTGATTTAGCCAGAAGCACTCAGCTCCGGAGAAAATTATTTTTGAGTCTGAGACCACAAGTACAAAAATGGGAGCTATGTATATCCTTAAATATCCGTGTAAATGTTATGTAAAATATAAAAATGTTTCGTACATGTTTTTTCAACCAGAGCAGATGGAGAAGTTCCTGAAAAAGTATTCGTTAGAAATAACAACTTCCTCTCCTGTAATGGAAGGCTAAGTACTATTATCCCTCAGTTGGATCCGCAATAAGGAATTCTCCTGTATATGGAATCCCGCAATTTCTGTATTGCAAAATGATTATTCATGAGGTTGAGTAAAGGATCTCCCCCTAGATACGAGGACTTTAAAGCAGAATGTTTAGGGAAAGATGAAAAGGTGTTTAGTTGTAATAATGTTAATGCTTAAAACTGCTATCTACACAAGAATGTTTTATCTTGATGTATTTTGGATAATTGCAAAATTAAAAATTAAAAAAAACAAAAACATATTTGGGGAGGAAAGGAGAAGACAAGTAGAACAAAATAGTCATGTGAGGCAGGGAATAATGAATATTCAAAAGCTTACATATTCACAGGGTTATTCACACGGGTGCTGCTATGCTTACGTGGGCCTTCTTCCGGTGGACTTGGCAGGCAGAGGTGGTCACACGAGGTCCTGAGGTCAATTTCTTTCTCTCTTTCTTTTTGGCCCATGGCCTCGGGTGTGGGGCTCCTACCAATGGGGAGGAGGAATACTCTTCCAAGGCCCAAGGTGATGCTACATTTCTATCCTGGGGAGGTCTTTCTTCACTTTCAGTGGGAGGGATGTGAGTGCCAACAAAATGTCGGAAGAGTCGCCGGGGAGAAGGAAGAAGCACGTAAAAATTAAAAAGTGCAAAAAATATATATAAATATTATTCGAATAAAGCATTTAAAGAATTAAACACGGGAGCTATGTAATGGGACAATCACAAAGTGGTTACCCCTAGATATAGCAACCGCACATCACCACACATCATGGGGGTCCCTTGATGACTGGTTGTTGAAGACACCTAAAAAAGAAACAATTAGAAAAAGGGATTTAATTATATCATTCACATATATCAGTGAGTCTTACAGGGATCTTGCACTTAGATCTTGAATTTAGTAGCAACAGGCAAAACAAGAAACCAGCCTAAAGAGAAACATAGGAGAAGTGAAGAGAAAATGACCCAGTCTGCCCCCTCTCAATACGTGAGGAATTAACCCCTTCAGAGGAAAGTCTCCTGCATCTTATAGAACACTGATAGGAAACAAGTTCACATGAAAAGTGAGCAAGTTTGGGAAATAAAGGAGATTGGAGGGTATGATGATGTAATTAGGCTCTAGATAAAAGTTGATTGCTAAATTTGGCATCCGGAAGAAATTAATATTTAAATCATGCTGCAAAATTAGTAACAAATACACACAAACAAATTGCCACATAAAGGGGCCGATGCAATAAAGTCACAATGATATTAAGTAGGAGGCAGTACAGAAAAGCAGTTTTTTCTGCTTTTCTGTACTATTTTTTGATGTGCACAGCTATTAACTCCTGCTCCAGGCAGGTGTTAATAGATGACAGTTAAATGTGCGTCCGAGACGCACATTTTTTTTTTTTTGCATTGGGATTGAATGCCTAATAGCCTCATTCACATGCATTTGCATGTGATGAGCTCTATTAGATTCACTCCGCGTTGGAGGCACGTTGAATATGCACTAATCCCCTTATTGCATTAGGGGATTGATTAGCACCTATTCTACTGTATTGCATTGGCCTCAAAGCGGGTCTAATATAGGGCTTTAACATTGGGAGGATGATATGCAGTGCCACTTACCTGGTTAAGCTCCCCCTTAATCAGTTAGGTAGCGCTAGCTGAAAAGTCGACTGAGTGACCGGCTGCCACATAGCTGGCTAACATTTTGGCTGTCTTATAGTTATCCAGGTAACTATAAGATAGCCGAGTTTATTCAGCAATGTAGCCAGGCTGCTTAAATAGATCCCAACGTTCCACAAGTGGAACATTTTTTTAAATGATTTTAATTACTCCAAACCTAAAGAAAATCAAATTTTCAACCATTTAGCTTGAGAGTATAGAACTTGAACAGTCTAAATCCAAAAATGTGATGTTCCTAGATGAATACTCTTAAAGATATGAATATGCAAAGTAGGTCAAAAACTGAAGTTTTGACATAGTTTGACCTTTTCACCTTTTGGTATGATACTGAGTGTCAATAAAGGACTAGTGTGATATATTCAAGTTCCCAAGGGTTTTCTGATCATGTTGGCATAAATCTTTCTTTTGTAGGTAAGATACAAATTGATCAGCACCAATTTATGTTTGCATGTTCCACAAGTGGAACGTTGGGATCTTTGTGGTTCAAAATATACACATTTTTGAAAAATGAATAAAATGCAAAAAACGATTCACAAATATTTTAAAAAATGGTAAATTACATATAATCCCATGCTCTCTCTCATGCATAAACATACACACAGACTTCTCATTCTCATGCTGTCTCTCAAGCACATACACAGGCTTCACTCCCATGCTCTCTCTCTCTCTCAAACATACATACACACAGGCTTATCACTCCCATACACCATATGAGGAATCTTACTGTCTCCTGGGCCTCCATCTCAGGATGCAAGGACTGAGCAAGGTCCTCTTCTCGGGCCGCGGGAGACTAGCTCCGCGACAGCGTCTTCTTCTCGGGCCCCGCGAGACTAGCTCCGCACGAGCGAGACTAGCTCCGAGACGCCGTCCTCTTCTCGGGCCCCGCGAGACTAGCTCCGCACGAGCGAGACTAGCTCCGAGACGCCGTCCTCTTCTCGGGCCCCGCGAGACTAGCTCCGCACGAGCGAGACTAGCTCCGAGACGCCGTCCTCTTCTCGGGCCGCGCAAGACTAGCTCCGCACGAGCGAGACTAGCTCCGAGACGCCGTCCTCTTTTCGGGCCGCGCGAGCGAGACTAGCTCCGCGACGGTCCTGTTCATTTCCTAATTTGGAATACAATGAAAACTCAGAAGTACTTGACTGTTGAAGAAGCAGTTGAACAAGTTTTGGGCGATTCTGAAGCTACAGAAGCTGATATTGTGATTTTACCACATGGCTGTTGTGGCAGCTTGGAAAATTCACTGCCATCTGCTTGGAAAAGAAGCAATGAGCCACTTGGACTTCCTACGTGAAGTATCTACCGTAGCAATGAAATGTGGCCTTTCAAGCTACCGCATCCGGAAAGGAGGTCCTACAGCATCCATAAGTGCTGATGTAAAGGCATCACAGCCTCACTTCTTGTCCACAACTTCCCAAGGCCGATGTGCTGTCTGCTCCAAAAATACTAAAAAGTGGTGTAAATTTTGTGGTAAACGTTTACATGAAAAATGTTTTCCAGATTATCATGCTTGATTTTTTTGACTAATTTTCATTCTTATGTATGATATCAGCTGTAGTATTGCAGTATGTTACAAGAATTACCTAAAATAAAGAAATGTTACAAGAATTACCTAAAATAAAGAATTTTTGAAAAAGTACTTTTTGACTCCTGAAGATCCCAACGTTCCACTAGTGGACATGCGTTTTTCTCAAAAACCCATAGTCCGATTTCCTTGAAAATTGTTTTATACCATATTTGGGTCTAGTTAACTAAGATATGTAAAAAGGGGCATCAGGAAATAAGTCCTTCAATGAGCGGGATCTAAAAGGTTAATATCTCAGCCAAGTGGGCTGGGTAAATTTATCTGGCTTACTTGCTCAGCTGGATGGCAGCTGAATATTGGTCTCTTTGTGTGCATGGGAAAATATTTAGTCCATCCTAAAGAGCTGTCACGAAATGAGAATAAGGTACAACTTGATGGATCTATGGTCTTTTTTCATCCTGACCGACTATGCAATTATGTACGGTACATTGCTCAAAATGTTTCCCACATGTTTTGTTATTTTTCTGTAAGGAAGGTAAAAAAAAAAACCAACAGTTTTCTAATGTCGACTGTTTATATCTTTGTCTGAATGCATTATATTCTGACATTTTATATCACATTCTATTTCTAATGCGGTGTAAATTGTCTTTGTTTTCTTGGCATTTGGCCTTAATCAGATATCGACGAGTGCATGCCGCGCAATGAGACGCTTTGCTCTCAGACCTGCATCAACACCCCTGGCAGTTACCGATGTGAGTGTCAGGAGGGCTATTCCCTGCACGAGGACGGAGTCACGTGCACCAAGGGAGACCCAGGTATGCCTTTGTGTGTGTGTCTCTCTCTCATTTCTGCCTCTCTTTGACTTCTACTTCTAGTTCCTCCTCCGGAGGGCCCTCATTGCTCTCGCTTCATAACCTGCCCTTTCCAAGGGTGGGACCCTCATCAGCACTGAGGGCTACAAGGATGTCTTCTTCAAGGGTAACCCTTACTCCTATTCTTGTGGCAGCAGGGACCACAATTGTATTGGCAGCTGCCTCCCTTCCCTGTTTAAATGTATCATTACCTTCCTGCCATGCCCAATTTCTGCTGCCAATTTCTGCTGCCCCGTTGGACAGGAGACTTGAGCTTAACTGTCCTATGCTGTAATACGCAGAGCCACAGCCTGATTTTTGGCTCCAGATTTTATTTCTTTAGCGCACTGTTACAATACCATGTGAAAAAATTAACAAAATGAACGAAAAGCATATACAGCACACTATTCTTATTGGCTGCCTGGATGCAAAGTCTGCGGGTACATTTTTTTTACTCATGGATTTTGCACCAATTTTCAAAGTGAAAAGCTTCCCTTTGAAAATTGCCTTAGGGCAGAGGTTCCCAAACCTGTCCTTGGGGACTCCCAGCCAGTTGCGTTTTCTTCATTGCGTGCAAATTTACCTCATGCATATTCATTGTGGCTATCCTGATAACCCGACTGGCTGTGGGTAATTTACCCACGAAAATCCTGATCTGCTCTTTGTGCGAGTAAGATTTCCAGCGTAGGTGATAATTCTCAAAGAATAGGACATATGCATATACCTGTGTAGGTGGCATGCAGCCTATTTCAGGGGTGGCCAACTCCAGTCCACAAGAACCACCAACTGGCCTGGTTTTCAGGATATCTCCATTAGAATATGCATGAGATATAATTGCATAGAATGGGGGCAGCATAAACAAATCAATTTCATGCCTATTCATAGTGGATATCCTGAAAATCAGGCCTGTTTGTGGCTCTTGAGGACCAAAGTTGGCCATCCCAGTCCTATTTTATAATCTTCAAGAGCAATGTGTGAACTTGCAGCGTCACATGCAAATGCTAACAGAGGAAAAAAGGAGCAGTTTAGGGGAGTTTTGTGGTGGCATTCAGAAGAACGCGTACAAGTTGCTTTTAAAGTCTCAAGGATACTAAGATTCCCATGCAAGCCCTTATTACAGGTAAATGGGCTCATTTTTTTAATTTAAAAATTTCATTTGCCGCAAACTTCCATACAAAACTGTATTCAGTGCACCTTATGAAAATTGCTACAGTTTTTCTTTATATAATGGGAAGAGAAAGTATGCATGTTCCCACATTACAAAAATATGTGTGTACTTTTGGGGCAGAAATATACAGTACTTTATTATTTATTTATTAAAATATCTTATAGTCTGCAGCATCCAATTACATTATCCTGTGATAAACACAAACGCACATACTATTAAAACATTACAAATAAAAGCAGCACATATTTAAACAAATGTATTAATTAAAAACCTCCTTAAAAAACCAGTGTTTTAATGGCCTTTCTAAAAAGTTTTATACCCCTTTGTTATCTTACATCCCTTGGAAGATGATTCCAATAAAAGAGGTTTGCAACAGAAAAAGTCCTTAATCTTGCTGCAGCCTATATTCCCGGGCAGAAGGAGTTATTAACCAATGTGTTCCAGAGGAACCCAGGGTATGAGATGGAGTCTGTCAATGCAGTTTGCTTGTCAAGGAACAGCTATGCTGTCCATATAACAACTTAGTTTAAAATCATCAACTTAAATAATGTTCTCCATTTAATGGGAAGCCAATGAAGATCCATCAAAACTGGAGTGATGTGGACATGAAAACCCACACCTCTCAACACTCTGGCTGCTGCTGTTTGTACCAGATCTAAAACCCGATGCAAATTACTAGGCAACCCACCCATAAACTATGACAGTAGTCTAGGCGACTGACCTATGACTACAGGTTGAAGAGATGTCCGAAATAGGTCTTCAGGAAGCAGATTTGTTTAGAGGTTTCAATTAAAGCTTTAATTTATAAAAGGCTGTTCTGGCTAATTTCTGAATATGTGGTTTCATTGCTAGCCCACTGGCAAGTATGACCTTCAAAACCTTTCCTTCATAGCTCAACATTAACCTTCTGCAGAACCAAACTGGTTTTTACAGAGGTCTGTTTGCCAACCAAAATCAGTTTTTCTATTCAAAGACAGGGGAGCCCAGAGCTGGGAAATACTTTGCCTTCATGAAACGCTGCACCTGAAGCTGCTCAGAGTGAATATTGTACTGATTCTCATGTTGTCATTAGGCAATTTTCCCCTGCCTATAAAATCTCTTGTGCTTGCGTTGTGAGCTGCATGCCAAAGGGCCACACCCCTTAAGCAAATTTTCCTAGATTGCTCTGTTTTTCCTAACTAATTCGGAAGAAAAAGAAGGGATCTATCCATGCTGTCCCGATGAAATTAGAAGATCCCATCTCAACTCCCCAAGCAAGTCTTCATCATTTTTTTCCAACCATTTACAATGTGCAGGGCCAAGTGAACTTGAGGGCTCGGCCTCTGTTCTTGCAGATTTGTCAATCTCGCTTAGTCCTATCACTAGACCTCCACCTCCTTTAGATATATGGAAGTCCTCAGTCTTGGAGGGAAATGTCCTGAATACAGAAATGTTTCAGTTACACCTACCTTCATTGGGTCCAGCGCTGTTGGTTTGAGTGAGGCTGATAACCTGCCCCATTGGTGAATCCTGTTGACTCTTCATAGATCAATCTGGTTTTCACCAAATTCATCCCCATGGAATGCTCTATGTACTCTGGAACATTTTCTGGTAACTGGAATGGATAGACATATGATATCATTTCAAGATCTGCACTCTCAAGTGGGTAATCATTCTCAGCTATTACAGGATCGTAAACATAATCTCAAATTTCTACTCTTCATCTTTAGCATAGATCAGAGAAATGAGATTTTGCATATATTTAGAGAAAATCACGATAGACATTTTAATTTATAATTTTTAAATTGTCATTTTGTTAGTTCTCTTAGACCTGAAGATATGCTAAAGAGATTCTACTTGGAACTTCTCCTTCCCTCTCAAGATATACCTCCTATAGCTATAGTTGTTTGATACATCAGATGTGCCAGTTGTTAACACTTCAGTAGTTGAAGACGCCACTCCTATTTGTAATTATTTGCCTTCCCTTGTCTTCACATTCTCAATGGGACAGCCTGCTGACTACTACTTTGTTAGCTATGTTTCTATATGAGAGTGATAGGGACTGTACTTTAAAATCGTTCTTTAGACTTAGGGATAATGTCCTTTTAGGTAATAGAATATTTCCTGACATGTCAAAATCAACACAATAGAGACGTAAACCTTTTCTTCAAATGAAATCAAGGATACTTGCTTTAAGAGCTAAGTTTATACTAAGATTCCCATGCAAGTGTTGTATTACTTTAGCAAGTGCTAGATATATATTTTATGATTCAGACCAGCTACAGAAGTTTCTTCAAATAGGATTAACCCCTAGGGTTTGTGGTAGTGTAAGGTTATATGAAGCTTGGTTGGAATTTTTCTTCTCAAATATTTCCTTGATTGCGCTCACCCTTAATGAGGACTATTTTCAGGGAGCAAGATTAATGATTTATGTTTCTCCAAGCCTTTCTCATGTTTTTTCATATAAGAATAATCATTGTTATTCTATATTCAAGATGTTTTCTTGATTTGTATATCTAAAATCTAATAAGGAAATAATTAAAAAAAAAAAAAGAATATTCAAAGACAATCCATGTTCCCTTAGCCACCCTTTAACTGGACATGGATGCTTCAAACAGTGAACGGGGTAAACCTCCTTTAACATCAGAAGGTATAAAAAAAAAATTTGAATATCATCCACATACAAGAAATATTACAAGCCCCACTTCTGAAAAACAGTGTCCATACTGATTCTTGAGAGAGTACAACTACTCATACTGACAGGGACAGCTCTAGACTAACTGGTACCCTGTGTGAAAAATGAAATTAGCACCCCCCACCCACCCAGCCCACCAACAAAAACACGTGTCCATGCACTTCCTGCACGTGGTATAATTTCAAAGGGAAACCCTGTGCCATAGGTACATTGTACCTGTTGGACTGCAAGCCCCACATGGGTTTAAAGATTGCCTTGTAAGTTGTTAAAATAACAGGAGAAAGAAATACATAATAGTGGCAATTACAGTAATTAAAATAACAGTGCACAGAAAGGACCATTACCAAGTTCTGTTGCTATAACGTCTGATTGTTTCTGACCTGGTAGAAGGCTGCAACATTTTACTGCCATACCCCCCTTCCCTCTCTTACCCCCCTCCCCCACTCTCTTCTCTCTCTCTCTCCCCTGCTGCTCCAACCTACCAGCTCTCTCCCCCACTCAACAGAAGCTTTATTTCCACTTTTCCCTTCTAACAGTAGTATTAGCAGCAACAACATTTTCTCCTCTTTCAGGCTCCCCACCACCATCACCCCAGCAGCAGCTTTCCTGTCTCCCCTTCCCCCCACCCCAAAGCAGCAGCTTTACAGTCCCAACCTCTGTCCAGTTTAGCTCAGCTCCGAACTAGATCAGATGCTTCCCACCTAGAACTGGCTGCTGCTCCATTAGTAGGTGCCTGTGTTCCCTTCCTGGGCTGGCTACTTTCTTCTGGGCAGGGGTAGGGAGGAGACAGCTTTGGCTGATGGTAGTGTGCAGGATAGCTTCTCGAGTCAGCGGCATGCAGAGTTGGGCCAGTTTCCTGAGCGTGCACATGAAGAACTGCGTCAGCAGCCACTGACATCTGTGGGCGCTGTACTGTGTGCTTGTGTAGCTACTACCATCCAAATTTGATTGGCTGTTGGTTGCAGTCTAATGATGATGTTATAAAAGCCCTGCTCCAGAAGAAAGGGCACTGGCAGAGAGGGGGTTACAGGCCGGCATCACAGTACCCCCCCCCCCCCCCCCTCAGTCATGGCGCTCTGTGGGGTCACATGGTTTACACACTCCAAAAGCTGACTATGCCTACTGGAATTACCCTGTGCAAGTGATAAAGAGTTGCATTTGTTGCTTCTTTCGTTTCAGCAGCACCCGTATATCTGTCAGATGGATAGTAGGTGTGCCAAAATGTATGCACATCCCTAATAAAGAGCTGGTTATTGCCTGTCCATGACATGTCCATATCTAGTCTATTAGCGTCACCTGAGGAACAATAACTCAATGCAGTGCAATGCAGCTTTATGTACAATTTTGGACTAATATTCTCTCAAGCTATGAGAGATATTTTGCAGGTTGTGAGTTCTTTTGTTGGAGCAACTTCAGAATTAGCAGCAGATGTTGCACATCAGCTTGTGAGATTGCGCAAGCCTGTTCTTCAGATGTTTAGATATGAAGCAGTGGGTAGAAAAATAAGCCCTACATAGCACAGTTCAGCTGACCAATTTCACCGGAATGTCTACAGTCTGTGCAAGTAGAAAAGTATGTGGGATACTATTGATTCTCTTTATGAAGAATAATGTTAGCGTTGGAGGATGATTAAAGCAAGGCATAGCCCATCAGCAAATCCATTTAGGTATGCCACTCACTTTGATTCCAATGAAAACACATTGGTAAAACACAACAGAGCATTTCATTGGGAGATGTCTGCTACAACACAATTATTATTAAGCACAAACACATGCAATAGACTCACATGGATGGCTTTGTTTCTGTGGTGCACAGCTAAACAAGACATGTCTTGTGTTAAGCGAGATGTAAAGCTACAGCTGGGAAAAGGGGAGAGGGCAGGAAATATGTGACCTGGAGAAATGTTCTTTGATGACTGAAAGATTACAGTTCACCTTACCAGCTATTGCAAGCAGGCATAAGCCCCAGATCTACAAGGTCAGAGTTCTGGCTTATATACTAGAACATTTTAAAATTTACATTTCGCTCTTTAAAATTACAGTTAATTTCTCTTCATTGATCTCTGCTGCCTGCTGGGAGGCATGGCTTGTTTTTATTTGTTGAAAGATATTTCACAAAGAAAATCTTTATTTAATATTTGCTGGTTTCAAGTGTTGCGATATAAATTAAACTTAAAAGGATAACTTTCAAATAACTGTGGGCGAGCCCAAATACCTGTGAATATGGCTGTGCAAGATCTACCCTGGTACTTTTATAAACTAATCATATACATACAGGTTATAAAATACATGTAAATCTACCCAACAACATTCGTGCGTATGTAAAGATACATGCAAATATATAAATAAGTTAGCCGAATAAGACTCAAATAGAGCTACTTATCCAGCTAAGTAGTTCTATTTGAGACTTATCCAGCTATCTTACGTAGCTGTTTAAATAGCTTTATTTGAGCCAGATAAGTCTCAAAAAGCACTACTTATCTAAGTGATGACCACTTAGCTGGATAAGTTGGAATTTATCCGGCTAAGTGGCGCTGACCCGCTGTATACACACATAATGCAATAAATGTGCATAGTTTACTTTCTATTTTGAAATGACAGGCACAGAGATTTTACCTGCAAAATTCCAGTAGGACTTACTTGTGTAAGTCCCTATTGATGTGTGTAAGTGGCACGTTTTCTAACGTGTGTGTGTGTGAAGAAAAGTAATCTGTTTTCTGATTTCTCCATCAGTTCCCCCATTCCATCTGCAGGTCATCATGATTCCCCCCACCCGGTTCTTCAGCCCGAATGCCCCACAGTTCACCCAGCCCTCCCACCCAACCAATACTGCACAATAAGCATGTTTAATATCACTTGCGCCCGATAATGAGCAGGTGTACATAAGTTGCCAAATCAACATGTGTAAGTCTCTTATAAATCGGCAACTTACACATGTAAAGTCTGGCCTTACCCCAGAACGCCCCTGCTGCCCCTTGTTCACATGTGTGTATTTGCGTGTGAACCCTTATTTATGCATGTATGTTTGAAGTTTATAAGATAGCATCTACTCGAGTACTTGCTATCTACGCATGTATATGCTAATTTTTTTTTTCCACACACAAACTTTTGAAAATCCACCTTTTAGTTTATAGTTATCTGAAACATGCCATGCTTTTGTAAATGAACTTCAAAGCCTCAGCCTGCAATACAAAACTGCTTGGGCTGAATCTGAAGTGTGAATTCTTGGTGACATATCTTTAGTGAAATTAAGGTGAGTTTTGCTATTTAAAAAGGTCAACATGCAAACAAAATAGCCTTATTTAACCCTCTAAGCACAAGCTGCTGAATTATTTCATGTGTAATTGTAAATCACTTTTTTTTTTTTTAACTTATGAGATGTCTGAAACTACTTATCCACCACAAGTACCTTTATACTGTTGCAATTCTAAAAGTCATTCCTTGGTAGAACAAATACAGTGGCTCCAGAAATATCTTTAAACATAGCTGAATTTGTTTTGTGCTCCAGGGATTTAGAGACAGATATGAAAGGATTTATATAACGCATAGAACGGAAGAAAATTCTTAATAATAATAATGCCCTTCCGTGGATGCAGATTCCCTGTTTAAAGTACTACAGTCCAATTTGGTAAAGCAGATTGACAGAAGCAAACTGGTATTTTTATAGGGGGGGGGGGGGGGCGGGGGGTTGCATAAAAACACAAATATGGCATATAGCATAAATAGCCAAGGAAACCATAGGAGATGTCATCTTGATTTTTTTTTAGACTGACTTACGATGTCCTGTACCAACTTCTAGTCATTAAAGTGCTATGCAATGGTCACATGCCACCTTGTGGTGCATTTGCTACTGCACCATAACAATTCATGCTATTAGAGTTCTAAATTATTTTCTTCTAATTCCAGCATCAACAGAATAAGGCTCTAAATCATCTATGCAAAACAAATACAATGTAAAAGCTTGGATCTTCCCCCAAATCTTTTACAGCTGAATTCACATAGCATATGAAATTTAAAACAACAAATATTCATTCGGTTACAGGGAAATGTAGTAAACATTAACCCAAGAGGTCCAATGGGAGACATGATGCTTGCGTTATGCACAAAAGAAATGCTACTAATGTGAATGTATTCTTGCCCTGTGGGATTGTGTTTATTTACTGTGTACAGTAGAACTACTGTTTGCAATGATACATCTAAAGAGGAACACATGTCAGTAGTGTTCTTTCTTGGACTTCTTCACTCAGGGATGCTACCTTAGTAGACGTCCCCTGAGGCTTTCCAGGCCTCACTCTTACTGAAGATCAGTGGGATTGCATCAAAAGCTTGTGGTGCTCACCTTTCGAATAAGCTGGTAAATTCTGCTTCACCAGCACTATTGCTTTGGGAGCTGCCTGACACATCCCTCCAAAGGACTGGAATAGCACAAACCCTGCCAGGAGGACCTTGCACCTTTGTAAACCTTTACTAAATGAAGCCCATGGTATTTCCTTTCTTTAGCACAGCCTCCCTCATGCCTGTGTTAAGTTCAGCGGATCGTGGGTCGGCCACACAAACCCCCGCTCTTACCTCCAGCCCCGACACTGTTATGGACCCCCCCAGACTGCAACTCAGCAGGCCACCATGCTCAAGCAAGCCACCTGCAGCAGGATGCCGCCGACTCACCCCGATGCTGTCCCTAGGCATGTGCTCTCCTCAAACTTAGAAATCCCCCATGGCACCCACAGCAGATGACATCACTGCCTTTGGCCCATAAAAGGGCCTTTCTCTCTGCAGTCCATGCCTCAGCAATAGATCCTCAGCAATAGATACAGCGTGTTCCTGGTCTTCTTTCCTGGTCTTCGTTCCTGTGTTCCTGGTCTGCATTCCTGAGCTTCCGGGCTTTTTCTTGGCAGTCCCTGGTCTTCTTTCCCCAGTTTCTGGTCATCATCTTCATCCTGTGGTCAGTCTTCACATCTTCATCAGGTCCTTCTCTTGTGGTCAGTCTTCTGTTCTTCAGTGTCTTCTGTATCTTCCTGTCCACCTGTGCCATTCCTCACTTCCCTACCTTCCTATCTGTCCTGCCTTCCCTTGGATGGATCTATAGTTCTGACTTCAGCTAGCCTGTCCCTCAACTATGCTTGAATTCCAGCTTCCACCAACTATGCCTGACTCTTGATGACGCTTGAACTCCACCTGCCATTGACCACTGCCTGACTACTAACCACGTCTGTACACTGCCTGGCTGGATCACCACCTACCTCTGACTACGCCTGAACCCAGCCTGCCCCAGACCTTGGCCTGTTATATGACCATCTCCATAGACATCCAGTTCATCAGCAGAGGCCCCCACCTAAGACCTGCCAGCCCCGGCACCCGAGGGCTCAATCTAAGGGGAACGAGGGCTGATATAGTTGAAGCTCCAGTTGGGCCTCTGCCACAGCCAACTCCAACAGCCGATGGTAGGGACCTGAAGGGCTTCTCCCTGCAGGTTGCGCTAACTCCACCTCAGTCCAAGGATCCAAACAGCCTGGCTTGCAACAGCCACTAGGCTGGGCATGGTGTCATTGGTATTAAGTTGGTCTTACAGATGGAGATGTGAACCTCGGGTGCGCTCCCCTCTGCAAGGAAATTATTTCCTCTGTCATTGTATCTAGTGCTTGTGCAATGGAGAGGATATTTTAAAATTACCCGCAGGCCTGCAATTGAATTTTCAAAGGGAAATCCTGAGCACCTGTGTACTTAGCTCTTGCTTTGAAGCAGGTGCAGATTTGTGCATTAAAGTGCATGTGAAGTTTTCAGAGAGAAACCCCTGCCTATACTTTTCCTACCCTGACCTAACCCCACACATTTTTTCCTGTGGATAAAAGTTCACACATTGTGAAACAGCAAATGTGCTTCTACCCACATTAAAAGTGTAGGGGCAATTTTACAATCATGTTTTAATGGGGGTAAACATTTATTTGCATAAAATAATTTGAAAATTGCTCTCCATTAATACCAGTTGAGATCCAAATTGTCTTGTTTTCTTTTACAGATGAGGCACAAAGACACAACAGTCCCTAGGTTAACTGAAAGGGGGTAGTTAGTTGATGGATCTTTAAAAAAAAAAAAAAAAAACCCAAAACATTACCTTTTGAACTGATTGATAACATTTCTCAGACACGAACTCTAGCACTTAATCTCCATGAAATCTTATTCCACTGCTCTCACTGCCAACTTATGCACTTTTTCAGTGGTGCAACAAAATCCCATCTGTGCTCGCTCTCCTGAATAGTGCATGCAGGCCTCCGGAATGGGGAATCTAACCAGAGCTGCCTTCATTCATTACCGCCCTGGAGCTTAACCTTGCTCTACAGGGAGCTGGTTTCCTTAAGCTGGCATCATTGACAGGAGCTGCTGCAGTACTTCCACGTTCAGCCCTCTATTTTCAGAGAGGCTGGCAGGCGCCCTCTACTGGACCATGCCCAATGCACACCTGGATAGACCATAATTGTCTGAGTGAATGAATCACAACAGTGTAACCAGTAATAGGGGGTTACAATATCATTTTCTAATACCATACACACTACAGCTCTCTGATAACAGTGATAAAAAAAATAATTTGCATCATGTTTTTTTTTGGTTCTGACATCCTTAGAAGTCCGAAAAGATGACTGCAGAATGCAGACAAGTTTAATCTGATTTGACTTAATGTCCAAATTTAGAAATAAAGGTCAACAAATAGGTTAAAAACGATAGCTTTTCATTGGACTAACAATACATTTGTGCGGGTGTAAATGTGTGTCTGTGAGCACTTTGAAAAATCAGACTAAAAGCTGTATTTTCTATAGTCAGACTTCAAGTTACCCTCCCTATTGTTCAGCAAGGATTTTGATTGTCCAACAGATCTTCTGCATCTCACCACTTTCACTGAGAATTACAGTGGTTCTGATACCTAAGACCAATGGTCATGAGCTGCATGCAGTGGTTTCTTATATTAGCATAGCAGTTGTCAGCTGCTCTGGACCTTATGGCCCACTAAGTCTGTCACCACAGACCCTCTTTTATCTCCAGTCATCTCCTTCCCTTGCCTTTGTCATTGTCCCAATAGGGTTGCTAACTTTTCCACAGACCAGGACTGGACACTTGGGGATCTGGTTGGGGGGGGGGGGGGGGGCAGAGAGGATATCTGACCCTCCCCTCATTTGCATAAATTTGAATCAGTTTGAAACATACGCTTTCTCGCTCTCCCACACAAATACATGTGCACTCTCTCTCTCTTCACTACAGTTGTGTTTGTGTATGCATGCCTGGCAGGTGAATAGGGTAGACAGTATGTGTGTGTACATGCTGTTGTTATTACGTGTGTTTTAGTGGATCCTTGGGTGCTGTGGAGATGACCACGCCCATGGGGAGGAGCCCAGTGAGGAGCCACAGCACTGGGCTAGACTCTATACACAAAACACCGGAATTGAGCTCTTTTATTATACAGCTTGAAGATAGCCACGAGGTGGCAGTGATGAGTTGTAGTCTTAGGGACCTCAGCAGAGGGAACCCTTCTCTCCTAGGTGACGTCAGGAGGTTCCTCAGCAAGGAGTTACTGTGGATGAGACAGATGAGATATTAGAGTACTCACTCGGTGTTAGCTGTTATGGATGCGATTCCACCAGATAGTTGTCATAGGTACAGGCACTAAGGCAGGGAGAGCA
Organism: Rhinatrema bivittatum; assembly: GCF_901001135.1. Classification (NCBI taxonomy): domain Eukaryota; kingdom Metazoa; phylum Chordata; class Amphibia; order Gymnophiona; family Rhinatrematidae; genus Rhinatrema; species Rhinatrema bivittatum. The sequence goes on from NC_042615.1 coordinate 762,632,053, forward strand.
GGCCCTCAAGGAGCGAGTACCTGTTCCCTGAATGGCACCTGAAAGTAGAACAGAGGGCCCCTGAGGAGCGGGTACCCAAGTTAGTAGCAAATCCCGAAGGGCAGAAGGAAAGCTTCCTGCAGGCAGCAGGGAAGTGGCAGAGGAGCGCAGACAGGAACAGTTCGAGTCTATTCGAGCCTTTGCCAACTCAATGAGCTAGCAATCTTGAGAAGCAGATATACCCAAATTGGCGTGACGGCAGTTGAGGGAATGCCCTTGAGGTTCACGCCACTGGGTGTACTTAGGCGTGGGTTGCGCATGTGCACGCGCACCCTAGCAGGTACCCGGGAGGAGCAATGGCTGCACCATAGCCGTTCCAGGGACGCCTGAGAAGTCGGCTTGACGACGCTGCGGTAGCCATCTTGCCCAAGTAAGCGGGAGGAGCCGAGATAGGGAGTGCAACAAGCGGGGCGCAACACATGCACACGCACCTGGGGTTTTGATGGTGTGTGCCTGTACACGCTTGGGGGTGGGTTGGGGTGGATGGTGTAGTTTGGTATTTTTGCCCCATTTCACATCAAGCTGATCTAGCTTTTTCCCTCCCTACTGCCCCTAGTTACCAAGTTGCCACCTTTCTGCTTTTGACCTCTGTCCCTTCCTCCTGCCCCCTAGCCCTAGCTGCATGAGTGTGTAAGAAAGAGTGAGAGCATGTGTTTGTGCCCCTCAGGCACTGTGTTGCTTTTTCCTTCCCTGCTGCCCAGAGTCACCTTTTCGCTTTTGCCCTCTCTCCCTTCCTCCTGCCCATGGCCAGCTGACAGAATGAGTGTGAGTGAGCAAGTGTGCGCTTTTGCCCATTATAGACCGCCTCAAACATTTGCCCTCGCTCCCTTCCTCCTGCTCATTTCCACCCGATGGCTGCATTCCTGCCAGCATAGACTGGAGACAGAGGCGAGGTTTGTTGGTGCTGCTCATGCACTAATTTATTATTTATTTATTTATTATTTATTTATTTAGAGTTTTTATATACCGGCCTCGGAGGGAACTTTCCTTCTGCTCCCCCCACCGTCTCCTCCCTTCCCCTATCTAATCCACCCCCAGCCCTACCTAAATCCCCCCCCCCCCGACCTTTATTTCAGGAGTTACACCTGCCGGCTGCTGGCGCACCATCCCCTGGCACGGCCGCTGTGCCGGAGGACTCAGGATCATCCCGGACTGTCTCCAGACCGCCGCCCCGCCCCCGCCTCCACCCCCTTCCTGCCCCTTTTTCAAAGCCCTGGGACATACACACGTCCCAGGGCTTGCGTGTGTCACCGAGCCTATGCAAAATAGGCTCGGTGCACGTAGGAGCAGGTTTTCAGGGTTGCGTGCGTAAGTTACACGTGTAACCCTTTGAAAATCTGCCACATAGCCTGTCTAGTCTGCTCATCCACATCAGCTCTAGCCCAAGAGAGGTCAGTTCCAAATGAGCTGAAAACCCAAAAGGAGCAGGAAAAAAAGTAAATAAATCTTACCTTTGGATGAAAGATGCAAAAGTAAATTGAAAAAAAAACAGAACAATTTTCTGTGGAGGTTTTTTTTTTTTTTATTGTTCTACTTCATTGCCTGCAATTGTTTGTAAGATCTATGTTCCATTACTGCAGGAATGGCGAACGCCAGTCCTTGAGAGCCACAAACAGGCCAGATTTTCAGGATATCCGCACTGAATATGCCTGAGCTAGATTTGCATGCACTGCCAACACTGTTTGTAAATTTATCTCATGCATATTTATTGTGGATATCCTGAAAACTTTGTTTGTGTGGCTATTGAGGACTGGAGTTGTCCACCCCTGCATTACTGGGTCTGTTGCAACTCAAACTCTCCCATCGGTGCAACATATTAAAAATTGTGATAACTGTGGAAGTAATTTTCAAAAGGATTTAAGCATATAAAACTGAGTTTTACGCATGTAAATGGACTTCTGAAAATTCACTCTGTAGGGCTGATTTGTCAAAAGGTTTTACACGTGTAAATGGAGTTTTGAAAATCACTATGCTACATCCTGTTTTTAAGCATGCAACTCTTTCAAAAATTACCTCCTTAGAACATAACTCAAGATCTTGTGTTTTTTTTTTCTTGTTTTTAATTTTTTTGGCAGGAGATTTTGAGAAATCTAATGATGTGATGAAAACAGAATCCTGTTCAGATTCCTGTAAGGAATTTCACCAAATAAAGCAAACTGTTCTCCAACTGAAACAAAAGGTACACACCTTTAGTTAAAGATTCTTGGAACATACTTTGCTTAGAATATATATGGTTGGGTAGGAGGGGGAGAAGGGGCAGGGCCATTGCAAGGGTTGGGCAAGCAGGGAGACTGCCCAGCGTGCCAAAAAATGGGCCCTTTTAAGTCAGTCTGCAAATCCGTAAGGACAGAGCTGGAAAGTGAAGGGGGCACCAAAAGTAACCCTTGCATGGGGCGCCCTTTTGCCCTGGCAAAAGGGGAGTTGTGTGAGTGCGCATATGTTTGTTTGTATACACTGTCAAGCAGAGAAGATATCTGTCATTCTTTCTTCCTCTGCTCTGTAAAAATTGTTGTACCACAGTATGGCACTGGCCCAGTTCAATAAAAAAGATTTTGATGTTTTATGATGGTGGTAATTGTTGTCCTCAACCATGATGTAGTATGATGATTTAAGATGGGCGAAGGGGTAGCCTACTGGTTAGAACAATGAGCCGAAAACAAAGGAAACCACTTTCCCACTAACATTCCTTGTGTTTTTAGATGAGTCACTTTATTATCCATTTGGGCACCGCTTCAGGTACTCAGTTAAGGGTAGATTTTAGATTTTCAAAGGCTGGCGCGTGCGAAAACTGGGATATACGCGCATGGCTGAGCGCTGTCCCGCTGAAGCGCGTGCCGGCACCCGGTGGCCCGCGCAACTTACTATTGCTCCGGAGAGCAGGTAAGTTTGGAAATGAAAAAAACAAAACTAGTTAGAGGGGATTTAGGGGTCGGAGAGGATAGGGGAAAAGGCAGACAGGGTAGATAGGGGATTTAGGGAGCTTAGGAAGGAGGGAACTGGGGAAAGGCCTTATCGCGTTGTTGTGTGATTCTTACAAAATTTACCGTCCTTATGCATGCGAGTCGGCACTCGCACACACATATGAGCTCGCCAATATAAAATCGGTGCGTCCATGTGCACGCGCCGGGAACTGCGCACAGATAGATGTCCGCTTGTGGGTCTTAACATTCACCTTTTAGATTGGAAGCTCTTTGCAGAAGGGACTTATTGTACCTGAATTCTAAAAATGCTGAAAGCTGCTTTGACCATTATTTGGAATGGTAGGCTAAACATCCCAAATTATAATTATGTGAACTATACAGAAAAATGTTAGTGAGCCAATTCACTAAAGGCTTGATTTTCAAAAGCATTTACACAATTAAAACTGGGTTTGCATGTGTAAATTGCACATTACCCAGGTAAGTGGGTCTGGAAAATTGCTACTATATATGCCATTACATTGTCAGTAAGTTTTACCTGTGTTAAGAGCACTTAACGCAGGTAAATGGCTTTTAAAGATTGCTACAATAGTGTGTTACATTTACATGTGCTTCTCCTTTGAAAATTCACCTATAAATATTTTCAAAAGTCAAATTCAGATTTCTGTGGCTCCTTGATTCCACACTGAATTTCTGTGAATATTCTTTGATTTTTCCCAGCGTTTTTGGAAAATCTTCAATGAAAGTTTCACAGTGAATCTGTGAAAAATCTAGAAACTCCTTTGAACTCAGAATCAGACTGAAATTTGCCTGGTTGGAGTTCAAACATTTAATTATTTTCACATCTCTAAGGATGAGTCATATTTTGAAACATAGAAACATAAAAAGGTGATGGCAGAAAAAGATCGTATGACCTATCTAGTCTACCCATCCAAACCTATTAATTAGGATTTATAATCCCTACCACTTCCTCCTCTGTCTTTATCCCATGCTTTCTTTGTCTAAATCACTACCATGGGGAAGCTGTTCCAATCATCCACCACACTCTTCAGAATTTACCCCCCTCACCCTCATCCCATGACCCCTTGTTTTAGATCCTCCTTTTCTTTGAAGGAGGCTCACCCCCTAAGCATGGAAACCACACACTGCTAGTATTTCCACTCTCATCAGTGTGAATTCCATTTACCACTACACTTTGTCACCTCCCATTCAACCAGTTTCTAACTCAAGTCACTTTAGGCGCCATATAAAGGATGCTCAGTTTATTTATTAGTCACCTATGTGAAACTGTGTCAAAGGCCTATTGAACTCCAACTTGTCAGATTCGTCTGACAAGACCTATCTCTAGTAAAACCATGCTGCCTTGGATCTTGCTATCCACTGGATTCCAGAAACTGCACTATCTTCTGTTTTAGTAATGATTCCATTAATTAGATCACCACAGAGGTCGGACTAATGAGCCTATGGTTTCTGGTCTCCCTCTTACTTCCACTTTTAGGAACCACATCCACCCATTTCCAGTTATATGGATCTACTCCTGGCTCTTCAATGAAAAATATAGAAAAACAGAGCTGTCAGAACTTCTCTTACTTAGTACCCTCGGGTGTGTCCCATCCGGCCCCATTGCTTTATTTACTTTATGTTTAGTTAGCTCTTCATCAATATACTTTTCTGAAAACTGATTGAGGTTTACCTCACTTCCAGTCTTATTTGTACTCTTGTATGGTCCTCCACGCGATCCTCCGACACAGTAGCAAATGGCTGCTGTGCAGGAGGCCTCTGGCCCTGCCCCTGGACTGCCCCTTTTGTAAAGCCCCGGGACTTAGACGGCCATGGATTTACATGCTTAGGGCTTTTAAAATCAGCCCCTAAATGCACATCATCGCAGAGCTGCATTCTACTCCTCATTTTGATTGTGATTTATTTTTATTTTTTTTGATTTTTGATTTTTATATACTGAATATTTAATGTGTTTTGGATTCAAATTCATTTGACTTTAAAAAAATAAAAAGTTATACTGCTTCAAGAATAATGCTTGGTCACTACTGGAGTTCATCAGACCACTCTACCCCTGCAGCACACATTCGCCTTTTTATTTGATATATAAGTGTGCCTTGCGTTTCGGTCCACAATTTGTCTGGGTGAATCCTTTCCATCTCAAAGCTGGGCAGGTAAGTGTGTAAGAGGAGGCTCCGACCTCTGCGGCCCTTCCCTTTAAGAGGCTATACAGAGCTCTGGGAGGCAGTGTGCTTAGGTTCAACATTAGAAGGAAGTGTGTGGTTTTCTCCTGAGTTACCTTTTAGGGGCCTACTCTGTTTGGACTCCAGGCAAAGCCTGTCAGGAGGCTGGGAGTCAAGTCTGGCACTCTTTCTGCCTGTCTACTCCTTGGTGGGGCAGAGACTGCATTCCAGGTTGATTTTGGGGGGGTTTCAAAATTGTTCTTGGTAGGAAGCCTGGAGAGACCCTGCACACTGCCCGGACTCAGGAAGTGGGGAACACTGTTTTTAGGTCTGTGTAGGTTGGGGAAGACCCGTCCCTCTACACCTCTATGAGGACGGAAGAAGGTGGTGACCCGAGGCCAGGACCTTCCGGTGTTTGCTCTGTTTTTGGGGAAGATGTTTTTGCAGCCCCTCTTCCTATCCATCAGAAAGACCAGTGGAGCTGCCTGTGACCAGCTTGCATCCCTCCCATTCTGCTGAGTAAAGAATCAACTGACAGTGCATAAGAGACTTTAAGAACATTTTTACCAGTTTGGATGGAGTCTCCTGCTCAACTAAGGAATATCCTCCCCCCGGGGATTGGGCTTGTTCCAAGTCCTGAAGAACGGAAGTTTTTTAAAATGTCCTTACTATACTCTATCCATTTATCTTGCTATACCTTATCTGTTTACTAGACCTTCTCTGTTTTTATTTGGTTTTATATGGTTTGATTTTGCATTGTAATTGTGTTTGGTAGGAGTAATATGTTGCAGATTTTATATATAAGGAGTCTAATTCAAAACAAGAGTTAATAAGTTGGGTAACTAGGAAGATATCAGTTGATTAATTGTAGGGTTTTGAGGGTCATTGCCAGACAAATAAAAAACAAATCCATAGACTAAAAGTAGTTTAGGTTAGCTTTACTTCCCTGCTCCCGTAGAAATTTTAAATCGATAACAAATCAACAAAATTATGATGCAGGTAGTAGTTCAGCAGCAAGAGGGAGGCTTTCCAGTCTTTTGCACTGAGTGCCACATGTATGATTATCTCCCAGTTGGTCATACGTGTGCACTAAGTGCAAAGGGCTCAAAGTCCTTAGAGAACGAGTCCAATCTCTGGAGGCTAGAGTGGCAGACCTGAAGGAGCTAAGGAAGACAGAGAGGTATGAAGAGGAGACCTTCAGGGACATAGTAGAGAAGTCCCACCTGGAGGGAGCACAAAAAAAATCTATTTTGACAGCATTTAACTTTCAAAAAGGTAACTATGAGAAAATGAGAAAAATATTTAGAAAAAAACTCAAAGGAGTAGCTGCAAAGGTTAAGAGTTTAGCTCAGGCATGGATGTTGTTTAAAAATGCGCGAAAAAAGAACTTATCTCAATTTCCACTTACTGAACAGTATCCTCCAAAAAGGAAATGTCTGCTGAAATAGCATTCAAATATAAATGCCACTCACCAAAAATATTACATTTTTAAGTGTATAGCCGCATCATCAAGCCTGACAGCGGGCTCCCTGTGGGTTGAAAGCGGGGGCCGCCCGGTCTTCTAATCATCTGCGGTCACAGTTTTTTCTATTTTTCTCTTTTTAAGTTTTCATTCAAAACAGTTGATTTGAGAATTGTAAATAGTAACTCTATAGAGCTGATTTGAGAACTGTAAACAGTGACTATATATACAAGAAATGAGTGAAATCGAGAATTGAAGACATGCAAGAATATATACAAGAATATATACAAGAACTGTTTTGAATGAAAACTAAGAAAGAGAAAAAAAGAGAAAAATAGAAAAAACTGTGACCGCAGATGATTAGAAGACCGGGCGGCCCCCGCTTTGAACACACAGGGAGCCCGCTGTCAGGCTTGATGATGCGGCTATACACTTAAAAATTTAATATTTTTGGTGAGTGGCATTTATATTTGAATGATATTTCAGCAGACATTTCCTTTTTGGAGGATGTTGTTTAAAAATACCATCTTGGAAGCCCAGAACAGATGTATTCCATGCATTAGTTCTGGTCACCACATCTCAAGAAAGATAAAGGAGAATTAGAAAAGGTACAGAGAAGGGCGGCCAAGATGAAAAATGGGATGGAACAATTCCCCTATGAAGAAAGTCTAAAGAGGTTAGGACTCTTCAGCTTGGAGAAGAGATAGTTGAGGAGAGAGATGATAGAAATCTATAAAATAATGAGTGGAATGGTACAAGTAAACGTTAGTCAGTTGCTTACTCTTTTGAAAAGTACAAAGATCAGGGGACACACAATGAAATTACTGGGTATTATATTTAAAACTAATAAGAGAAAATATTTTTTTACTCAACACATAATAAAGCTCTGGAATTCATTGTTAGAGGATGTGGTGAAAGCTGTTAGTGTAGTTGCTTTTAAAAAAGGTTTAGACAAGTTCCTGGAGGAAAAGTCCATTAACAATTGTTAAGGGAGAGAAGCAGAAATCCACTGCTTCTTGGGATAAGCAGCTTGGAATCTATCTACTCTTTGGGATCCTGCCAGGTACTTGTGACCTGGATTGGCCACCGTTGGAAACAGGATATTTGGCTTGATGGATCCTTGGTCTGACCCAGTATGGCAAGCCTTATGTTCTTATGTTTTTCCTTGACTTCGTACGAGAAAGATTCCTGTACAGACTGATGAAAAAGAGAATCTAAAACCGAGAAAATACTGTGGTACTGAGGAATAAGCTTGCGCCATATTCCATTTGACTTTTGAAACAGTAAAAAGGCTGATTTTGGACACTAATACCTTGTCTCCAGCATTATTGTTGGCACTTACAGCTCATGGTGAGCAAAAGATAAAGATGCCCCTCTCCCAGGGGAAATGAGTTAAAAGTGAAGTCACGTTTAGCATTCCGGACCTAAAAAGTAAATCTTTCCCCCCACCAACAAAGGATCCCAACCCTGGGGGAAAGAGGGACTGTGTAGAGGCTTCTCGGAGCCCTCAGCCCCGAAGAGTAACAAAAATCTTTTATGGCCCCACTGGAGTGTAGCTCGCTCCTGGAGGTGGGGTTGCATAATTAAAAATGGTTGTTTATTATTTTAGGCAATGCCTAAAAGTTGTTAAGTTATCTGTAAACCGATGCGATGTGCAAACGGTTGTTGGTGTATAAAACATTTTAAATAAATAAATAAATTATTATTTAAATTTCTATGTGTCATCCTGGTCAGGGTATCTTACAGTAAAGGACAAAGCTACATGATAAATGATGACTAAAAGAGTCAAAGGTATTAAGGTTTAGCTGAAATGAATAGGTTTTAGTTGTGAATGGGAGGCAGAGAGAAAAGAGTTATCCTGGACTTCTAGAGAAGATTTTATTCTACAGAGAGGAACCTAAAATTGAAAAAGAATGAAAGCAATATGTGAGCTGCTTATTTAAGGAAATGCACAGGTGATTGTGCGACTGAGAACAAAAACTCCAACTTTCAAACCTATCTTCAGTACAGCATTTGTGCTCATAAGTGGACACATGGAGATTAATGTTAGTATTTTATAAGCTGTGTGATGGGACCTGCACAGGTTCCAAAAACATCACAAAGTTCTGCTCCGAAAGTATGTGAAAATATTTCCAATGCAAGAAAATGCATATTTCTCTACCCATTTTATAAACATAAGTGCGTATATTTTGCCTGCAAAATAATCATGACACTGTACAAGTACACACCCAAAATTAAATGCAGAGGCATTTATTTTATAAAGTATGTGCTGTATATATCATTATGAAAATATTTGCAAGCTAACTTGGAATCACCAGTTCTTGGATATCTGCACCTGTTTACCCAGTCCTTTTCCAGTTCACCTAGACTCCCAACTACTTCACCCTGAAACCCCACTGGATCACTCAGACTTCACATCCAAAATCTACAGACAACAGGCAAGACCGATGTCATTTGCATGAATTAATTAGCAGGTATAAAAGTGCACAAATAAGTTCTGCATATATCTCTTACAAAATAGCGACTACTGCCCATACTTCTGAATTTCTCCCCAGAATGGCCCTAGACCGCCTCCTTTTTTCTCCAGTAAAATGTATGTGCGAAACCAAAAATACACACATACTCTTAATTATAAAATAGCATATGCACACGGACATGCTACTTAATGTAGATAGATAAGACATCAATCAAGACAGGGTCTCCTCAAGATGGAATAAATCATTGTGATCTAGAAGACGTCCGGGAAGAAGAGGAAGGCGCTAAAGAAAATCAAGAGAAAAGGAGCAAGGGCTGTAAATTCCTGAGAACGAGAGGCTGGAACTGGATTTAGATTGCAAGACTAGATTTGCAGAGAATATCAGAGACCTGAGGCAAGAGAAGCAAAAAAAGAAGAAAAAGTGAAAGAAAGCAGATGCACTAAGAGATGACTTACTGGGGAGGCTTGTTGTGATGAATGGGAAACAGACAAGTGGATTAAAGAGATCTTTTGGGTGAAATAATTAAGGATGATAGGGTGAATAAGGAAGGAAGGAGTACAGGAGGTGGACAAAGAAGCAAGTTAAAAAGACTGAGATAAGACTATTATGGTTGAGAAGCAAACAAGTGGTTTAGCCAGACTAACAAATGTATTATGATGCATGCTTTCTGGACTGCTAAGGACACTGAATAGATGTAGGAAAATATATTGCATATTGGCTAGCGGAAAAGACAAATGAACTAAGATGGTTCCAAGTACTAGGCTGAGAAATACTGTCTACTGTACTGTGACATTTGCTTTAGCATGAACACCACATCTTGGCGCATATTAAAACAAATGCAGGCATTTTGCACCTCTTTGAGGTGTGACAGGATTAAGATTTTGTTCAGCCAGACTGCAATGAAATCGTTTAACAATTGATATTAACATCTGATATTTTATTACAAACATGATACAGCCTGAGATTTCAATTCAATAGTTTACAGAAAGCTATTAATCTGAAGTTCCTATAAAATACGGCAGTCATTTGGTTCCCTTGTAAAAGCGAGTAGCCTTTTTATTGCATATCTGTGTCACTGCCTTTGCTTTAAATAAATAAGGCTCGCTTGCGTTAAATCGGTTTACAATCCTGTAAGCTCTAGAATTATGACCAAAGTGCTTAGTAATACCCACTTTAATAAGTATCGAGTGGCTAGAAGGCACTTAATATTTCAGATGGCCAGAATCCTGTGCAGAAGAGACTCAGTCCAGTGCCAAGAGACAAAATGTATAGTGTACTGCACATAGAGAAAGTTAAAAGTATTTAAGATACTTAGAAGCTGTTTGGCAGAATAAGGCTACTTACACCTTCCTCCACCTGCAATCACTCACAATACAAATTTTCCTCTCTTGCCTCTGGCTGAAGACCAAAGGATTCATTTATAATCCTATGAATAATATCTCTACTAGGATTAATCCTTGGGATCTGAATGGTTGCAAAGGTTCTTTGGCATCCAGTTTTATATGAAGTGTATTTCTTTAAGGTTATTTGTCTTTATGTTTAAAAGCATTCTAATATTAGAAATACATTTCTATATTTTGATTTATTTTTCATTCTTTCTAATTTCTATCCTTTTGTCAAACTTACAGTCCTGAAACTTGTCCCTGAATATAGAACAGGTCTTGGCTTGCACATCTGTAATCTCAACCAGTGGATAATACATTTTTTGATATTCTACTTCTGTGTTTTCTCATTTTCTGTTCTTTTGCAACTTTCCTGGATTTTATCCTTTTTTAGCATTTTACTTCCTATGATAGGTTGTTTAGATCAAAGTAGGATGGTTGTGGTACAATACAGTATGTCAGTGGTACTGAGCAATCACAGAATCATGAAGTGTCTATCTTCATTTGTCTTACTATATTTATGTGACACTTTTATAGTTTGTCAATATTGTCAAAAAAGTTACAGAATTCAAGAAAGCATGGGGTAAGCAACAGAAGATCCATGGATGCAAGTCTGTGAGGGTAAAACCTGAGATCTGGAGGCAGGGGGAGGGAGGTGAGAGGAGGGTACTCTGCGATATTAAATCTATTAAATCAGGAACAGTATCAAAAACTTTGCTGAATTCATGTAAACCATATCCAGTACATGTCCGTAATCTAATTCTCTAGTCACCCAAACTGTTGCGGTTCTGGCCGCGAGCACCGCGGCCAGGCCCTTACCTCTGGGCTCCCGGACCTGCTCCCGCTTCCAGAGGCCTCGTTTGCAGCCTGTTTGGCGGTGTCCCCGCTGGGGCTGCGCTGCTGCAAGGTCTCCCTTGGACGCCCGGCTCCTAGGCGCGTGCACGCGTGCCACTTGGGCGCTTTTCTAGGCCGTTTCCCGCCAGTGGTGACTCCGCCCAACTCCTGACGTCAGACGCCGAGGCCTTCATAGCCGGTCGCGGCCATCCAGTCTGCCTTGCAACGGGTTAGCCTCCCGGTTTCCTGTTGCGCTGTGCCCCGGAGTGACTCGCTTTGCTTCGTCGCTCCGTTCCTGCTACAGTACCTGCCTGGTTCCTGCCTGCCTGCTACAGTACCTGCTCGGTTCCTACTTGCTTGCTACAGTACCTGCTTGGTTCCCGCCTGCCTACTACAGTACCTGGTTGGTTGCTGCTTGCCTGCTATAGTACCTGCTTGGTTCCCGCCTGCCTACTACAGTACCTGGTTGGTTGCTGCTTGCCTGCTATAGTACCTGCTTGGTTCCAGCCTGCCTGCTACAGTACCTGCTTGGTTCCAGTACCCGAATCCTGCTACAGTTCTTGCCTTGTTCCAGTACCCGAATCCTGCTACAGTTCCTGCCTGGTTCCAGTACCCAAGTCTTGCTACAGTTCCTGCCTGGTTCCAGAACCCGAGTCCAGTTACAGCATTGCTACTGTCCTAGTCTGGTTCCAGTTACCTGTCCTGACCCACAACCCGCCTAAGTCCCAGCGGCCGGGCCCCTACGGGCTCCTCCCGGGGGGGGCTTCAGCTTCCAAGGGTGAAGCCACCTAAGTCCCAGCGGTTGGGCTCCTACGGGCTCCTCCCGGGGGAGTACCAGCTTCCAGGGTGAAGAACATCTACGTCCCGCCTGAACATCTGCCTCCCGGCCCGCTGTTCATTAGAGACATTGACCACCTTTCCCAGTCTCCAGCAGGTCGGCCCAAGGGTCCACTAAACAGAGACTCCCATAACACAAACAAAGAAATCAATGAGATACGTTTGACATGCTGCCTTGGGTCCTACAAACAACTAGATTGAGATAGCTCAGTATCCATTAATTTTCCTACCTCCGAGGTAAGACCAACTGGCCTGTGGTTTCCAATTTCTTTTCCGTTATCACCTTTAAGAAGAGGGACCACATTCACCCTCCTCTAGGCCCACAGATCTATTTTATAGATTCCAAAGATCTATTTTATAGATTCTTCAACTGAGCTGCCAGAACCCTCTCACCTCCTTTAATATCCCAGGATATATCCAGCTGGACCCATGGCTTTGTCCAATTTTAGTTTTGCTAGTGCCACACAAACTGTGTCATATCTACCCCACTCACATTTGTACCCTTGCCAACAATCAGCGGTCCTTCTCTAAACTCTTCTGTGAATACCAAACAGAAGTATTTGTTGACAATTTTTTCTTTTTCTTTGTCTCTCTCCACACTGCTCCTCCTCACCTTTCAATCTTAGAATTCCACCTCTGACCTTCCTCCTTTCACTAACATACCTGAAAACGTTCTGTCACCTTGCTTTACCTCATTAGCTGGCTTTTCTTCCCCCTGAGATTTTCCCATCCTGATGTCTGTTGCAGTTTAACCAGATATTCTTCTTTGTGTTCTTCTATTTGAGATCCTTTGTACTTTCTGAATGCTGACCTTTTGGCCATTACTTTTTCAGCCACTTGTTGGAGAACCAGACCAGCTTTTCGTCTCACTTTTAGTTCCTGCCATAAAGATTTATTGCCATTTCTGTTTCTTTTTAGTTTAGCTCACTATCCTTCCAGTCATCTACTTCCTCTCATCCTGCATGTCTTCCTTATGGTCAAGGCCCTAGCAGACCAATGTAACACCGCCTTCCCCCTAAACCCACCCTGAGTTGAATGCACCCTCTGACAGTGGTGGATATATAGAGTTATGGTCATCCTCTCTCTCTCTCGCACAAACATGGCGAGTGTTCCATGACTGCCGTTGCTCGTTTTTTCACATTTTGAAAAGGGTGTCCTCGTGTGTCCCAGTAGCGCCCTTCCTGCTGACACTGCCCTAGGCGGCCGCCTAGTCCCTCCTAATGGTTGTGCTGGCCCCACTTAAGGTGCTTCCCCCATTTCAGCAAAGTCAGCATTTTTAAAATACAGGACTTTGTGTGCCTCTGTGACAGGGTATATACCCAGAGACCCCGGAACACCTTAGCAACAGGGCTTAGCTATCAGGATCCAGTTCACCTTAAGATAGGGAATTCTGGGTACAGGCTGTCTGCTCTGCCCTGGGAACATAATGTAGACTGAGAGGAGAGCAAGGGGAGACCCCAGACTCTAAGAGAGAAGAGCTTGTGGACTGACCATGAGTAAAAATGGAAAGGAAGCCCCTTCAAAATAGGCCCTTCAAAAGGCGCCATTTTGGCTGCCATTAATATAAATGGCGCCGATGGCCCGATAAAAGAAAAACCCACCCGACCCTTTAAGCCGACCCCCTTAGCTTCCCCCACCCTCCCGACCCCCCCCCCCCCCAAACCTTTTAAAATTACCTGGTGGTCCGGGGGGGGGGGCGCGGGGAGCGATCTCCCGCTCTCGGGCCATCGGCTGCCACTCATAAAGATGGCGCCGATGGCCCTTTGCCCTTACCATGTGACAGGGTATCCGTGCCATTGGCCGGCCCCTGTTACATGGTAGGAGCACTGGATGGCCGGCGCCATCTTTAAAGATGGCGCCAGCTCACGATCGGGCACACGATTCACATCCCTAATAATTTGTACCCCGGTATAGCACTGTCCCATTGGTTATCCTCTTTCCACCATGTCTCTGAGATGCCAATTAAGTCTATGTCATCATTCACTCCTATACATTCTAATTCTCCCATCTTACTTCTTAGACTTCTGGCATTAGCATACAGACATTTCAAAGTTTGTTTTTTGTTTGTATTTTCATTCTGCTTTTAAATTGATAGGGATAAGTTAGAATTTTTTAGCTCAGGTGACTTTTTAGTTACAGGCACTTGGACTATTTTTCTAATTATTGGAACCTCACTGTCGGGATGCCCTAATTCTAATGCATCATTAGTATCCGTTAAAGATACCTCTCTCCGAACCATGCGCTGCTGAGCGACTGTCTGCTTTCCCCTTTGTTCTAGTTTAAAAGCTGCTCTATCTCCTTTTTAAAGGTTAGTGCCAGCAGTCTGGTTCCACCCTGGTTAAGGTGGAGGCCATCCCTTCGGAAGAGACTCCCCCTTCCCCAAAAGGTTCCCCAGTTCCTAACAAAACTGAATCCCTCTTCCTTGCACCATCATCTCATCCACGCATTGAGACTCCGGAGCTCTGCCTGCCTCTGCTGACCTGCGCGTGGAACAGGGAGCATTTCAGAGAATGCTACCCTGGAGGTTCTGGATTTAAGCTTTCTACCTAAGAGCCTAAATTTGGTTCCAGAACCTCCCTCCCACATTTTCCTATGTCATTGGTGCCCACATGTACCACGACAGCCGGCTCCTCCCCAGCACTGTCTAAAATCCTATCTAGGTGACGCGTGAGGTCCGCCACCTTCACACCAGTTAGGCATGTTACCAGGCGATCCTCATGCCCACCAGCCACCCAGCTATCTACATTCCTAATAATCGAATCACCAAATATGATGGCTGACCTAACCCTTCCCTCCTGGGCAGTAGGCCTTGGGGAGATATCCTCAGTGTGAAAGGACAGTGCATCACCTGGAGAGCAGGTCCTTGCTACAGGATCCTTTCCTGCTGCACCTGGTTGGTGCTCTCCCATCATGAGACCTTCTTCCTCCAAGGCAGCACCAGGGCTGCCAGTCTGAAGTTGGGACTTGACTACTATGTCCCTGAAGGTCTCATCTATATACCTCTCTGTCTGCCTCAGCTCCTCCAGGTCTGCCACTCTAGCCTCCAGAGATCGGACTCGTTCTCTGAGAGCCAGGAGCTCTTTGCATCGCATGCACATGTACAACTTCTCACCGGTGGGTAAAAAATCATACATGTGACACTCTATGCAAAAGACTGGGAAGCCCCTCTCTTGCTGCTGGACTGCTGCCTTCATCTCAATTTTGATCAGTTCCTAGTTAAGTTTTAGGTTGCTATGGGAGTAGGAATGTGTCTAACGTTCTTTAAATATATTAGTGAAATCACTATGTGTCTGGTAGTGGCCTACCGGGGTCTGATCGAATTCTCAATAAAGTTTTTGTTGATGGTTTGGTTTTTTTTTGTGAAAGTGGCACCTTCCTATAAATTAAGGGATGAGCTAGGGGTGGGAGGGTTAGGAAATACAAACAGTCTAACTTCAGTTAGTCAGCCAGAGTGACTCACTGCTCTCTTGATTAACAAATGTTGGTCCCTATTCAAACCAAGTCACACTACCTCAACACCTTTCCAAGGTGAGTAACCGAGCTGAACTATTCAACTTTTTTACTTAGGTATACACTGCTCCTAGCTTATTTCTAGCTTCTGCAATTTTATTTTTTTTTGGGGGGGGGGGGGGTTTGTGTGGGTTTTTTTTCAATACAAACACTCAGTTCTTTAAAAGTCTGCAGAACACTCAGTTCTGCAGACTTTTAAAAATAAACACACTACCTACTGCTTACTAGCTACCTTATTGACTGACTATTTAAAAATACAAACAGTCTAACTTGTTTATTCACTGCCTTTCTGACTATTAAAGACACAAACACACAAACACACTAAATAATATTCCCAAATAGTTAACTTTGCCCCAATACTTTTAAAAAAGACAATGTCCCAAGCAAAAACTTACTGATTCCTTTCAGCCACCAGCAAGGTGATCCTCTCCTCTCAGTGTTCCCACTGGGATGTGATCCTCTTCTCTCAGTGTTCCCACTGAGAGGAGAGGATCAGTTGATATAGTATATTTGGATGTTCAGAAGTCATTTGACAAAGTCCCCATGAAAGAGTCCTCCGGAAATTACAAAGTGATGGGATAGGAGGCAGTGTTCTATTGTGGATTAGCAACTGGTTAAAAGGCCACTAATATAGGGAAGGATGAAATGGTCAGTTTTCCAAATGAAGAAAGGTTGCTAGTAGAGTACCATGGGGATTGGTACTGGGACTTGTGCTGTTTAAGTTATTTATAAATGTTCTGGAAAAGGGAGCGATGAGTGAGGTGATCAAATTTGCAGATGACACAAAATGATTCAAATTTATCAAAACAGCAGCATATTGCGAGGAACTGCTAAAGGACCTTGTGAATCTAAGAGACTAGGCAACTGAATGGCAGAGGAAATTTAAATGTGGGAAACTGCAAAGTGATACACATGGACTAAAATAATCCCAGCTACAGGTACTCAATGCTGATTTCTATATTGGGAGTCACTACCCAGGAAAAGGACCTTGGAGTCCTTGTGGACAATACTTTGAAATCATCCCCTCAGTACATAGTAGTGATCAAAAAGATAAATAGAATGTTAGGAATGATCTGAAAAGGAATGGAGAATAAAATGGAAACCATCGTATTGCCTCTGTATCAAGAAATGGAACAACTGCACCTTGAGTACTGTACAGATCTGGGCACCCCCATCTCAAGAAAGACATAGCGAAACTAGAAAAGATCCAGAGGAGGGTGACAAAAATGATAAAGTGGATAGAACATCTCCGCTATGATGAGAGGCTATGCAGGCTAGGGTTCTTCAGCTTGGAAAAAATATAGCTGAGAAGAGACATGATAGAAGTTTATAAAGTTATGAGTGAGATGGAACGTGTAAATAAAGAATGGTTATTATTACCCTTTCAAATAATATTAAAACAAGGGGACACTCCATGAAAATAACAAGCAGCAGATTCAAAACAGATTGTAGAAAGTACTTTTTACTTGGCATACTATGGAATCTGTTGCTAGAGGATGTAATCAAGACGACTAGCATAGAGGGTTTAAAAGAGGTTTGGACAATGTTGTGCATCCCAGCCGTGTGGGTGCTGCGACCAGGCCTGCTCACCTGGCATTACCGTCCACTAGCACAGGCTTACCCGCTGCCGCTAGCTCCCGGCATCCCTGTCGCTCACTGCGGACTCCCTCGGCGTCCCCATCTCTACAGGCCTCACAGTGGAGCTCCTGTCGGGGCTCAGCATCCTCAGCCGGCTTGGCCCCGCCACTAGGCGCACACAAGGCCGATCTCACTATATAAAGGGCCCAGCGCGGGAGACCTTCAGGAGGCGTGCCCCGATGATGTCATCAGCCTTCCATATAAGACAGGGCTCAAACCCCTGATCCCTGCCTTGGCATTCGGGTCGACACCATTGGTGTAGTGAGTTTGCCTTTGTGTTCCAGTGTCTCCTGTTCCAGTGTCTCCTGTTCCAGCATCTCCTGTTCCAGCATCTCCTGCTCCCATGTCCTTCTCAGGTAGTACTTATCCGGACTGACTTCTTGGTACTGACCTCTGCCTGCCTGACCATTCTTCTGCCTGCCACCTGGAACTGACCACCGCCTGCCTGACCATTCTTCTGCCTGCCACCTGGAACCAACCCTCGCTTGCCCCGACTACGCACGGACTGACTCTGGTATTGATATTGACCCCCGCTTTGGTTGACCTCTCTTGGACTGATATTCTGGCTTTGACCCTTGCGCTTCACTTGGACACTCTCTTCCGGTCCCTGGTGACCTTCGGAACTATGCACTTGGATAATAACCGCGGCTTCCATGTGGCTGGACCTGCAGGCGCTGCCTGTCTCATCTGGAGGACCTCTCTGAACTGTTGCCTTCCCGAGGTCTCTGGAACTTCCGGTTCTGGTTTAGTCCACTCACTCTGCATCAGTCGTGCACCCTTGCTCGTGGTGAGCACACATTTCCGATAACTCTCCAGGAGACCACTGGAGGCCCACCTAAGTCCAGGCGGTCCGGGTACCCAAGGGCTCAACCTGCGGAAACCCCAGACTGTTATTGGTAAAGCTCCAGCTAGTCTCTGTCTCCTTGTGTGCTCCGCCTCCTGGTGGCAGGCGCTCTCTGGATCTGACCAGAGGGCCATACCAATCCTGCACCAGGCCAAGGGTCCACTTCCAGCACAGCAGACAAGTTCTTGGAGGAAAAGTCCATAACACATTATTAGTCAGATATAATAAAGAAAGCTATTACTATCCCTAAGAATGAGTAACAAGAATTAGATCTATTTTATGGGGTCTGCCAGGTACTTGTGATCTGGATTGGCCTCTGTCAGAAAAGGATGCCTGGTTCGATGGACCTTGATCTGACCCAGTTTGGCAATTCAATTTTTTCTTCTGTTATTTGGTCTTCTAACAGTGGTTTTGGGTTGGTGTGCACAGTGGGTCTCTGTATTTTACTCTGATATCACTTCAGATGCCCCTTGTGGAGAATCATCTGTCTCCAAAGCTGTGAAGGCATATTGTATGGGTATGATCTGAGGAGGATGCTTCTCTATCACAGATCTAGTGCTACCAGAGCCCACTGTAATAATCCATTTCCTTTTTTTTTTTATCCTTTGTGAGAGGGAGCAAAATTTTGGGATATTCTTTAGTTGTGAAGGCCTCTCTAATTTTAGCCAGCTCCTCATTAATTTCAGTGATATCCTTTTTGAGTGCAAATAATTGCTCTAAACCTCCGGATGATAGTGCAGACTACATGTGCTTTGTGGGTGTTGGCCCAGGTAAACATTTTCTTTTACAGCATTTATGTTTCTGTTTGATTGAATCAAACATTTTTTAAGCATTGCACTCTTTTCAAATGTTTCAATTAAAATGTTAGAGGGCACCTGGCTACATGCAGTCAGTGCTCTTACACAATGCCTCCATATCTGAATAGCCTATTTCTCTACAAAGCAATTGTCCGTTTCCCCCCCCCCCCCAAAAAAAAAATACTGGGTGAAGTTTTTAAATAGCCACTACTGTACCTCAGGAATGTGTTCTCACTGGCATTTCTTTTCATTTTTTTCTCATTAATAACTGGTATCACTGTGCAATTCAGCACAAAGAGCCCGAGACTCCATTAGGGAGCAGGGCGACAATGTGGGCGGGGAAGGCAAGGCGGGTGAGAGCAGGGGGAGGGGGAGGGGGGCGGCGAGCCCGGCAGTGCCTGGGTAGAAAAGGGGAAGCATATTCAGCTGCGTGAGTCTTTGGAGATCAAATTACGGGGGGAGGTGGGGGGAGGGGGAAGGAGGTTATAGACATAGCCTTTCCACTGCCCGCATTGTGTCAGAACGTAAACAAAGTTCTTTAACCTTAGCTATGCAATGGAACAACCCATGTAACATTGCTAGATAACTATGCAGCTGCATAATATCAATTTAACAACATAACACAACACTACCAGATTACTTTGGTACACAAGTAAACACCGCACAGCGCAATTCTAAACTATGAGGGCAATTTGAAAATCTATTCCCGCTGGTAAAAACAATGCCTTGCCCACGGAAATGGCCTTTTTGGAAAACTGCCCACCCTTTGTGTGGACAGAAGTGCGTGCAGAGTGCGAGTAAACACATACATTTTACTCCAATAGGGGGGAGGAAAAGTGTGGGAGAGGATTGCAGTTGGGGTTGGATTTAAAATTCTGCACAGGTGTGGTTGGATTTGGAACTCTGCACATTCTTTTGAATATTCAAAAGTATGCACTTACTTTTAGTCTGAAAAATTACCCATACAAAACAGTAGGTGGTTAATTTTTCTTAAGTAAACTTTAAATTTGAATATCAGTGCAAAGTCTGCAGGTAAATAGTACCCTTCATGAGAGTGATTTTCAAACAGCCTATGGAGATCTCAAGCAATAAGTACAACATACCCACAGAGTTTTGCCCAAATTTTCAAAGCACTCTTACACACAAAAGTCTGCTTTGAAAATTCACAGGTGTTCCCAGTACGCATGTACACGTATTTGGAGGAAGTTTCACCTGCTCCGATTAAGTGTTACTTTCTGTATATACATTTATACACATACTTTTGAAAATTGAAAGCATGCAAGCAAATGCTTTCCCCACTCAAACTCTGCCCCCTGGAACATGAGTGTGAGGGTATTCATGAATGTGGGGCAAGTATGCATGCAATTTTCAAAAGCCATTTATCTGGGTAAATAGGAATGTCTGAAAATTGCCCACCCTATTCATGGGCAAAAGTGGGTGGGATCAGAGGTAGGCTTAAGTCATAGTTTTGCATTTTCAAAACTAGGTGCATTGCTTTTCAGGGAAATGGTTTGCACAGAAAACGTAGGTACAAATCTCAGGTACATTTTACTTATTTATTTATTTATTTTTAATTTTTATATACCGAAGTTCTTGTAGGGACTACAAATCACTCCGGTTTACATAAAACAATGAACTGCCCAACAGAGAGCGGAGCTTTACATAGAACAGTAGAACATATGGAACAATATAACTAGATGACAATTTAACATAGTGATAAATAAATATTATAGTTTAACTGGTAATACTAGATGACAATTTAACTAGATGACAATTTAACATAGTGATAAAATAAATTATAGTTTAACTGGTAATACATAAAAATTATATTATTTAATATAAGCAGTATAACTATTTAATGTAGAATAAAGGCGTATTAACAGTGCCAAATATATATATAGAAATGAATTTTTTGAACTCAAAGATAGTTGTTCAGTTGCAGAGTCTTAAAAAAGGACTTGGTGTGGTGTCCATGATTAGGAGATACCTAATATATAGGATGTCTGTCCGTCAGAGTAGAATTAAGCGTCTGGGAAGGCTTGTTTGAAAAGAAAGGTCTTAAGTCTTTTTTTGAATTCTTGGTGACTAGTTTTACTTGGTGACTTGTTTTACTTGGTTTTACTTGTTTTACTTGGTGACTAGTTTTACTTGGTGACAGTTTTACTTAGGCAATTTTCAAAGGCAAAGTACCCTCCCTTCAACATCTGGGGCAAAGTCTGTGGGGTAAAGAATCCACAAACTTTGCAACAATCTGCATTGTTTTGAAAATTGCCCTCTATACAATTACATGCCATCCAGCACAAGACTACTATATAAAACCAACACTATATATGCAACATATCCACAACAAATACAACACATAAGGAGGGTAATTTTATAATAGCCTGCATAGTGCTAACATCTGTGCATGCCCTGTGCACACAGACTTTATCGAGTATTTTCCAAGTGAACTTAACGTGCATTAATTTGCTTTATCCCCAGGTAATTGGTCATGTACAGGCGCAAATTACATTGCAGAAAGTTACACCTGCTCCAAGGAGGGTGTAACTTATGTGCATACTTTTTAAAATCAAAAGGCCTGTACGTCTCACGCAACTCTGCCCTTCTGGAGCTCCTCTCGTCAGGGCACAAAAAACTTCATGCAAAACCAGGTTACGTGCCTACTTTTATGTGCCCTGTACCAGAGTCAATTTTAGAACAGCCATTTACGTGCATTCAACTAAATGAGTTAACTGATAAAGCTAGAAACCTAGGAGTAATTATAGACACGGAACTGAGCCTTAAGCAACACATATCAATAAAAGCAAGAGAAGGCTACGCCAAACTAATGGTCCTTAGAAGACTAAAACCCTTATTAAATCAGGAACACTTTCGTACAGTACTACAAGCATTAATATTTGCCAGCACGGACTACTGTAACACACTTTTCCTAGGATTACCATACACTACTATCAGACCACTGCAAATACTACAGAACTCGGCTGCCAGAATACTTACTGGTAAAGGCAGAAGAGATCATATCACCCAGACACTTGCAGATTTACACTGGCTCCCAATAGAACAGAGAGTTCAATTTAAAACACTATGCACAGTTCATAAACTAATAAATGACGAAAACTCTGACTGGCTAAACACCGCAATATGATTACATGTCCCTCAAAGGAATCTCAGGTCAGCCAATAAAGCACTGCTAACCATACCCTCAGTCAAAACAGCAAAGTTGACCCAAGTTAGAGAGAGAGCACTATCTTTGGCAGGACCATTATTGTGGAACACATTACCACTGAAATTAAGACTTGGAGCCAGTTTCTTACTGCGCTATCCGTGCAAGTGCATAGTTAAACTGTCCAGAAATACATATATTTTCTTTTTTCCTGACCAACTTAGGACCTTTTTGGATGGGAGGAGACAACCTAGTGTAACATGAAAGGAGTAATTAGTAATTAATGGGGTATGATACAGGACGTTAATGAATGTTTTAATGTTTATTTCCTTTTTGACTCCTAATACTTATAAAAACCCCCTCATTGTTTCCTATGTAACAAGAGATTATTTATCTTTAAATGGTTACTTTCTAAGTTTTGTGGAGTAAGTCCACTATTTTTCCTTTTTGCTCTGTATTTCAATGCAAAAGTTAATTCTTTGTATATTATTAAAAGTTCAATAAACAAATAATACAAAAAAAAAAAAAAGACTAATGAAGGACTTAAAACTCTTCAAAAAAGGCTTAAAAACATGGCTCTTCAAAAAAAGCATTTCACAGTGAGGTAGCGGAATAACAACACATACACAAAGCAGAAAGTCACCAAGAAAAAGCAGAATTGCTTATTTTTGTTATTTTCTCACATTTAAGTATTAAATTAGAAAGACAGTTTAATCATAAATGGTTATCAAACCCATTCCCCATTTAGAGTATATTATTGAACTATATAACCATATAATAATGGCACCCTATGGGTAATTTAGAAACCACATATTTGTGCCTAACTGTAAACCATTGTGATGGTGCACTACTAAACGATGGTATAGAAAAGTTTTAAATAAATAAATGTTATGCATGCAAATGCTTTGACAATTATCCCTATGGAGGGACATTTTCCAAAGGATTTCCATGAGTAAAGTAATGTATTACCCACAGAAATGACCCTTGGAATGATTGCGAGTCAGATGAGAGCATAAAATTCCATGCATGCACACTGTTTGTGCTTTCTTTTAGGGGAAAGGGTTTCCGGGGATGGGACTTACATTCATGCTTCTTTATTTTAAAAAGTACGTGCTTAAATTCTCTCGGCAAAACTAGGCACATCAAAGAGCAGGCGTAAGTGGGTGCACATAAGTTTGCATGGAAAATTGGTGTGACTTACGCACATACGTTCCGGCTAACAACGCACGATGTTAAAAAAACCAAAAACCACCACCCTAAAACACAAAAACTACAAGTACATAGCATACTCAAAATTATATACCAGTCCACCTAGAAAATCCCATGTTGGAGGTGTCTAAAACCCTTGATACTTACACTGCTTCCTTTTTTTTTTTTTTAGATTGCCTTGTTACCAAATAATGCTGTTGCCCTTAGCAAACAAATCACCGGTGACAAAGAGCTTGCATCTATTACATATCTTCCAGGGCCTCCAGGGCAACCAGGCGCTCCCGGCCCCCCAGGTAAGGAGGAGGATGATACATGATTCAAAATACAAAAGAGTATCTTGAACTCGAACAAAAAATCCTGAAACTATGTTTGTGAAACTGATGCTTCTAAAATTAGATCCCATATTCAGTAAATCAAATTTTTTTCAATATATTGGAGTAAATTTTCACAGCTTTTAGTTAGGAACTACGCATGTAAAATCAGGGGTTAGGTGAGCTGTAGCCAAAGAATATGAAGGGGCTGATAGAGCTAGCTTGTCTTTAACTTTTTACAGGTACCTGGTGGTCCAGTGGGGGTCCCTGGAGCGATCTCCCGCTCCCGGGCCGTTGGCTGCCACTAATCAAAATGGCGCCGATGGCCCTTTGCCCTTACCATGTGATAGGGTATCCGTGCCATTGGCCGGACCCTGTCACATGGTAGGAGCACTGGATGGCTGGTGCCATCTTGTGCTCCTACCATGTGACAAGGGCTGACCAATGGCACCATTAGCCCCTGTGACATAATAAGGGCAAAGGCTATCGGCGCCAATTTGAATACTGGCAGCCGACGGTCCGAGTGCAGGAGGTCGCTCTGGGACCCCCGCTGGACTTTTGGCAAGTCTTGTGGGGGTCAGGAGGGTCCCTCAAGACTTGCCAAAAGCCCCTGGTGGTCCAGCAGGGGTCCAGAAGCGATCTCCTGCACTTGGGCCATCGGCTGCCAGTAATCAAAATGGTGCCGATAGCCTTTGTCCTTATTATGTCACAGGGGCTACCGGTGCCATTGGTCAGCCCCTGTCACATGGTAGGAGCACAAGATGGCATGGGCCATCCAGTGCTCCTACCATGTGACAGGGTCCGGCCAATGGCATGGATACCCTGTCACATGGTAAGGGCAAAGGGCCATCGGCGCCATTTTGATTAGTGGCAGCCGACGGCCCGGGAGCAGGAGATCGCTCCAGGGACCCCCACTGGACCACCAGGTACTTGTAAAAAGTTTTTTGGGGGTCGGGAGGGTGGGGGAAGCTAAGGGATTAGTTTTAAAGGGTCGGGGTGGGTTTTTTGTTTATCGGCTCGGGCGCAGCTGATAAACAAAACCGCGATCGGGCTCGATGAAAAAAAAAACCACATGTGAATCGGAACCGGAATCCGAACCGATTCCGGTTCTGATTCACATCTCTAACGAGCACTGTGCTGTATGCACAAACACACACACACAAATACACACACACAAATACACACACAAACACACACAGAGGCAAAGAAGACAACCTGCCACACCAGCAAAACACAGATACAACAACATGGGAAAACAGATTTGCAGCTATGCACACAAGCCTCCAGGCATGAAAACGAGACATGCAAAGAAAAAGTCTCATGGGATGATCATAGACAACCAACCATAGTTTACATTGCCGACTATTACAGTCCTAAGGAACCTTCTTTAATCACAGAGATATGCAGAATCTCTCAGTAGCCTTTTGCATGTGTAGGATAAGAATTTTTTTTATTTGTCCAACGCAGACTTAAATTTTTCTAAGTCCCAAGCAGTGGTGCATTTTCTCTAAGGATTGGAGTGTCCAAAATCCTCACTTGCTCCTCTACAATTCTAATTAATGTACTATTCCAACATTCTTCCATTGTTTCGATCTGCTATGGTTATTAAAATGTTTCAACAAATGGACAACAGCATTCAGTGGATATTTTGTGATTGTAGGTTTGCCAGGACTAAAAGGAAGCTCTGGTCATCCTGGACCTCCTGGGCTTCCAGGGCCAGCAGGTCCCAGGGGATCAATGGGACCCATTGGACCATCTCCTGATTTATCTCATATTAAACAGGGCAGAAGGGGCCCAGTGGTCAGTATTTTATCATCATATCTTTTATTTTACTTTCTGATTTGTTGCTTGATGTCTCATCCACTGCTTGAGCTTCCAACACTAACCAAAACATGCCAAGCTGTCTTAATACTGCTTAACCCTTTCTGCAGCACATGTCAAAAGCAATGAGTTCTCTGTCTGGAATGATGAAACTCAGGCATGGTAACACACAATGCTCCCATGCAACCAGTTTCAGCTTTATTGTCATCTATACTCAACTGATAAGTATATGCAACTTTATGCTATCCCTGTATTTTGCCTTCAGTCTCAAGCCATTCTGGGGTTTGTATTTATGCTATCTTAATACAGTATTTCCCAACTCTCTCCTGGAAGAATACCTAAACAGTTGGGTTTTCAGGACATCTATAATGAATATTAATGAGATAGATTTGCATACATTGGAGACCCAGGGTATGCAAATCTATTGCATGCATATTCATTGTGGCAGTTCTGAAAAGGTTGGGAAACACTGTCTTAATGGAAAAAGAATATTACAAACCCAAGTGTGTCTACTACCGTAGTCTGTAGTTGATCAGTACAGATTGGGTTGTCAACTAGCTCCAGATTTTCAGGACAGGCTTATCCAGTCCTGGATTTACCCTATTCCATGTAGGCCCTTGGAGACATGCTTCCTCTTGTGAACTACAATAGGGAAGTCAGAACTACAAATGCTTGCATGCAATAGGGTAAAACCAGGAATGAATCAACCTGTCCTGAAAATCTCGAGGCAGTTGGCAGCCCTAAATTCAGATGATCTTTAGCTAAAATGCATAAACAGGACTTCAGCCCTAATTTTCAAAGCGGACTTATATGTATAAGTCTGCTTTGAAAATTAAATACAATTCACAGGTACCCCTGCATGGCATGCACATACACATTTACAGTTGCTTGGGAGCAGGTATAAATGTATACGTATACATTTACGCACATACTTTCAAAAATCAAAAGTACACAAGTAAATGATTTCCCCACCCCAGCTCCACCTCCAGGAACGCTCCTTTCAAGTGCACATAAAAGTATGTGAAAGGTCATTTCTGCTCATGCAACCCCTAGGCTAATTTTCAACATGCCCATTTACACATGTAAAACTGTGTTTTAAGTAAGAAGATGCTTTTGAAAATGACCCCCTAAATTTTCAATTATTTATTAACTCAGTGTTTCCCAACCCTCTCCTGGAGGCACCCCTTAACCAGTCTGGTTTTCAGGATGTCCTTAGATACACTTGCATACATGGAAAGCCAATGTATGCAAATCTATTTCATGCATGCTTGTTGTGCAATCCTAAAATCCTGACTGGCTAGGTGTGGCTCCAGGACAGGGTTGGGCAACACTGTATTAACTAATTCTATGTATTAGGTTTTAGCACATTTCTATGGCCAGTGTACAATATTTACAGTAGCTTATACACAGGCACACAGCTTCTTCCAAATTATGTCATGGAGACGTTAAATTAAATTATCGGTGGAGGGGAAAAAACAATAATCCCTTACTCCAATGAACAACTGTTACTCCATACTCGTCTTTTGCGTTCCCAAGAAATTGATCTTTTTATAATCTGAGGTAGAGTAGTATGAAAGAAATGAGGAGTAGCCTAGTGGTCAGAGCAGCATGCCACAAACCAGGGAAGCCAAGCTTCAAATACTGCTGCTGTTCCTTCTGATGTTGGACAAGTCATTTTTACCTTCCTTTGCCTCAGGTAAAAACTTAGAGCCTGATTTTCAAAAGTATTTACATGCTTAAACTGGGTTTTTACACATGTACATGCACTTTACCCATGTAAGTGGACTTTTGTAAATTGCAACAATATATGCCTTTGAATTGTCAACAGGTTTTACCCATGTTAAGTGCACCTTACATGCATAAATGGTTTTTGAAAATTGCTTGGATCGTAGGTTACATTTATATGCATGACTCCTTTGAAAATTCACCTGGTAGATTTTAAGCCCTCTGTGGATGGAGAAATAGCTACGGTTCCTGAATGTAATCCAGTTTGAAGTGCTGAAAAGTGAAATATAAATAAATAAAACAGTTCCAAAGTATCTTGAACAGTCAGTGCTGCTTTTTCGCTACCAAGTAGGTGCAAAAACATTCCTCTCTCCTTTTTCTCAGTCTCTGTTCTCAGGAGAGCAGAACTAACTCAGAGCTGGTTCTTTCACAAGGGCTCTGCCCTGGGGGTACAGTAAAGAATGTCCCAGCTGGGACCAACCCAGTTGTTGAAATCCAGAAGCCAAACTAGCTCTCTAGGGCTGCTGCCACTTTTCTATAACAGAACACGTGGTGGTCATTACAGTAGGTCAAGGCGCAACTCTCCCTTACTCACATGGGCCATGGCAGCAGGTTCCCCAGGATGTTCTATTCCAGATAGCTAGGTCTCTGGCCATGGATACAAGGAATGATTCTGGGAATGACCACCCAGGGAAAGGACCTTGGAGTCCTTCTGGATAATACTTTGAAATCTTCAGCTCAGTATGTGGTGGCAGTCAAAAAGAAAAATAGAATGCTAGGGATTATTTGGAAAGGAACAGAGAACAAAACTGAGAATATCATAATGCCCTTGTATAGATCCACGGTGCGACCACACCTTGAATACTGTGTGCAGTTCTGGTCGCTCCATCTCAGAAAAGACATAGCAGGCATAGAAAAGGTACAGAGAAGGGGGGGACAAAAATGATAAAGGGGGAGGGAAATGCTCTGTTATGGAGAGAGGCTAAACAGATTAGTGCTTTTTTTTTTAGCTTAGAAAAGAGATGACTGAGAGGGAATACGACTGAAATTTATATAAATCATGAATGGGTAACGGGTAAATAGGAAGTGGTGATTAGGGGACACTCCATGAAACTAGCAACCGGGAAATTTAAAAAGAAATTGCAGGAGGTCTCTTTCTTTACTCGGCGCACAATCAAGATATGGAATCTGTTGCCAGAGGACATGGTCAAGGCAACTAACAAGTGGGGCTGAAAAGAGGACCGGGCAAGTTCCTGAAGGAAAAGTCCAGTTATTAGCCCAGAAGACTTATATTTAGATTTTATATTCCGCTTTTCGGCACTTCCAGCACTTATCCCTGGAGTTAAATATAAGAAATAGATCAACTATTGGGGATCTGATGGGTACTTGTGACCCGGACTGGCTACTGTCGGAGACAGGATGCTGGGCTCAGTGGGTCTTGGTCTGACCCAGCATGGCAATCCTTATGTTCTTATGTTAGACAAGGATCATTGCAAGCAGGAGGGTCGTGCTCAGAAAGAAGGCACACGGATTTCTGCTTTTTCCCAAGTCTCCCTCCAGTTCCTCTGGCAAGGCTGCACCAGAGAAATCCCTGCAGAACCTCTAACGTTCCTCCAAATCTCCCACTCTCCTCTCAGTCTCCAGTTTCTCTGGAAACTTCTTAGAGAATTCAGCTGCACTCCCCGACCGAATGAGATCCCATGCTGTGAGTCCAAAGGAGTCATCTGGATTCTATCATTTGCTGTGCAAGTGCTAATGGGTTTAAGGGCAAAAGGGCATTTCATTTATAATGTTTTTTTCTCTGCTGCAGAATTTTTCTTTTCTATTTCTTGTAACCACTCGCTTCCCAGTGGAAGGGGGAGTAGGGTTCGAGTCCCAGTATGCAGGGCTGGCGCATCCAATACGTGAGCTAGGTCGCCTAGGGCGGTCGCCATTAGGGGGCGGCAAAGAGCAGCATTATGGGGCTGCGAGCAGAGCCCGTTCCACTCACAGCCGAGAGGAGGAAAGACTTGGCGGGCCACGAGCAGCACCCATCCTGCGTCTCTGTTTGTGGGTGTGTGTGAGTGAGTGAGAGGGATTGTGTGTGTACAAGGGATCAATGGTGTTAGAGAGAGGGAGGAAGCCTGTGTAAGGGGGTGTGAATGAGACAAGGAACCTAATGTGTGTAAGAGAGGGGGCCTGAGGTCGGAGCCAGGGCCTGGACCGGGGGGAGCGGAGGTTTCACCTAGGGCACCTAATACCCTTGCACTGGTCTTGAAGAGTCATATACATTAAGTGGTTTCTCTTACTCTCAGACCTCCCTCCAGACTCTTCTGATGGGAGATTCTAATGGTGCTTTCTGCTCCTGTCTCTTGCAGCAAGATATCTCTCTCAGTGCATGTGCAGCAGATCCCTGTGCTTTATTAAGCTGCTCTTTTTCACACCACCACCACTTCCTGCCAACTTCCTACAGATTCTGCTCTCCTTCAACTCTCTACTCTTCTAGTATACACCCCTCCTGGACTGGCTCATTCCTGGCTTCACTACAGGGATGAAAAGGATCAGTCCAAGTCCATTCCCTGAAGGGTAAGGGTTAAGGGCCTTACATTTCTCTTTCTCTTTTACCTATATTCTGTTTAAAAATGGAAAATAAAATGCATTGCTCAGGTACAGAGCTGTATTGGACACTTTTCCAATTCTTAACATTTTATTCTATTATTTATTATCTGTAATAGAGTCATGTACAATAAGATACCAAGACTGACAGAAATGTATTACCCGAAGTACAGAAATGACTTTAGGTTAGTAGAGAGATACTTTTTTGTAGGAAATGTATTCAGCAGCATGTACTTGTTTTACAGGGACCCCCGGGAGCTCCAGGAAAAGATGGTGCCAAGGTACATCTGAGATCTGAATATTAATTTTAATATGTGATTCGGTTGGAAGCAGTTTTGACAGTGCTGCTGGGATTTATAATTCCATTGTTCAAGCATAAGGCATGAGAGAGCATATGGCAGTGGATACTGGCAAATCTCTGACTGTATATTGCTGTTGTACCTTCAGCTATTTGAGAAATGATAATGTCCCAATCATTACAACATAAAACGGAGTGTTACTAGGCTGTGATACTTCTTAAAGGCCTTGACAAAAGCAATGCTGTCGTGCATGCAGAGCCGTAACTAAGTCATTTGGCACCTGTGGCCCAAGTGAAAAAATGCTCCCTCACCCTGTATACAATCAGCTGGGAGAATGTGAAATGTAAGGGGCTTCAATTTTAATTATTATTCTCCCCCAGCAGATTTTTCCTGCTCTTTGGGTTTCCAGCTCAGCTGGAACCAGTACAGAGATCCTGGTGCCATGAGCCTTCATTCAAAAACTGAACTGGAAAACCCGAGAAGCCAGATGTTGCATGTCATGCAACACCAGAGAAATGTATTTATTTATGAAATGCATTTCTATTTCTATGAAATAGAAACAGAAATGTTTTCCCTCCTGTATTGTGCAAAATAAAGTATCTTGAGTTGTACATTCCCAAAGTTGGCTTATTCCATCCACTAAACTGAATATAAAATGCTTTTTCTACCTTTGCTGGCTGAACATTTTATTTTTCCATTCACTTTGGTCCTATTTGGAAAACAGAACAAGCCAGGCTGCCATAGATCTCTACATAGAAACTCATGCAGAATATTTTGCCTCGGTCATATATGTAGAACTCAGACAAACCTCCCAAATAAAGGCCCGCGGTTCAGGCCTTTAAAATTTGGGAGACCCGAATTTCGGTTTAGTATGCACTAACTCCCATTAGTGCGGGCTAACAAAGGTTAGAAGCTTGTCCAGATGTGGCCAGACCAATGCAGAAAAAGAGGTCGCCGGTCGCCCGTATGACATAGTGAGGGCAAAGGTAGCGCCGGCACCATTTTGAATATTGGCAATACAGCCCGCGTGCAGGAGGTCGCTCCCGGACCCCCGCTGGACTTTTGGCAAGGATTGTGGGGGTCAGGAGGCCCCCCAAGCTGGCCAAAAGTCCCTGGGGGTCCAGCGGGGGTCTGGGGGCGATCTCCTGCATGCGTGACGTCGGGAGCCAGGAACCAAAATGGCGCCGGCGCTACCTTTGCCCTGTCACATGATAAGGGCAAAGGGCCACCGGCGCCATTTCTCTTAACGCAGCCATGGCCAGAGAGCGGGAGATCGCGCTGGGACCACCCCACTGGACCCCAGGTAATTTAAAACATTTTGGGGGGGTTCAGGAGGGTGGGGGATTTGTTTTAAAGGTTCGGGGTGGGTTTTAGGGTTTTTTTGGTGTGCCGGTTTTCCCACCCTCCCCCGATTTACGATTTTTAACAATTTAAAAAAAAAACAAAAAACACGACGATCAGATTTCCCTCCCCCCCCCAGCCAAAATCGATCGTTAAGACGATCGATCACACGATTCACACCCCTAGTAACTTGCATGGAGCAGCAGCTTCTACCCCTAACAAAATGCTTGGAAATTACTACCTTTAACTAATTAGCTTTCATGATTTTGATGCAACTACATCATTGCTCTCTGATTCGATGGCGGGGGAGGATGGGGAGTCTGTGCCCTGACTTTTACAGTCCTGGGTACTGATACACATTAGGGAAAAAGTACAGAACTGCTTCTACGGCCAAGTACAAAAGAATAGCATGTTAAGCAGCATTGTCTGAATTATCAAGAAAACTGCTCACCCTGTAAAAATGTTGATAGTAATTTTGATATGGGTTTGATAGTGCTTGGTTTTGATTGGTAATATTACTATCCTTAACATAAGGCTTGAAGGTAACATGCAGGGAGCAGAAGTTACTACCCTTAAAATAAGCATGGGGAAAACTTGCACGGATAAGCAGTTACTTTCATAAGAAACTTGCTGGGCAGACTAGATGGAGCATTTGGTCTTTTTCTGCCATCAATACTATGTCACTATGTTTCAGTACATATGATAGTGATAAAGGTTTTCCAAAGAAAATCTGAAAACATAAAATATATTTATAAAATATTTTCATTCTATTTCAGTTTTAGGAATTACATTCTTCTATTTAATTTAGAGTAGAGCTTAGCCTTGTGCATAATAAAAAACATTTCTTTTGGTTCGAGCAATTGTTTTGTAGGTCACAATCATTTGTTTGAACCATTTTAAACAAAAAAGAATGTATAGGCAATGAGGGAAGCAATGCAGCCTATTTTGGGCTTCCAAATTGGGATTTTCTAATCATTTCTAATGAAGCTGTAGACATCATTACAAAGGTGAATGCATGCCAATTTTTCAAGACTATATCAATGTGGCAAAAATGGCAGGAAGAGCCCAAGGAGAATAAAACAGTACCAGCAGTGGCAGGAGTTCTCCAAGGCACTAAACAACAAAACTATCAAGTGGTTCAGATCATATCTCAATGACAGATATTTTCAGGTACAAATTAAAGACGCTATATAAAAAAAAATAAACCTTCAAACGGGAGTACCCCAAGGATCTGCCCTCTCCGCAACACTTTTCAACATATTCTTACTACCACTATGCCACCTGCTAGCTGGTCTGGGAATCACACACTATATATAGCTGATGATATCCAATTAATTTTACCCATTGATGATACAATTGAGAAAACATTAAACTTAGCCAACATGTATCTAGATATCATCAAACAGCTACTAAACCAAATGGAATTAGTAATTAATATAGAGACGACAGAATTCTTACATTTAGAGAGAAAAAATACGGAAATCAAACATAGTCCAATCACACTAAAAAACAATCAACAAATAATACTTGCAGAAAAAGTACGGAATCTAGGAGTAATAATTGACCCCAAACTAAGCTTAAAACAACACATATCTCTAAAAGTAAGAGAAGGATACGCTAAACTCATGGTCCTCAGGAGACTTAAACCACTTCTGACAACTACAAGCATTAATATTTGCGAGCACTGATTATTGTAATGCACTTCTACTAGGTCTTCCATACACCTCACTAAGACCATTGCAGGTTCTGCAAAACTCAGCTGCAAGAGTCTTAACTGGCAAAAGTAAAAGAGATCACATCACTGAAACACTGGCTGAACTACACTGGCTTCCCATTGAACAAAGAATACAATACAAAACACTGTGCACCATACATAAGTTAATACATAACGAACATGCAGACTGGTTAAATACAGCCCTACGTGTACACATCCCTAACAGAAACCTAAGGTCAGCAAACAAAGCACTCCTAACCATTCCATCAGTCAAAACGGCAAGACTAACACAGGTACGAGAGAGAGCACTATCACTGGCAGGACCCATACTATGGAACTCCATGCCCCTAGATTTAAGACTACAAAGAGACAGCAAAACCTTTAGAAAAGGTTTAAAAACCTGGCTCTTTAAACAAGCTTTTCAGAAAGAGAAGGGAGAATAGAAACCAGGGACAGGCAAAGCACGATTAATATAACATCCACACACACTGCTGTATTCACTAAGTGTGTAGTCTTTAAAGGACAAATCACAATTTTAAAGTTAATTCTGTAATAAAAACCGAGATAGAGACATGGACATGATTAATTACATTTAACATTATTGATCATTAACTATGTTACCGAACCTTATGGCACTCTTGTAAATGTGCAAATTACAGTATCCTTAATTTTATGTGCCTTGATGTAAACCGTTGTGACGGTTTCCTCCAAACGACGGTATAGAAAAGATTTTAAATAAATAAATAAATAAATGATCAAAGCACAATATGAATGGCCAATACACCCCAAGGCTCCAAAAAAGGGATGAAGAGCACCAATAACAGTGGCATGAAACCCCCCCCCCCCCCCCCCCAGGTTGCATGAGAGGAGCAAAGTGGCATCAAATATGACATGAACAACTCAATGCATCATGAAGGAGGAACAAAGCAGAAAACTCCCCAAGGCAGTGATAGAGGGGCAAAGCAATTGAAAGAGTGGCATGAAGACCCTAAAATATCATGAGAGTCACAAAGAAGCCACCCAGAGCAGCAATAGCACCCCTCAAGGCTCTAAATAAAGGACAAAGTTCACCCACCACTTTGATAGAAAGCCATAGGAAGGGAGAAGCTAATAGAAATCCCTTGAGAAAGCCTGATGCCATTTCTGTGTGATATCATTATGTGAAGGAGCTGGCTGATCAGACTTGGAGTTGGTCTTCACTGGATACTAAGATGCTTGTTATCCTCTAGATGTTTATTATCTTGTGATTTAGGGAATCTAGGATATGATTCTTCTGAATTACATTTTGCAGATATTGCCTCCATTACACCAGAAGCAGTAATCATGGAGCAGCACAGTTCTGGTTCTGGGTGCTACACTACTACAACCCTTTCCTTTTGCTGTGGTATAATCTATCAAAGGCTAAATGCAAGATGGGACCAATAATTGTAAGAACCTTAAGGGAACAGAATTTGAAGAAATTATCCAAAGGGGCATAAAACCATTAAAAATAACTGGGTGCATAAGGCTCATATAACGCATTGGTGGCCAGGGCAAGACTAAAAGTCAGCAAGTACTGTAGTGGAAAGGAATTTAGAAAGAAGCTTAGAGCGGAGGAAATATCTGAAGGTAAAAAGACTGGCTTGGAGCGATGATGGCAGCAGTGGTGCTGGTGATTTAAAACAGAAACTATACGAGCAGAGCAATGCATCAAGAAGAGTAGCTTAAAACCCCCCAAGGTGTACCTCAAGTGCTGAGGCAGGATGAAGAATGACATCAAAAGTCCAAAGCACCAGGAGGTGCAAAGGACAGGAATAGCATGAAGGGCCCGAGCAGTGGTGCAGCAAGCATGCAAAACAGTGGATGGTCAGAGCAAGACTAAGAGTCAGAAAGTACCTTTGGAGAAAGGGATTTGGAAACAAGCTCAAAAACAGCTGGAGCAGAGGAAGAAGCACCCTAAAGAACCAAGAATGGCTTCCCCTTCAGGTCCCCTCCAGAGGACTTTATGGTATGGTGTAGGGAGCCCTCATGAGAGGCTGTCTGTGGCATGGCAAGGCCAATTCACCCAGTAGCTCATCTAGCAGCCTGCACACTGATGAAGTAATGGTCCTCTCTCCCAGCTGCTGGGGAGAGGAGAGAGTTAGTGCCTGGCATGCCCATGTTCCTCTGGCTTTTGTAACTGCTCTTTCTCTTCAGAGCATGGGACTACCCTGCTCTCCAATATAGGGGAGGCTAGGGATACACCTTGCTGCACCGAGTTCCTCCGTTCCAAGGAAGATGTAACTATCCCATTTGTTCCTTAGACTTAACCAGCTTGTACCTCCATTCGTCTTGATAATCCCCTTCCTGTCTTACATATACCAAATTTTCTGCTCGTTTTCAATTTGTTTTTCATCTCATAATATTTAGTATGAGATTTAATCATATAAGTTTCCCAACTTCTCAACTTGCTGCAACTGTATTTTATCTCACTTTATTTAATATGTGTTTTGATCATTTACTTAATCACTGTCTTAACTAGCTTGCACTTTTCTAACTTCTTCAACTGTTCTTTAGATGTAACTAGCTTTGTTATTATTCAAATTATCTCAATTGTTCAATTGTAAAGCACCGTTCATGTGTGTGAGATGCTGAGACTGGAGGGCAAGACTTCCTTTCACATGTGGATCACAAAGCGTGGGAAACATGTATATCTTGTGTTAGAGGTTTCAGTTGTATGTGTACCTGCTGCTGTAGGGAGTCCACAAACTGCAACACCCCTGCTTTCATTCCCTCTTGCTCATGGAATGCCTGTACCTTTTCCTCCAGAATATTTATTATAGGAATGACCCTACCCAGGGTGGCACTTCTGGAACTCAGATCCTCCATGGCATCCTTGAAGGGTTCAGGATTTATATCAGTTGTCTCATCATTACTCAATCATAACACCTCAGGGAGCAATCGATACCTATCTCTTTTTCTAGAGACAGATCATGAATGGGTTTCTGTTACTCCACTAATCTTTGCAGCATCATATAGGTATAATTCCAGTGGGTGTAAACATCTTAAATCAGATGATTATGAGGCATCCCACATTCTTTCTGCTTCTCATGGATAAGCTTTCTCCCCCTTCATGCTTTGATGGAAATGCCATACTATTTTCCTGCACCTTTCTTGGGTCCTTCAGGAACAGATTCCAATGGTCCTTGGGTACCCAGCCCAGTGTATCCATTACTGCCAGGTGCAGCAAGTGTGCAAAGCAATGGACCCACTGAAAGTCCCCATCCTCTATTGTCCATACCATATTTTTCTCACTGTCTGTCACAAAGAAACCTGCCTAAAGACTCCTGCCTCTCTGGTCTAGCTGTGAATCTTCCTGCATCTTTCTTATGGCTGATAGAATATTTCTCGAGATATAAGGCCTATCTATATAGGCCTACCTGCACCCTGATGCTTGATAGAGATGTGCATTCATTTATTACGAATTAGGCAATTAGGGTGGTCCAGCGGGGTCCTGCGAGTGATCTGTCCCTCCATGCTGTCGGGCCTGCTATGACTCAAAATGGCGCCGATAGCCTTGCCCTTACGATGTCAAAGGGGCTACTGGTATCATTGGTCAGCCCCTGTCACATGCTCCTGACCTCCCCAAGACCTGCCAATAGTCCCTGGTGGTCCAGCGGGGGTCCGGAGCAATCTCCTGCATGTGGGCCATTGGCTGCAGTATTCAAAATGGCACCGATAGCCTTGCCCTTACGATGTCACAGGGGCTACCGGTGCCATTGGTCAGCCCCTGTCACATGGTAGGAGCAATGGACGGCAGGCGCCATCTTGTGTTCCTACCTTGTGACAGGGGCTGACCAATGGCACCGGTAGCCCCTGTGACATCGTAAGGGCAAGGCTATCTGCGCCATTTTGAGTCATAGCAGGCCCGACAGCCCGACGGTATGGAGGGAGAGATCGCTCGCGGGACCCCACTGGACCACCAGGGACTTTTAGTAAGTCTTGGGGAGGGATCAGGATGGTGTGGAGGGGGGTTTAAGAAAGTAAAATTTAAGGGTTGGG
The DNA here is from genome assembly GCF_901001135.1 of Rhinatrema bivittatum. Classification (NCBI taxonomy): domain Eukaryota; kingdom Metazoa; phylum Chordata; class Amphibia; order Gymnophiona; family Rhinatrematidae; genus Rhinatrema; species Rhinatrema bivittatum. The sequence continues at coordinate 762,669,169 of NC_042615.1, forward strand.
GTGGGGGTTTTTCCCAATTCGCGTTTTTTTTCCTAATTCGTGTTTTTTTTTTAAATTCATTTTTCCGGTTTTGGGTTCGGGTTCCAGTTTCGTTTTTGGCAAAAAACGATCCGTGGGAAAATGAAACCCGACCCGAGCCAGAAAAAATGAAGCTCATCTCTAATGCTTAATCCCAACTAGTGCAGCTGCTTGCCCTTACCATATCCCACCAGTATGGAATCAGGGAGAGGAAAATGTGTAGCATTCATTCTGGTCCAGATATCACTGGAGAAATACATGCTTCTCTCATCTGCCTTAGCCAGCTGTGCTTGTATGCAACTACAGCATGGCACTGGTTATACAGAATGAGGATAACGACTACTAAATGTAGTCCTGAAGGGCACATTGTAACTGGGGGCTAACTGAAGGCTTTTTACAGTGCTTATCCCCTTGTTTACAGATAAATAGACTTGGTACTCAGGTTAGAAGCATTTATGCAAAATAAGACAGAGTATCAGGAAGGGCCTGTCAGAGCTCCTTCAGCTTTCTGCTTGCACATTAGCTGCTTATATAGAAAGTTTCTATTTTTGTTTACCAGTTTCCTTTTATCTCAGCATCATGACAATTGGATCTATTTCTTTTCATCTTAGCCCACTACTGTCACACCAACATTATATTTTTCCTGTTCTCACAGGCTGTTATCTCTCTTCTATCTGAGTTTCAGTCTTACCACAGCGCCAGTGATTTTGGCATCATGAGTCTCTTTGGTCATGCATCCCTTTTGTCTGGTTGTTAGATCTCCCGCTGGCAGTATTTCTTTTTTTGATATGGATGATGAGCATGACAGCTACAGTTCTATGCCTATCCATTATGTCTGCTAGCGCGATCTGTTGCTCTGCAGGTATACATTTGCCTCTTGACCCTTGCCCAGATATGGACAACAAGGGTCATAAATATGTGGGGTGCGGTGGAGGTCGGTGACATAAGAGAGATCAGATCATTGAAGTGTTGAGAGAGAGAACCTTATGGGCATCCGAAGAACAGTAGGAAATGTACATAATGCTATCACCACTCTTTAGGTACTTGTCTTCTGAAAATCTCAAGGGAAGGAGTACTCAAGCTTCCTGGTTAGCTGAGAGAAGAAGAATACAGTGGCAGATAAAAAAGCATTACAGGCAATCAATTCTTCTCTAAACCATGTAAAATTGGAGTACTCAAATTAGGGGGCAAAGTTGCTGGCAAAAGGCGGGTAATCACCTGGTTTTAAACACTTTTAATACATACTGTGAATAAAACTAATACAATACAATCACTGAGCCGAATGGCAAGATATATGAGAATATTTATACCCCAACCTTATATTTGTTCACAAAGTGATAAGAAGGGCTTATGCCACTTGGGTTCAGCCCGAGAAAAAAAACAAACCCTTACCTTTGTTGTGGAAGTTACGCCTGCCAGAGGCAGGCGTAACTTCTGTGTGCTGGCCGAGTACCAGCGCTCGATCCCCCAGCCCAGTGGCCATACGGAGGCCTCTGGCAACGCCTTTGCCCCGCCCCCAGACTGCCCATTTTTTCAAGCCCCGGGACTTACACGTGTCCCGGGTCTACGCATGCCACCGGGCCTTTTGGATTTATGTGCGTAGGGCTTTTAAAATCTGCCCCTTTGTTTGCTAGAGCTGTCTCTTGCTCTGCAGATATACATAGCACATGTGGATGCTTAAAGCCCACATTCTCCACTACCTGCAGTGGATGGTTAGCAAGGGCAATCATTTTCCCAATGCACCTCATTATTACTTTCGATGCTATCTCATGTCATAGGATAGTGCTGCACACCCTATTTATTCTATGGCAGACGTAGGGTAAGGGACTAATGGCCTTCCATCTGACTGGTGGAAAAGGCCATGAGATCAGCTTGGGGAAAAGTCTTCCCTTTTAAACCCCTTTCCTTTCACTTTTGCATTTAGTGGCAGAAGGGGGTCCCCAGGCTAGTACTGCCACCCTCCCCTGAGGCCAATGCTAGTAGGTCCTCTTTCTGCAGGAAATGTGCATACCAGCATTTGTCAGATGCCAAAGTATCTTCCCTTGACTGATGACCTGCCTGCAGGTCTTGCATCACTTTATGATTCCAGACCAGGGATGTCTTGCACAATCTCATCCCTCCATCCTTGGGGGCTGACACTGGCACTAGAGTTTAGGTTGAGGGTAGACCCTGTGGAAAATGCCAGGAGCATTGTTCACACTGCCTACCTGCACTGCCTGCTCTTCCTGGGCATTGTTCTAAACACAATTAGTATCATCTATCTCCCCCCATCACCTCATTGGAAGCTAAGATGCTACTGACTAAACCTCCCAAATTTTCTTCAGCTGCTATTAGCTCTTCAATTTCTGATTCAGGGAATCCCAGACAAAATTCTTCCTCAGTTGTTCAAAATTCTGCCTCCAGTTCCTAAGAAGCAGTAACCATAGAAAATCACACTGCTGTTTTGGCTGTTGTGCTGTGCCTGTCCATGCCTCTGCCCTGCTAATGCCAGCCTTGGATTGTTCTCCTGCCTTTTGCCCCTGCTGAAAAATAAGATGCAGAAGAAAAGGCAGTAGTAGCAAATGCTCTCTAAATTTCGATTTCTTCTGGCTTGAGCCGGCTTCCAATGCTGGCTTTCTTGAGCTAAAAAAAGTCTCTTTCCAATTTAGAGGCAGAACTACTTTATTTCTTGCTGCTGCTGCTAGACTGAGCTGGTTCTGCAAAAGATCTGCCCTTTTCTCACAGTTTCATGATGGAATTTGAAGTGCCTTCTGGGGGATTTGATATCACAAAGAAATTTATTGACACTGTATCACCACTCACAGTATCACTCTAATATGTGCAAAAATGTCCGTCTCACAAGCACAGTCAATGTTTTTTATAGTTACCACTTGTTTGCACAGCATGGCCATTGACTTGAATGAGAAATATAAACAAATGAGATAAAAAAAATTTGTTTAAAATTCTTGGATACCCTTTGTTTGTTTCAGGGGGTCTACAAATAAAATGAAAATGGACTCATTCATTGCATTTTACCCATTTGTATCAAACAAATGCACATCCTTTTTAGAGATGCATGTTCTATGTAGAAACGTGGATGCCTGACTATGTTGCTATGGGTAGCTGTTACTTATTTTGTTCATGACTTTCACTGTACATACTTTTATTCAATGGTAAAATGAAATAATGGCAAAATGTAATGCGAAGTAAATCATATTTTTACTTTTCCTAGGGTGACAGAGGGGCTCCAGGCCCAAGAGGACTCCCAGTAAGTATCATTACCTGTGACTATGATAATAAAACAAACAGGTGGTCAATGACAATGTTTTTCAGTTTGATTGATGTAGTGCAATTACCAACTTTGTTGTTTGGTTAGAAGTCATCCTGTTTGTAAAAACAGATTACTTCAAAAAAGTTAAGTGTCTGTCAAGCAAAAATGACTTCATCCAAGGAAAAAGCCAATCTCTTCATACCCAACTGACCTAGTTGCTTTAACAAAAAGTCAACAGATCATGATCAACATAGTTGAATGCTGCTGAGAAGTCAAACATAATTATTAAAGAATCCTGACCTCTGTTGGAATGCATTCACCCTCCGTCAGCCAAAATCAATAATAATGTCTTAGGTCTCTTATCTTTTCTAAACTCAGATTGGCAAGAATGTAATCTATCAACCTTAGAAACATATCCCAAAAGTTGTTGATAGACTTTACTCAAAAAATATAGGTAAGAAACAGGTCAGTAATTAGATAAAACATTACAATCTGAACCAACCTTTTTCAATTTTGGATGTATCACGACTTAAGAACATAAGAATATAAGAACATGCCATACTGGGTCAGACCAAGGGTCCATCAAACCCAGCATCCTGTTTCCAACAGTGGCCATTCCAGGCCATAAGAACATGGCAAGTACCCAAAAACTAAATCTATTCCATGTTACTGTTGTAAGTAATAGCATTGGCTATTTTCTAAGGCAACTTAATTAATAGCAGGTAATGGACTTCTCCCCCAAGAACTTATTAAGTCCTTTTTTAAACAGAGCTACACTAAACGCACTAAGCACATCCTCTGACAACAAATTCCAGAGTTTAATTGTGCATTCAGTGAAAAAGAACTTTCTCCGATTAGTTTTAAATGTGCCACATGCTAACTTCATGGAGTGCCCCTAGTCTTTCTATTATCCGAAAGAATAAATAACTGATTCACATTAACCCGTTCCAGACCTCTCATGATTTTAAACACCTCTATCATATACCCCCTCAGCCATCTCTTCTCCAAGCTGAAAAGTCCTAACTTCTTTAGTCTTTCCTCATAGGGGAGTTGTTCCATCCCCTTTATCATTTTGGTCGCCCTTCTCTGTACCTTCTCTATTGCAATTATATCTTTTTTGAGATGCGGCAACCAGAATTGTACACAGTATTCAAGGTGCGGTCTCACCATGGAACGATACAGAGGCATTATGATATTTTCTATTCACCATTCCCTTTCTAATAATTCCCAACATTCTGTTTACTTTTTTGACTGCCGCAGCACACTGAACTGATTTCAATAAGTTATCCACTATGATGCCTAGATCTCTTTCTTGGGTTGTAGCTCCTAATATGTAACCTGACAAACTATAGCATGGGTTATTTTTCCCTATATGCATCACCTTGCACTTATCCACATTAAATTTCATCTGCCATTTGGATGCCCAATTTTCCAGTCTCAGAAGGTCTTCCTGCAATTTATCACAATCTGCTTGTGATTTAACTAATCTGAACAATGTTGTATCATCTGCAAATTTGATTACCTCACTTGTCGTACTTCTTTCCAGATCATTTATAAATATATTGAAAAGTACGGGTCCCAATACATATCCCTGAGGCACTCCATTGCCCACTCCCTTCCACTGAGAAAATTGTCCATTTAATCCTACTCTTGTTTCCTGTCTTTTAGCCAGTTTGTAATCCACGAAAGGACATCGCCACCTATCCCATGACTTTTTACTTTTCCTAGAAGCCTCTCATGAGGAACTTTGCAAACGCCTTCTGAAAATCCAAATTTACTACATCTACCGGTTCACCTTTATCCACATGTTTATTAACTCCTTCAAAAAAGTGAAGCAGATTTATGAGGCAAGACTTGCCTTGGTAAAGCCATGCTGACTTTGTTCCATTAAACCATGTTTTTCTATATGTTCTGTGATTTTGATTTTTAGAACACTTTCCACTATTTTTCCTGGCATTGAAGTCAGGCTAACCGGTCTGTAGTGTCCTGGATCACCCCAGCAAATTTTCTGGTGCATCACCAACTTAAGCAGTTACCTAATCTGTTGCGCCGGGAGATGGACCCTTGGCCTAGTGCAGGATTGGTAGGCTCCCTAGTCGAACCAGAGAGTGCCTGCCACCAGGAGGCGGAGCACAAGAGGAGACAGAGGGTAGCTGGAGCTTCACCAATAGCAACCTGGAGTTGCCTCAGGTTGAGCCCTTGGTTACCTGGGCCGCCTGGTCTTACGTGGGCCTCGCAGGATCTCCTTGAGAGAAAGGTCAGAGGTGTGCCCACCAAGATCAAGGATGCGCGACCAATATTCAGACTGGAAGTCTGGGGTGCCAGAGAAGGCCAGAAAACAGTCTCTGAATGTATGGCAAGGATCAAAGCCAGAGTCAAGGAAATGTAGTCAGCCAAAGCAGGGGTCAATACCAGTGGTCAGTCTGTGGATAGTCCACCAAAGCAGGGGTCAATACCAGTAGTCAGTCCGTGGGTAGTCAGCCAAAGCAGAGGTCAGGTTCCAAGCAGCAGTCAGACGTGGTTGAGGTCAGGCAGAGGTCAGTTCCAGGCAGCGTGCAGACGTGGTCGAGGAAACAGGCAAAGGTCAAATCCAGGCGGCGATCAACATAGTCAATAACAGGCAGAGCTCAGTACTGAGAAGACAGTCTGAGAGGTACTACCTGGGGAGACGAAAGAACAGGAGGACGCAGGAACAGAAGGATGCTGGAACAGGAGGATGTTGGAACAGAAGGACGCTGGAACAGGACTGGAAAGAGACTGGAACAGGACTGGAACAAGGCTGGAATGAGACTGGAACAAAGACTGGAAATGCAGAGGCAAACTAGAAATCACAGCATGATCGACCCGATTGCCAAGGCGAGGAAGTGCAGGCAGGCACTTCCTCTTATACAGCATTCAATCAGGGTGTGCCGCACAGCTGGGACCCACCCCTGGCCCTTTAAGGGACCGAGCTGTCCGCACGCGCCTAGGGGCTGGGCCGATGCCACGTTGGATGCCGAGCCCCACCATGAGGCCTGGCTGGAGGTGGAAGGCCCGGCAATCACCGCTGTGGGACGCCAAGGCCTGGTTGTGTTCGCTGCTGCCGCAGGGGAGGATGACCCGGGACCCATGGAGGACTTAGTGAGGTGAACAGGCCCGGACACGGGCCGAGCGCGGACGGGATGCGCAACAGTACCCCCCTTCTAGGCCTCCCCCTCCTCGGGCGAGGCTTGTCTGGATGCACCCTATGGAAGACCTTTAGGGGGTCCTTGTCTAGGATGTTCTGTGAGGGCTCCCAGGAATTCTCTTCGGCCCTATACTCTTCCCAGGTGAGAAGATATTCCCAGCGGCCTCGACACCGACGGACATTGAGGACCTCTCTTACCTGGACGGTGTTTTCGGATTCAGTGGAGACCTGTGGAGTAGGAGGATCTCCGAGAAGGCCAGGAGAGCACGAGTGGCTTCAACAAAGGAACGTGGAAGGTATTGTGGATACCCATGGATCGCGGCAACTGGAGTTGGTAAGTTACCGCTCCTACTCGATGGAAGATTGGGAATGTCCCAATATACTTTGGTGCTAGGCGATGAGACGGAAGCCACAGTCTGATGTGCCTGGTACTTAACCACACCTTTTGACCAGGTCAGAAGAGTGTGGCTGACAGCCGATGAGCATCAGCGACTTTTTTAAATGTTCCAAATGTTGCGGATGGTCTGTGCTGGCGAAGGCACGGAGATTGGTACAGGTAAGGGTAGTCATGGTTGATGTCCAAACACCACCATAAATGTGTTAGTGTTTGTGGTAGTTGTGGGTGGATCCTTGGGCCAGTGGCAGATGACCATGCTCCCAGGGGAAGATCCCGAGAGGGACCACTGGTCAGGCTCAGAGTATGGAGACAGACACGCACTAGTTCTTTTATTAAACAGTATATTGAACCACCTGAGGTGGCAGTAGTGAGCTGGAAGTGCCCGGCAGGGCTGTAGACCCTCAGATACTGGAACAGCGATCCTGGATAACTGAACTGTAGAGAAACTGAATATAGTGAATAGGCAGGGTATGCAGAGTTCCTGTACCGAACCTTGATAGTAACACTCACACAATAGTCTCATAGAAGTAGTCCAGGTGTTGGAATGAGTTAGGCCCTCGAGGACCGAGTACCTGGTTCCAGGGAAAGCTGTGAGAGAGAGATGGTGACTCACTGGTGAAGTAGGCAGCGATGACATCCAGGCAGAAGAAGTATTCAGCAACCAGTTCGGGAACATGGGTCCTCGAGGAGCGAGTACCTGTTCCTGACTATGACCTGAAAAAAAAGAGAGAGCGAGGCCCCCGAGGAGCGGTTACCCCTGGTAAGTCCGAGGAGGCAGAGCAGCTTAGGTAGAGTAACCCATTGCTAACTCGATTAGTTAGCGATTTCTGAGACCTTATATATCCGGTACAGATGACATCATCTCAGGGGGACGCCCCTGAGGTTCGCCCCACTGCTGGTACATCAGTCGGGCTGCACCGCACGTGTGCCCTTAGGCTCTTGTGAATCTTGGCAGATTGCAGCATCGAGCCGTTCCGGGGATGCCAACCTTCCACTTGAGCAAGAGGGAGTCACCAAAGAGGTAAGGAGGGTGGAGTGGAGACGTCGGGCAGCGACGGTCTCAACAAAATTGGGAGACGTCCATGGCAGCAGCAACATGCGTGTTGTGTGACAACTCGTCCCATGGTAGCAAGTCGGCCCAATTGTCCTGTTGGTCATTTACTAGGACCTTAGGAAAGTTTTCAGGGTACGATTAGTTCTTTCAGCTTGGCCATTAGCCTGAGGGTGGTAGGCCGAGGTGAAGCTTAAGTTGATGTCAAATTTCTGACATAATGATCACCAGCATTTTGCTGCAAACTGTGGGCCTTGGTCTAACACTATTTCTTTGGGCAAGCCATGCAGGTGGAAGATATGCCTTAGGTACAGTTTGCCGAGTTTGGGAGCCGATGGAAGGCTCTGCAGAGGAATGAATTGTCTCCCATCTTAGAGAAGCGGTCGATGATGACCCAGATGACGGTGTTATCTTGAGACGGGGCAGGTCGGTGATAAAATCGGTTGATATGCTGGACCAGGGTTCGGTGGGTGCTGGAAGTTGTTGGAGAAGTCTCCATGGCCAGCTCGTAGGTGGCTTTTGTTGTGTACATACAGGACATGAGTCAATGTAATTGCGGGAATCTGTTACCATGCTGGGCCACCAGTAGAAGCGTCTTAACATTTCCAGGGTTTTGGCTCGACCAGGATGTCCTGCTAACTTTGAGTCATGAGCCCAGCAGAGTACACGTTCACGTAGTCGACATGGAACAACTGTCTTTCCGGTGGGTACTGTGGTGGTAACCACAAGGGACACACAGGCTGGATGATTGGGGTGTCTGGTGTGGCTTGAGGGAGCGCGAGAGTGCATCTGCGTGGAGGTTCTTTGAGGCTGGTCGGTAGCGCAGCTCGAAATTGAATCACTCAAAGAATAATGCCCATCGGGCTTCTCTAGGATTTAATAATTGCGCCTCTTTTAGGTGCTCCAGATTCTTGTGATCTGTGAATATAGTAAATCTGTGTTGGGCACCTTCTAGCCATGGACACCACTCCTGGAGTGCCAGTTTGACAGCTAGTAGCTCACGGTCTCCGATGGTGTAATTTTGCTCCGCAGCTGAAAATTTGTGGGAATAGAAAGAGCACAGTACCAATGTACTTTTGGAAGAGTACTGACTCAACAATGCCCCGGCTCCGATGGTGGATGAGTCGACCTCAACGACAAATGAGCAGTTTGGGTCAGGGTGTCGTAAACAGGGACCAGAAAAAAAAGCTTCTTTATTCTTTCCTCATAGGGGAGCTGTTCCATTCCCCTTATCATTTTGGTAGCCCTTCTCTGTACCTTCTCCATCGCAATGATATCGTTTTTGAGATGTGGCGACCAGAATTGTACACAGTATTCAAGGTGCGGTCTCACCATGGAGCGATACAGAGGCATTATGATATTTTCCATTTTATTCACCATTCCCTTTCTAATAATTCCCAACATTCTGATTGCTTTTTTGACTGCCGCAGCACACTGAACCAATGATTTCAATGTGTTATCCACTATGACACCTAGATCTCTTTCTTGGGTTGTAGCACCTAATATGGAACCCAACATTGTGTAATTATAGCATGGGTTATTTTTCCCTATATGCATCACCTTGCACTTATCCACATTAAATTTCATCTGCCATTTGGATGCCCAATTTTCCAGTCTCACAAGGTCTTTCTGCAATTTATCACAATCTGCTTGTGATTTAACTACTCTGAACAATTTTGTGTCATCTGCAAATTTGATTATCTCACTCGTCGTATTTCTTTCCAGATCATTTATAAATATATTGAAAAGTAAGGGTCCCAATACAGATCAAGAGGTTGACGATGTCGTCCATAATGAAGCTGCCACTTGCTCCAGTGTCGAAAAGAGCAGTGGTGGTGAAGGAACGGGATTCCATGGAAAGGGAAACTGGTAGTAACAGTTGCGGGCCGGTGACAGTAACGCCCAAGTTCGGAACCCCCGCCAGGCTTAGGGCTTGAGGTTTTCCGGACGGAACAGACAGGACTGCCTCAAGTGTCCGGAAGCACCACAGTAAAGACAGAGGTCCTGCTTCTTGCACCGAATACGCTCTTCGGGAGATAATCGCCCACGGTTGACTTGCATCAGTTTCTCGGTAGAAGGTGGTGGTGCCGGTAGAGCCTTCAACTTAGGGCTTGGGGCATGTGCTGGGCGTTGAGCAGGAGGCTGGGATGTTTTCACTTCATGGTGCCGTTGTCTGAGGCAATGGTCAATTTTCCCAGCGAAGGAAATCAGGTCCTCTAGAGACATAGGAATCTCACGGACAGCGAGCTCATCTTTGAGAGCGGAAGATAGACCTTCTACACAGAGTGCCTGAAGGCAGTCCTCTAGCCATCCCGGTTCCGTGGCCAGTGTCTGGAACTCCACCATAAACTCAGAGAGGGATCTTGAGCCTTGACGGAGGTGGAGAAGGTGATGACCCGCAACTGCCTGATGACCAGGATCTTCAGCTTAAAGGCGGGGATGAACTGGGACAGTTGCGTGAGGATGGGATCAGAACACTCCCAAAGTGGAGAAGCCTATGCTAGGGCCTTCCCCTCTAGACATGAGAGGTTAAAAGTGATTTTCGTTGATTCCTTAAGGAATAAGGACGGCTGAAGGGCAAATTGCATGAAGCAGTGGTTGAGGAAGTCTCGGCAGAGGCATGGGTCCCCATTGAAACGAAGAGGAGCTGGCAGCACCAGAGATGCTCTCGGTAGCAGGGTAGAAGTCAGGCCTGTGGGATTAGCCCTTATGGCATCCTGCATATGAGAGCAGAGTTCTTCTATTGAAGATGCAAGAGTCTCTATGACCCGTCATTGCTCTTGGATAGTTGCGGCCAGACCCGGGATGGTTCGTATGGCGGGAGACTCCACGGAGTCCATGGCCTAGGCAACATGTTGCACTGGGAGGTGGACCCTTGGCCTAGTGCAGGATTGGTAGGCTCCCTGGTCGGACCCAGAAAGCGCCTGCCACCAGGAGGTGGTGCACAAGAGGAGATAGAGGCTAGCTGGAGCTTCACCATTAGCAACCCGGGGTTCCCTCAGGTTGAGCCCTTGGTTACCCGGGCCACCTGGTCTTAGGTGGGCCTTGCAGGATCTCCTTGAGAGAAAGTTCAGAGGTGTGCCCACCATGATCAATAGTGCACAGTCGATGTTCACGCTAGAAGTCTGGGGTGCCAGAGAAGGCCAGAAAAGAGTCTCTGAATGTATGGCAAGGATCAAGGCCAGAGTCAAGGAAACGTAGTCAGCCAAAGCAGTGGTCAATACCAGTGGTCAGTCCATGGATAGTCAGCCAAAGCAGGGATCAATACCAGTAGTCAGTCTATAGGTAGTCAGCCAAAACAGAAGTCAGGTTCCAGGCAGGTGTCTGACCTGGTCGAGGTCAGGCAGAGGTCAGTTCCAGGCAGCGTGCAGATGTGGTTGAGCAAACAGGCAAAGGTCAAATCCAGGCGGCGATCAACATAGTCAAGAACAGGCAGAGGTCAGTACCGAGAAGACAGTCCGAAAGGTACTACCTGGGGAGACAAAAGAACAGGAGGACGCAGGAACAGAAGGATGCTGGAACAGGAGGACACTGGAACAGGACTGGAACGAGGCTGGAACAGGACTGGAACAAGGCTGGAACGAGACTGGAACAAAGACTGAAAACGCAGAGGCAAACTACAATTCACAGCATGATCGACCCGATTGCCAAGGCAAGGAAGTGCAAGCAGGCACTTCCCCTTATACAGCGTTCAATCAAGGCACGCCGCGGAGTTGGGACCCACCCCTGGCCCTTTAAGGGACTGGGTGGTCCGCGTGTGTGCGCCTAGGGGCGGGGCTGATGCCAAAGAGGATGCTGAGCCCTGCCATGAGGCCTGGCTGGAGGTGGAAGGCCTGGCGACCGCCGCCGTGGGACACAGGGGAGGACGTCCCGGGACCCATGGAGGACGTCCCGGGACCCATGGAGGACTTAGTGAGGTGAGCAGGCCCGGACGTGAGCCAAGCGTGGACGGGACATGCAACATTATGCCCTTGCTTGCCAAAACCCACTTGCAGAATCTTGCAGTGAGAATACTAGGATTTCAGGGCTGACGTCGCCCTGCATGTGCCCGTCCAGTAAGCCTAGCTCTTCAGTATTTCTCCGTCTCCATAGCAGATGCGGAAACCATCCACACAATAATAGTGTAACATTTACAACAAGAAAGAAGAAAGAAAATGTACCTTCAGGAAGAGAGCCCCACTTCTCCTGCGGTAAAACCTCCCACAGTTGAGACTTCCTGAGGTGATTCTCGATATCCCTTAGAGGTGAGCCTTGGTACGGCAGCCAACTCCCGGCATGGACTTAGCCTCTAGGGTGGCTGAAAGGCAGAGGGTGCAGATTCGAGAACAGCGGTGAAGGTATTCCCCTCTCCTCCCGCAGCTGGAGACCGCCCGTCACATGACCGGTAAGCGCCGAGACCAGGTAAGGTAGAAACCTTTACTTTTAAGTCTCCGGTCTCCAAGGCTCAAATAGCCATACCGACCTTCCTACCGATGAGGTTTAAAATCAGGTTGAGCAGCTCTCCTCGGTGCGAGGGTCCACACACGTGGAGACCCTCTGGGGGGTCACCATCTTGCCAGCGGGGTAGTTGGCGCCATTTTACCCCCTCGTTCGGCGGTATATACAGGGCAGGTTGGAGGGCTGAGGCGCCTAACTTGAGCGCACCCGTAAAGCAAACACTGAGCTACGCACACAACTCAGCCATGCGCACAACTGTGCGCACAACTATGCTGTGCGCACAACGACGCACACATCAGACTTGGACACACAAACTCCATGGCCCGTGCGCATAACTTCTGCACAACTAAGCGCATCTGCGCACATACCTCCATGCACAAATGATGTTTAAGCTCTACACGCGCACAGACAATGGCTCCGCCATCCAAAAAGGCTGACACTCCCTTTGCCCAGCCTGCCATTTAAGAGCCGCACAACCTGAATTGGAATCTCTCCTATGCCAGCAGTGCAAGCAGTCTCAGGGAGAACCAAATCAAGACATCCCACAGCCAGGAGAGGGATCTGGAACCACTGATGATGGTACTCCGGACCTATGTATTTCGAACTCTGCACCCCCACAGGAAGGCATCTCTGGAGCCTACAGTACAACCCCTCCTGGGATCAACATGGACCCAGGAACCTTCTCCTGGGTGGAATTTTTTAAGGGGCTGCAAACCTTTGTCCAGGCACAACCAGCCCCTGCGGTGCATCCGACTCAACCCCTGTCGGAAGCACAAGCCATTCCCGGCACCTCCCGGGTTCCTCGAGACATGCCTCTCCTAACCAAGAGCCTCCCTGATGGGGATCCAGACACCTCAGAGGATGAAACTGACTCCCTGGAAGAAGGAGAAATCCCCCCAGAGATGTAGCCATACCGAAACATGCTCCGATTATTCTACAAGGACGAGTTACCAGCCCTTGTGTCCCAGACTCTAAAGACGCTGGGCCTACCAGGCACGGACCCTATAACGGAATCAAAGAAGGGGGAAATGTGGAAAATAAGATTTGCTTTCAGACAACAACCAACAATGACTGAACTTCACAATCTGGGTAAACAAATAAGCATGGGCGTAACTTGCTTATTACAGCGGTTACTACCCTAAACCAATTAAGCCTGATACATCACTTTGAATACATATACGGCATTGCTCTCTACTTCAACGGCAGGGGGAAATGTGGAAAACAGGATTTACATTCAGACTACATCCAACAAGGCATTGATCTGTGCAGTCGGGGTAAATAAGCATCGGGGTAACTTGCTTGATGCGGTGGTTACTACCCTTGACCATTAAGCCTTATGCTCACCTTTGATGCAACTCCAACATTACTCTCTGCATCAATGATAGGGGATGGCAGGAAATTTTAATCAAACAGTTACCAACAAGGGCCCTGATCTTGGTGGTTGATGAAACAGATAAGTATGGGAAAATAAGTGTGGGAGCTTGCTGGGCAGACTGGATGGGTCGATTGGTCTTTTTCTGCTGTCATTTCTATGTTTCTATGTTTAGGCTCCCTTCTGACAGTTGTGAAATGGTATCTTCTAATGTAGGTAAGACATACATCTCTCTTTCTCTTCATTGAGTTTTTTCAAGTCTACACAAAATTTAATTTGGCTTTCTTCTTCAGAACCATGCTGTAGTTTCTGTAATTTCCTCTATAATTCTATTTTACTCTATTGTTTTCAAATCTTCCTACACTTTGTGTAACCCCACCTTAAGACATATAAAATGATGGGAGATTTTTTCCCTATTGAGAGAATAGTCCATATCCCAAGTTTATTTAATGGGTTCAGATTTACAGGTCATGTAGATAGTGAAAAGAACTTGGATAGAGATAGCGGGGGTAGCTTCTATTTCTCTGGACTGGTCAGGGATAACAATCACCATCCTCCCGTCCATGACTTTTTAGGCCTTAACTATCCTGTAGTGCAGGCAGCAATAAAGCATTAAGCCAGGTCACACCACTTTAACCTTTTAGATCCTGCTCATTGAAGGAATTATTTCCTGATGCCCCTTTTTACATATCATACGGGCCAATACAGTAAAAATCGTGGGAGAGCAGGCGAGCACCTGCTCTCCCGGCGCGCGCACAGGACACTCTCCTGTGCGTGCAATACAGTAATTTAATTTATTTAAATTAGGGCCGGTGGTAAAAAGAGGAGCTAGGGACACTAGCGCATCCCTAGCGCCTCTTTTCGGACAGGAGCGGCGGCTGTCAGCAGGTTTGACAGCCGACGCTCAATTTTGCCGGCGTCGGTTCTCGAGCCCGCTGACAGCCATGGGTTCGGAAACCGGACGCCAGCAAAACTGGGCATCTGGTTTTCAACCCACGAGCCGCGGGCCTATTTCAATTTTTTTTTTAAATTTTTTTTTACTTTTTTTAACTTTCGGGACCTCCGACTTAATATCGCCATGATATTAAGTCGGAGTTTTTACTGCTTTTCTGTGCACTTTCCCGGTGCCGGCAGAAATTAGCGCCTACCTTTGAGTAGGCGCTAATTTTTAAAGTAAAATGTGCGGCTTGGCTGCACATTTTACTTACTGAATCGTGCGGGAATACCTAATAGGGCCATCAACATGCATTTGCATGTTGCGGGCACTATTAGGTTCGGGGGGTTTACCCCTTACTGAATAGCTTTACCCCTTACTGAATAAGGGGTAAAGCTAGCATGTCGAAAACATGCGTCCAATCGCGGGTTAACAGTGCGCTCCGGTGGAGCACACTGTACTGTATCGGCCTGTTAGTTAACTAGACCCAAATATGGTATAAATATGGTATAAAAAAATTTGCAAGTAATTAAAAGTATATGAAAAAATGTTCCACTTGTGGAACGTTGGTACCTAAAAGGTTAAGATAAACACAACTCTTAACTTTATTTCTGGTTTTAATCCAGCCACTATTTGCAAGAATAAAATTGGCTAGGCGTATAAATACTGAATACTCAGAGTTCATGGGTTACAAACAGTTCAGCTAAATCTTCCCCAAAGTAAACCATATAGTACTCCACAGTAGGAGTGTATTAATCACTCTGCCTTCACTTGAACCTCATTTAGACCTCCAAAATCCACATTTCCAATACTTCACAGGAATTTGACGATTATATTCCACACAGTACCGTACTCCCATTTTCCCACCAGTAGGTACTCTTTCTCTTTCATATCTGAACCCAACTCAAAATATAAGGGACAGGTACAACATGCCCAGATTTCTCTTCAAATTTAATCCCAGTCTCAAAATACCTGAGGGGCTGAATTCTAAGGGGCTGAACAAGGTTCAGCCCCTTAGAATTTATTCATGACTCTTCCTTCCCTCGACACTTCACTCTTATTTCTCCTTCTCTCCAAACATGTACAGGGCTCCATAGTATCCTTCATGCTCCAGGATCTTCAGGATGCATTCCTCATCTCAGAACAGCCTCCTAAAAAGGGATGAATCATCTTCATCTGCTAGGTTTTTCTCAGGAGGAGGAAACTCTTCTTCCACTCCATGGCTGCAAGCATTTTCCCTTGAAGGAAAAGCCCCTGCAGGGCCCCACTCCATACTGGAGTGGCCCTGGGTTCACCAACTTGCAGGCTGGCTACTCCAAGCCTCTACATTCTGGAGATCCTTCTCTCACCAACTCCATTCTGGGAAAAGGCTAACTCCCGTCAACTCCTCCCATTTTTATACCTCCTGTTAAACTTCTTCTACCTATCATATAATCCAAAACTTTTAAGGGAGCCAACATACAGTATTAAGAACATCATCACATTGCTTAGTTCTCACAAAATTTCATCCAGTTGTCATTCAGCATTATTACAAGTGCAAAACATTCAACACATTTCCCAAACATGTCAAGGATGATCAATTCCAGGGCTTCCCCCACCCAAAATATCTTGTACTACTAGAACTGAAAAGGAACAAATGTTTGGGGGCCTCCCCACATTCTCTCCCACCCAGTGGTCCTGATTCCCCAGATCACCAGTCATACAGGTACAAACAACATCACTTACACTTATTGATATACATAACCTGTTAACACCAACTTAACAGGGAAATTGGTCAACACTTTCCTGTTTAGAATACACAAATACTCCATCAATAAACCAGGCCACATTATAGACCATGCCATGAGCAACCCTCTTCATAGCTCTTCTTTGGGTGTCTCTTTGTGACCAAGAAAATCAGGACTTGCAAAACACCAAAGAGAACAACATTTCCCAATATAGATAATCATTCCACATCTATAGCAGCACAACTGCATTTTAACAAATACACTTCCATATTACGAAGGTGCAAGAATGTCCTAAATTTCTTTTAACTCTCTGGAGATACAGAGGAAGAAGCTGTCCTGGAGACTGCAAAATGGGGTCCTCAAGATCCAAACACTTGTACTTTGGGTCCTTCCTCATCATAGCCAAGATCATGATCCTCCTTGATCCAGTCATCCTGATCACACTTCTATGACTTCCATGAGCCAATTGGGGACATACAGATACTGCTCCTTCCAAATGTTCCTTATTAATTGCCTCACAATCCTCTCTGCTTACTGATCTTGGCCATGGGTTTCTTCCCATCCCATTATCCAGATAAGACCCATGGGGTCTCATCCCAAATATTGTATAGAGATTCTTTGCAGAACACATCATCAATGTCCTGATCCTCTACCCGATCACTGTGCTCATCGACTCTCATGTAGTCCTCCAGGGGTATCCCCTCTGACATTCCCTCTACCACCGTGCTGAAACAGGGCAGGCTTCTTTGAGCTCGAGGCTTCTTGGAACAAATTATATTCTCTATCATTCTCACCATTGGCACCAGTCTGGACAACACTTCTGGCAAACTTCTCCCTTCTTTAGAGATCTCAACAGGGGCAGGCTCCATCACATACAAGGTAGACTGGCTTGGACCCAAGTAGTGCTGTTTTTTTAAAATAAAAAATAAAAGTATAAAAGGGCCTGTGGTCCGATTCCCTCATCCTCCCAAACCCCCCCCCCCCCCTTTCCAGGTTCCCCCTTACTCTGTTCTTTTAAAAAATACAAACCTGGTACGTTCCTTCCCCCTGACAACCCACCCACCCATAGTCCCTACATGCCTCCCTACCCTTCTCTGCCCCACTCCCGGACTCCCCTGATACCCAGACCGGGAGCGATGTACACATTTCCCCACTCCTGGCACTTCCAGTGCTCCTCTGTCAGAGGCTGCGCTAGGAACCCAGGCCATGGACTTCAGGTACTTTTTGCCCTCCTTCAGTGCCAAGCACAATTTTATTTTATAGCTCCAGCTCCATGCTCCACTTTTTCTTCACTCTGCCGATATAAATTAGTGCTCAGTGTTGAAAAGCAGTGCTATTCAACCAGATAGTTTTTAAAGATATCCAATTAAGTAGCAAATTATCTGACCACACAAGGCCAGTGTGGTTGGATAACTAAAGACCTAACTGGCTATATTCAAAAGAATATAGCTGCTAGTTAAGTGACACTGTATAAAAAAAAAATGCTCCAGAGCCTGTGGCCCAATAACCACCCCCACCTTCCAATATTTCATAACTCAACCTGTCAGAACGAGCACCTCCTACCCCCTCAAACCCCTCCAAAGTATTAAAAAGCAAGTTGCGGGACCTGCAAGCTGGCCTCTTTTCCCAGTTTTTCAATTTCTTTATTTGGCATTTTCCTACTTCCCTTCTGCAATCTTTTAGGCATTAGCCTCCTCCACACCCCCCCCCCCCCCCAAATATCCTCACACCCCAGATCTTTAAATCCCCAGTTGGGACTGTTTCCGGTTCTTCTAGCATTGCTTGCACTTCTAGCACTGCCGCTATCCAAGCAACACTAGAAGCACCAAGAGTAGGTAAGCTAATACTTTCCTTCCGGCTACAGTTTTAGAGATCTGGGACAGAGGGAGATCCAGGTGGCGTCTGGTGCCTAAGAGGTTGCAGTTGCGTGCAGGGTAGGGAGGAGATACAGGAGGGAACCTCAAAAAAATGAAAAAAGAGCAGGAGGGGTGGGAGGCTGACTTACAGACCTCACACCTATTGCTTTTAATACTTCAGAGGAGTTTGGGGGGGTGAGGCTGGGAGTTATGAAGTATATATGGGGAAGGGGACAGTTAGGCTAGAGTCCCTCAGTGCACTTATTGTTTTTATATAGTGTCACTTAACCGACTATCCCTCTTTTTTATCTGGCTAATTTTATCCAGAAAATGACTTATCCAGCTAAAATTTTGCTGGATTTAGCCTTGAATATTGACCCTATTGTAATTATACTGATTTGTGGTATATTCAGATTTTATCATTTGTTGATATACTAATCTGTTTGTAGATCTTTCTGTTGCCTCGTTGAGAGGATCAGTTTATTAAGATAGAAATAATTATATACAATAATAAATGCAATGTGAATTCACAATAAATTAATTAATTACTATATTTTCCCATTTCACAATCGTTTCAATAAAAGAAACAGTACCGTTTATTTAAATTATTTGATATGGTTATCATTTTTTTTGTTGCCCTTACTACAGTGCAGCAACAGAGTCCTTATATACATAAAACCCTTCACATGAAAAACAAGGATAAACTGGTCTTCCTTTATGAAATATTGAATATCCAGTTAATATTTTTAAAGAGAATTTTTTCAGATTACTGTAACATACTTACAGACCGATTCAATAAAAGGTGCGGGAGAGCCGGTGCTCCGAGTTGAGCACCCGCTCTCCCAATGCGCGCCCAGGCACCTCTCCTGGGCACGCAATTCTGTATTTAAATGAGGCCCGGCGCTAATAAGGAGGCACTAGGGACAATGGCGTGTCCCTAGTGCCTTCTTATTAGCGTTAGGGATGGCTGTCAGCAGGTCCGACAACCGACCCTCAATTTTACCGGCGTCGGTTTTCAAACCCGCTGACGGCCCTTGGCAGGCGTCAATTTCTGAGAGTAAAATGTGGCTTGGCCGCACATTTTACTTTCAGTATTCCGGGCGACTAACTAATAGGCTCATCAACATGCATGTATAAGGGGTAATAATAGCGCGTCTAAAACGCGCATCCAAATGGGGGCTAAACGGTGCGCTCAGCTGAGCACACTGTTCTGTGTTGGCCTATTAGTGAATATGTCTTATATAAAGTGACAGCTATAGGAACAATTTCTTTGCCATCTTGGGGATGGGAGGTAGGAGATAATTGTCATGATTAGGGCTCGCCCAGGGGCTCAGCAGCAGTGTTATGCATTGCTATGCAAAAGGATGTCTGGGTTCTATTCCAAGGTCATATCTTTTGCTCTCCGGGCTAGTCAAGGCTGGCAATGCGTAGATGGCAGTATTCACAACCCCTGGAAGTGGAGAAAACTCCAGTCATTGGGCAATGGTGACACCTTGTGGCCAGATTTAAGGAATTTCAGGGAAGAAGTTCTTATGCATGGCCCCTAGCTGAGGATCAACACTAATGTCTGGGCTAAGAGAGTTGAGAAGGGATATAAAAAAGAGGAAGTAGTTTTGAATGATGCCATATCCCAGCCCCAGTTCCACTTGAATTAGACATCCAAAGGAGCAAGAGAAAACTGCAGTCCCCTTTCCCTCCCCCCCAAAAAGTTAGAGAAATATTCATAGTTGTAAATTAAGCCCTTATTGACTGAACCATGATGGCTTTTTCTACAGGGTCCACCAGGTTCATTTGATTTCCTCTTGTTAATGATGGCAGACATTAGGAATGACATTGCGGAACTACAGGAGAAAGTTTTTGGGCACAAGACTCATCCATCAACAGAGGAGTTCCCGCTGCCTCAGGAATTCTCTGACTATCATGATACTGTAGACTTTGGCTCTGGGGAACACTACAAACAGAGAACTGTATCCAAGGACTCAAGAACAGAAAAATCAACACAGCATTAGCTATTGTTTAGATGAATATATTTTTTTAAAGTCGGTCTGTATAAATAAATATATATGTATATAAATATAAATGCACTGATGATGTAAAAAGTATATATATATATATATATATATATCATATTTTTCTTCTGGCTTATTCCTATCTACTGTGCTACAACTCTTTCTGAATGTATTGATAATACTTATATAATATGAGGTTTATGCCAGTAGTGTTGCAATGTACAGATTTTTCTTTTTCCTTACAAAGCTAAGGAGATTATTAGCATCACAGGATTTGAGTAGCTGAATGTCAGTTCTTGGAACTGAGGCATGGAGACTAAGAATGCCAAAAAGACCTGTTAATAAATGTACTTTTGTACTAAAAAAATAAAAAATAGATATATATAGTAGTCTTAAAAAGTGTTGCTCTTGCTGTATTGCCGGGAAGGCACTATTCATCCAAAAAGATTCTAGGCATGCAAAAAAAAAAAAGGAATGAAGTTCATAGACAGACAGTGAGCCGAGTAATAGCAGCAGCACGGGAAAAAAAAATATTTTTAGATAAGCTAGTTGGCAGTTAGAACAAAGGCATCTATTCTACAAAATGCTAATGTGTGCAAAAAATTATACATAGAGTAAATCTTCATGGGAGAGAGAGACCACTATTCCCCCTGAGCCAGCCCAAGAATCTATTTTTGTAGCATGTGGTAACAAATATCTCCAGATACTGGATCATTCCCATTGCCAGGGATTTTGCAAAACAGATACAGAGACCCCCCCACCCCCCCCTAGATCTCCAATATGTTTGTCCTTAGCTCAGGCCCTTGGTTAGGACTTAGGAATAGGAGGAGATGGACCATCCCAAACCAGCACCTCCAGTGAGACTACTGGATTAGTCAGCCCAGCCTGTGTAAGAGCAGGTAGACTTGAAAAACTGTAGCATTTTGGTCTATTTTTTTGGAAGAAGAGAGTACCCTGTCTGAAGTTCCCATTTTTTTCCGTCGATAAGCAGAGCTGATTAAGCCATGATCTGGGGTAATGTCATCCAATGGCACTGAACAGATCTGTCTCTCTAAGGCAGTCGAATTTTGAGCTCTACTAAACATGTGTGGGAGTTCTTGTGCAGGTATTTCCTCAGAGCCTCCTCAGTCCATGTCAAAGCTAGCAGGAGTATAGCCTGCTCTCCTGGGAGGAGGGCCTGTATCTCATGGCTATTTACAGAAAACAGTTTACGGGAAGCAAAACTTGCTTTTTTCTGTTGATAAGCAGGGCTAAATTAGTTATAATCTGTGGGGCGTCCCAAGCTGAGGGTTGCAGCGTCTACTCTAAGAAATGCTGGACTCAACCATGGAAAGCAAACTATTTTGGGAAATTTGGTGCAGGACAGCCTGACCAACCTCACTGGCCAAATTTGCTAGGTTATCCAGGCAGTAATGTGATATGAAAGTATGCACCAAGGACCAGGTAGCAGTTTTACAAATATCCTCAATGGGCACTTCTTGGACGTGTGTAATTGAGGAAGCCATTGCTTTAACCTGATGGGCTGAATTAGGTTGGTGAGATCAAGAGCAGCTGCAGCATAGCAATGTTGGATGTAGCTGGTAATCCAGTTAGATAAAGTTCTCATAGAAATGGCTATGCCAAGTCTGTTTGGATCGTATGGGCCTAAGTGTGAAGTGTGTGCCCTTTTGCAGTCCAGTGTGTGAAGAACTTTATCCCCATCATGAGCATGAGGTCAAGGAAAGAAAGTAGGCACTACAATTGACTGGTTTATATGGAAACCGGACACCACTTTCAACAAGAACTTGGGATATATTTGCAGTACCACTTTATCAAGGAAATACTGCAGGTATGGTGGATAATGCACCAGAGATTGGCGTTCATTAACACAATGCATGGAAGTGACTCCTCCTAAGAAAACCATCTTCTAGGTTTGATACTTAAGCAATGCATATTTCAGAGGTTCAAATGAAGACTACATTAGGTAGGTGAGAACTACATTGAGGTCCCAGGGTATTGGCGGATTGTGAACTAGTGGCTGTGACTGTAAGAGTCCTCTCATGAACTTGGAAATGAGAGAATATATAGAAACAGATGCACTGTTTACTGGGCAATGGTAAGCTGCAATGGCACTGAGATGTGTTTGGGTTGAAACTATTAAACGGCTAGTTTGTAATAAAAAATGGAGGTATGATAAAATAAATTTTGGGTCACAAGTGAAGGGATCCAATTCATGAGAAATACACCAGTTTAAATATCTTTTCCACTTGAAAGAGTAACTTCATCTCATAGAGGGTTTTCTCACAGAGAGGAGTATATCTTCTATCAGTTCTAGCATAGACAAAGGTGCTAAGACTGTGCATTCAACATCCAGGCTAAAAGAGTGAGACTGAAGTAGATGACCCTCCTTCTGAGACATGGGTCAACTCCGAGATGTATGGCGGGCCTCATGGGCAGTTGTACGAGATATGCATACCATGCTTTTCTGTGCCACGCTGGTGTGATCAAAATCATGGTGGCTTTGTTCCACATAAGCTTCTGAATGGTCTTCACCAGGGGTGGGTCTGTCATGAGGCAGGGTGAGGCAGCAGCCTCAGGCTGCAGAATTTTGGAGCTGTAAAAAGTGCCCATCAAAACATCTCTACCTCAGCCACTGCCTCAACCTGCCTCCAGTCAATCATCGGATCAGGAAGGGATAAACCAAACCCCTGCCCAATCCGCACGGTGGCAATCCCGAGCAGCAGGAGTTGTTTATCCAGACGTCATCTCCTGCTGTTGTGATTCTGGCCCTGCGGCAGCAGGAAATGATGTCAGGATAAACGCGACTCATCGTCTCCTACTGACACAAGGCCGGTCCCACAGCAGTGGGAGTTGATGTTGGGATAAATTCATATGTGGGAGACTGCCTGTGTGTGTGTGTGTGTGTGTGTGTGTATGTATGCCTATGTGTGTTTGCGGGTGGGTGACTACCTGCCTAGGTAGATGAGTGATTGTTTGTGTGTGTGTTGGAGGGGGCTGAGAGCTTGTGTGTATAGGTGAGAGGCTGTGTGGGTGTGGGAGACATTGTGTGTGTGTATGTTGGTGGAAGGGTGAGAGCCTGTGTGTGGGTAATGTTTGTGTAACTGCTTGGGTGTGGGTGGGTGAATGAATGGGTGTCTTCCTGGGCTCTGTCTGTGTGAGAATGGGTGCCTGCCTAGGTGAGTGTGGTGAAAATGAATTGGTGCCTGTCTGGGGGGGGGGGGGTCTGTGTGCGTGTGTGTATGTGTGTGTGTGTGTGTGAGAGAGAGAGAGAGAGAGAGAGAATGAATGTGTGCATGCTGGAAGGTGGAGGGAACGGTGTGAGAATGAATGGAAGCTTGCCTGGGGGGGGGGGGGTGTATGTGAGGGAGCCAGTGAGGGTGTGTGTGTGTATGAGAGAATCCGTGGGAGTAAGGGCTTGTGTGTGTGTGTGGGGGGGGGGGGGGGTGAGAGGAGAAAGAGGGTCTTAGAGCCTGAGAGTGTATCAGTGCCTCTGAGAGAGGTTGTGAGTATGTATAAGAGTATGTATGTGTGTGTGAGAATGTATGTGTGAGAGAGAATGGACATGTGAGTATGTATGACAGAGAGAGGTTAAAGGTTGTGTGCCCCCCCAATCCACAACAGTTTTAGGGTGACTGGAAATCAAAATACATCAGATATGGAGAGTGAGGAATTGTTTTTATTCTTATTAGATTTAACTGATGAATGTTATTTGGTGTCCTGTTTTTAAATATTTTAGTTGGTTTTTTTTAGAACATTTTAAAAAAATGTTGATGTCCTGTTCATCCACCATTTTGAAATATTTATTCTTTCTATTAGTATAGTTTTACTATTATGATTAATGTTATATTTCTTGATTTTATTGTTTTATGAGGAATGATGATGTTTCTATTTTTCCATTTTTGCACTGCATACAGATCTGGCTTCATGCAGTTTCCAGTTCAGTTTTTGTCTGCACATTTCAGTTTATATTTTATTTTATATTTGGTGCTGATCCATCTGTGATCTACATGTGTGATTGAAGGGACATATTCTGCTGGCATGTAATTTCTATATAGAGATACAGGAGCCTGGCTTATTTTGTTTTCCTAATAGGAGGTGTATTGGTGTGTTAGAACCTGGGGTATATTTGTAGTGTTGTCTATTCAGAGGTAGGGTTGTTACTGCCCGAGTGCTGGCATTTAGTGCTGTTTTGGTGTGGGAGGTTTATTTATTTAAAATATTTCTAGGCTGCTTATAGCAAACATATTGTACTGAGAAGATTACAGTGTAAACATAAAATACATCATAATAGATTTACTATATTATCATTGTTATTCAGTTTACTAATGGCTTTCTGAGGGCTAAGCCCACATCAAATGTATTTTACAATAGGCCTAGTAACAAATGTCTTCTTTTCAGAGCTTTCTGGTTTGACTTTGCACCAATACAGTGCATGTGAAAATAATATACATGTTGCTGTGATATTTTTACCTTGAAATACTATGAATATCTTTTTTCATGTACAATCTACTATAACTGCACAGTTTACAATTGTGTGCGGGGAGGGCTAGAGTGTAAAGTTCACCTAATGAGCCTGATATCCTTGCACCAATCTGGTGAGAGTCTGCCATACACTGACCCCCACTATTCACCCATTTCCCACTTCTCCAGGGGGCAAATGCAGCAGAACTGTGGGAGGCAGGTTGTAGTGTTCCTGAGAGTGTAGCAGGTTTGCCAACTTCCAAGAAATATCATCAGTGATTCACTGTCTGCCATTTCTTTGGGAAGTCTGACCCTTGCTTTCCCCCTTCTGTAGCATTTCCAATCACCAGAAGGGCCAGACTCCAAGGGAACTCTCTGCCCTCCATGACCCTCTTGATAATTTGACTTGTGCTTTGCCTTTAGGGTGTGGGTGGGGAGGGGTGCCAACTCATCCCTCGCCTCAGGCAGCAGATTGCCTTGAGCCGCCCCTGGTCCTCACTATAAGTGGTATAGAAAGAAAAGCATACACGAGGCCTATACCGCAAAGCAGAAAAATGTCCTGTGTTTCGCATAGCATGCTGGGTAGTATGGAGCAGAACCGATTCAACTTTCAGTTCTATTCTGTCATGAAGAGATCAAGCCAGGGCTGACCCCAAAGCTGGAAGAGATGGTTGACTAAGGACTGTTGTAGTGACCTGTTGTGATGATGGAAAATTCTGCTTAGGCAATCTGCCAAAGTATTCGCTACTCCGGAAAGATAAGTGGCCGGCAGAGTGGCCTCATGTTCCACTGCCCACTACCATATGAGAAGGGTTTCCTGGCAGAGGATCCAGGATCTGGTTTCTCCCTGTTTTTTCACAGGCAACATGGCTACTCGATTGTCTTTTGAATCATGATGGGCTTTCCCTGGAAGAGATGGGTAAAGGCCCACAGGGCATTGTGCATTGCTAAGAATTCTAGCAGGTTAATTTGTAATAATCATTCCTGAGGAGACCAAACACTTTGGGGTACATTTTAAAAAACAGCACGCGCACGTACTTTTGTTCGCGCACCAGGCGCAAACAAAAGTACGCTGGATTTTATAAAATACGCGCAACTTATAAAATCCGGGGTCGGCGCGCACAAGGGGGTGCACATTTGTGCAAACTTGCGCACGCCGAGCCATGCGCGCGCTGCCCGTTCCCTCCAAGGCCGCTATAAAATCGGAGCAGCCTTGGAAGGAACTTTCTTTACACCTCCCCCACCTTCCCCTATCTAACCCAGCCCCCAGCCCTACCTAAATCCCCCTACTAACCTTTATCTGCAAAGTTACACCTGCCTCCGGGCAGTCGTAACTTACGCGTGCTGGCTGTCTGCTGTCGGGGCACTCGGCCATGCCCCCGGACCACCCCCATGCCCCCGAACATGCCCCCAAGCCGACACCACGCCCCCTGGCCACGCCCCCGACCGCCCCTTTTTGCAAGCCCCGGGACTTACGAGCGTCCCGGGGTTTGCGCTCGCCGCCGAGCCTATGCAAAATAGCCTCGGCGCACGCAGGGGTTTTTTTTTAAGGGTTTACGCGCATAACTTATAAGCGTAACCCTTTTAAAGTCCGGCCCTTTGTGTTCTGTAGGTGCTAGTTTGAGCTCCTCAGCCCAGAGTGGTGCATCTTTTACCAGTTTAACCTGATAAGGTAAGGATAGAGGGGAGCTCCTTGCCAAAGCACTGTCTTCCTAACCATCACATTTTTCCAACTTTATCTCTGGTAGACAGACAGACGAATTGAGTGGCTGCAATAACTGATTCCACCGAGAACATAGCCCCCACTGAAGATGCTTCGTGTTTAAGTGCATGAGTGGGACTATGTGTACTTCCACTGCTAGGTGTCCCAAAAGCGTTAGAAGGTGGTGTGCTGAGAGGGTCAAGGAAGAATGCAAGGAGGTGGCTATTCGGGTCAATGCAGCTGCTCTGTCCACAGAGAAGAATTTTCTGACTTGGTCCAAGTCTATAATGGCCCCAATGAATTGAAGATGCCAAGTGGGTTCTAGGATCAACTTTGCAAAGTTTATGAGGAATCCTAGTGACTGCAGGGTTTCTACTGTAGTTGTTACGTCTCATCAGAAACTGTTTTCCAACAAGGTTGCTAGAAGCCAGTTGCCCAAGTATGGAATTACTTGAATTCTCTAGCCACTGCGAGGCATTTCATGATGAGTCTGGAGGCAGTCAAAAGTCCAAAAGGCAGTACTTTGTATTGATAGTGCACGGATTCCATCCTGAAGCAAAGGTAATGCCAGAAGGACAGATGTATAGGGATGTGGGCATAGGCATCCTTGAGGTCCAGAGAACACATCCAATATCCCCATTGAATGAAGGGTGTTCAACAAGATCATTTTCAATTTGTACTGACAAAGGTGCTGATTGAGATTCCAGAGGTCCAGACTGGGGCATAGGCCTCCTGACTTCTTGGGAATTAGATAGTTGGAATAGAATCCCTGACTTCACTTTGAGGAAGATACTACCTGCATGGCTTGTTAAGCCAATAAGTGATATACTTCCAGATATAACTGGGGGAAGCTGTGCAGGGTCAAATGATGGAGTAGTGGAATGAGGAAGCAGTGGTTATCAGATGAAATTCAGATGGTACCCATGCTGAAAAATCTTATTGTTCCTGGGAATTTGAATGTTATAACAAAAAAAAAATCAGAAGAAAATGACTTTTTCACTCATTTTCTTCTGCTTGTTATAGCAGAGTAATGTTTCCATTGATTTTTTTTGTTTTAATATTGAAATTCGCAATAAAAATAAAATAACTGAAAAAGGACTCTAGTAATGAGTGAAGATAAGGAAAAAGACAAATAACAACTGTCAAAAAAATTGTAAATATTTGTATGATATGTGTAAAGTAAAAATAAAAGATATTTAAACTTGAAAAATAGATTTGGGACACACAGGTTGAAGACTTACCATAGACATCCCATTAAATGCTTGTTACCCTGCAAACAGGCCTGTCTACAAAGTGTTTTCATCCAAATACACTTTGCCTCTGGACGCCCTTAGACCCAAATATATTTACTCGTGCCTAAGAAGGCAGAAGAAGCCCAAGCATTTCTATACCTGTATAGCACCATTCATACCAAATTAACATTTGGGAAATCGCCTTCCCTCTATCAAGCTAAAAGCATGTATGATCTTCCATAGTACATGTCATTTCTGCAGTACTGGGAGAAAGCATTCCCAGGAGTGTGTTTAGGTTGAGGAGACAAATAATGGTTGTAACTTGGATTTTCAAATCTACACATGTTAATATGCATTGCATTTTCACCTGCACAAAAAGTAGCTGCAAAGTCTGAAGGCACTTTATACCCATGGACAGTTTTGTAAGGGAAAGCTTATGGAGACTGTGCCTAGGTGGGAAGTTTGAAAATTATTATCATCCAGATTTATGTAGGGCATACCAGATGTGCACAACCCTTTACAATGACACATAATGGAAGTCCCTACTCCTTAGTGTTTACAATCTAGTCAAGATGGTTAGACAAGATACACAACAAAAAGCACACGCTGCCATCCTACACTTAGGTGCGTGTACATGCCTTCACCAGCAATAACAACCCCGTGGCAAGAATGGAACGGGAGGCATTCTTCAATGACATCAGTGTGGCGGGGTATTTAAATCCCTGTCATGCCTCCAGCCGATGCCTCCGCATCGGGTTCTCCTGCTTCTCAGCAGTTCATGATGTTTTCTCCAGTGTTCCTGATCCTGTCTTGCTCCAGCTTTCCTGATTTTGTCTTGTTCCTGTACCAGCCTGCCCTTCCTAATCCAGTCTACCCTGTGCCATTTGGCTTCCATGCCTGCCTTATCTCAGTCCTCATTTGTCTGCCTGGTATTGACCTCTGCTTCAGAACTGGACTACTCTTCTGCCTGCTGCCAGTCACTAAACTCTGAACAGACCTCAACTACCCTCTGCTCGCTGCCTGCCCTGACCCTTGGCCTGGCTCTTAAAACTGCCTGACTACTCTCTGCCCTGACTTTGGCCTGGCCTCTGGCTCTCTCTTTCTCTCCACTCTGTGGGACGCTTGCCTAAGTCCTGCTGGCTCCTGGAACCCAAAGGCTCAACCCGCAGGGAACAGAGCTGGTATAGGTGAAGGTCCAGTCTTGTCTCTGTCTAGGGCGTGTTCTTCAGCTGTTGGCATGGGCCTAGTAGATTCTCCTATGAGGCTGCGTCAACCACGCCACAGCACAAGTGTCCACTATCATTACAAGTTTGCACTTGTCCACATTAAATTGCATCTACAATTTAGAAGCCCAGTCTCTAGTCTCACAAGGTCTTTCTGCAGTTCTTCATAATCCGTTACTATTTAATGACTCGAAACAATTTTGTGTCATCTGCAAATCTGGTCACTTCACTTGTCATTCCTTTCTCTAGATCATTTATGAATATGCTAAATAGCACAGGTCCCAATATAAGTGGTCCTTGAGGTCAGAAGAAGTCCATTTGGACTATCTAGTCTGCCCATCCACAGCTTAACAATCCCTACCACTCCCTCAAAGTTCTTCTGTGTTTATCCTATACTTTCTTGAATTGAGATATAGTCTCCATCACCTCTAAGGGGAGGCTGTTCCATGCATCCAGAATCCGCTCTGTAAATAAATATTTCCTTAGATTACTCCTGAGTCTGCCTTCTTTCACCCTCATCCATAATCCACTATTCTAGAGCGTCCTTTCCTTTGAAAGAGGCCTGCCCTCTGTGCATGGAACCCTTGGTGATATTTTAATGTAGCCATCATATCCCCTATCCTGCCTTTTCTGTAGGATATTCATTGGTTATATCTTTAAGTTTCTTCCTATATGCTTTAGAATGAAGACCACTGGCCATTTTAGTAGCACCCTCTGGTCCAATTCCAACTGGTTTAAATCCTTTTAAAGATGTGGTCTCCAGAACTGTATACAGGATTCCAAATAAGGTCTCACCAGGGATTTATACAGGGCCAATATCATCTGTTTATTCCTACGGACCATTCCTCTCCTTATGCGCCCAAACATCATTCTGTCTTTTACCATTGTTGAGCGGTTAAGCGAAGGGTACTTACGTGCTAGAGAGAAGTGAAGGTGACTGGGAAGGGAGCTGAGTAGTCAGAGAAGAGGAGGGGATGATAAGGGAGGTAAATCAGGAGAGGAGCTGTGAAAAGGGAGGGGATCGTGGTGAAAGGAAGAGGCAAGAAGAGATGAGGAGAGAGATGGAAGTGGCAGGATGGGGTAAGATTAGAAGGAAGTGAGAGAAGATGATAAGCTGTGGAGAGACAGCCAGTGGATATATACATGGAGGGAAAATGAGAAATGAGAGGAAGACCAGAACAAATTTTTTTTTTTTTTTTTTTTTAAAGAAATGGTATGAGGACACAGAGAGGAAACTAAGAGAAAGATAAGAGCAAGCAGAGTCAAACTGACATTTAAAAGCAGTTTGGTCAGTCACACTCACAGCCTATTGTCCTCTGTTCTTTCTTTTTTGCTGGGGAGGCTGTAATTTGTGTGGATATCAGCTCCCGCAATCATTTACAAAATTTGGCTGCTGTGGCTGGCAGAGACTGGCCATGTGGCAGAAAGCTCCTTTACATAGGTGGCCTTTTCCCTCCCTTCTGTCCCCTGCATCATCATCATGCTGTGTGCCAGAGCCTCTCAGTTGGGCAGTTATTTGATACAAGCACCCACCTTTCCTTTTCCTGCTGATTACCTTGTCCATCTACGGTGAGATATGCTTTCCTGTTCAGCCCCTTGACAGCACTTAGACATATACAGACATTAAGGAAAACCTCAACTTGTGAATGGAAGCATGAGGAGAACGGGGTCAGAACACCCAGAGGAGAGCTCCGGTTGCCTGCATTAGACATTGAGCGGTTTCCTGCTGTGCTGGACAATAGCCAGATGACTGCTGGCATACTGCTAAAGGAAACTTATATAGATCAGCATTTGCTATTGAAGGTCAACATCTTCTACCAGGTACTGTTAGAAGATGCCCTCCCTTCTCCAGAGGAGAAGGGAGGGCTTGCGCTCTGAAATTATTACATTTGCAGTCATACTCACTTTAAAAAAAAAAAAAAAATCTCTCCTTTGCTCTAAACAAAATCATTGCTCATCCAAAGGGCAAACGCTGGGAAGCATGGGCTACTTATAAATTGCTTGCAATATTGTTTTCTTTGCTAAAATAGGTTGTGCTGCCAGTTGGCATCACCTCAATATGTTATGTTGCCCACTGGGAAACTGCTTTCAGGAGCAGGCCCAGGTTCCCAGGTCCTGGGAAAGCACGGCCTGAACTGAGGTTGAGCGGATACACGACCACTGAAAATACATGCTGTGGTGTCTCCTGAGAATAATTTTGGATGGATGATTACAAGAACGCTATTAGCAACAGCACATGAAAAAGAAGAAATACTCCCCTGTTAACCTGTGGTTTACGTGCCATAAACATTGGAGGAATGCAGGAGGAAAGGGGGAAATATATTAACTTAAAAAATAGGAATCTGAAAAGAAGGTCAAGAGCGTTTGTACTCCATCATGTAATTTGTCATTATGTTGCAGATGTGACAACTTGGGTTGATTTGGTGTTCACTGTGATAATGTTAGGAGATCTTCAATTTTGTGACTTTTAAATTGTAATAAAGTCGTGCATGTAACATCAGAGACAACGCTGTACACATTATCTGTGCTCATGAAGCCACTGCTGCCACCACCCCCCACTCGTTTTCTCCTATTCACCTTGCTGGATGGATCCAGTTGTTTTGGATAATTATCAGGACTTAATTTGTAGATGAAAAGGAAC
Organism: Rhinatrema bivittatum; assembly: GCF_901001135.1. Classification (NCBI taxonomy): domain Eukaryota; kingdom Metazoa; phylum Chordata; class Amphibia; order Gymnophiona; family Rhinatrematidae; genus Rhinatrema; species Rhinatrema bivittatum. Next base: position 762,700,645 of record NC_042615.1, read on the forward strand.
TATGGAGCTGGGGGTAGGGGTGGGGTAAGGGGTCAGGGCCAGGAGTGGCATGTGCGATGGGATGGGGACAGGGCCAGGACCCAAAAACACCCCCCACACACACACACACACACAATCCCAAACACACAATTGAACACACTCTTCTTCCTCCTTGCTCTAGTGATCTTCCATCCCCAGTCCCCACCAGTGCTCAACCCACTGGCTGTTCTTTACCCACAGAATTGATCAGCTCTGCTCCACTTCCTAAGGTTCTGGATAAAAGGTGGCAGAAGATCATTCTCGATTGTTCTGTCAGAAAGTAAGCCCTGGGTAACAGATACAGAAAGGCATTGAATAAGCACAACATTCAAACTTGTGCGCAGCAGTGAGGTCACCGGGGTTGAAGCCTTGATGATTGGCATGACTGCCCAGAAGTTTGACTTGTGCTAATTCAACTCCTCTTTGTCTCTGTTCTTTGGATTCTGCAGGATCACACCCTCCCCTCCAGCTCTTTGCACGACAGGAAGAGATGGGCTGAATTAGGGAGCAGAGTCTGCTCCAGGCTCACTCTTCTCTTCCTATGCAGGCTGTCTATTGTTCTGCCTCTTAAATCTGAAAAGAAGTGGTGGAACTCAGTTCCAGGCAGTTCCCCCACAAATTAAGCCCTGAAAATTATAGTCCATTGGTTCCACCCCAGTTATCCCCTGGCTGATTGTGTCACTAGGTTATGCATCCTTTATCTGTTCCTTATTATCTCCTTAATACCTGTCTACTTGCCTCTGTTCTTGACAGAGTGAATGATGAGTTGTTTAAACCTCTCAACCGTGTTCCTATCACTGTCCTGTATGTCTGTCCCAAGCATCCTTGAATTCTGCCACTGTACGGGTTTGCATCACTTCTGTAGGTAAATTAGGCCAAACATTTACTACACACTCAGTTAAAAACTGCATTTACAAGCTGTTCTTAAAAACTAAATTACTGGCCGTATAGATAGATGTGGCCTAATGGGGCGGCATGAACATGGTTTTAGTAAAGGAAAGCATTGCTTTATAAGTCTATTAGATTTTTTTGAAGGTGTAAATAAACATAGATAACAATGAACCGGTTGCTACAGTATATTTGGATTTTCAGAAAACATTTGACAAAGCCCCCATGAGAGACTCCTAGGAAATGAAAAAGTCATGGGACGGGGTGATCTATTATGGATTGAACAGTGAACACTGGTTAAAAGTCAGTAGTTGATCGCTTACAGAAAGATTTACGGGAATAGGATTATAAGTTTCTATCGTGGTCTGGTAGAACAAATGTATTAAAGATGAATGTACTTCCCAGAATAATATGTCTATTTTAGTATGTCCCGTGCTACCTGCCAAATGGGTTTTTCACATCTTTGCAGGGGACTTTAGGAAAGTTTATGTGGCATAATAAAAAAGTGCGCATTAAGTTCAAAACACTGTGGAGGACAAAAGATGCTGGCAGGATGTCCCTTCCCTGTTTGCAGGGTTATTACTGGGCTGCAGGGCTGGCAGGTGTATTGCCTTGTTTTCACAAGGACCGGGATATGCCTTGGTACCTGTTAGAAGTAGAACTGATGGGTGGCCAAGATCTGCCGATGTTACTGCTGCAACCTGAATTATTTTATGCTTATAGTAAGATAAGTAACGCAAGTCCGCACATACTACACACCATGAAGATCTGGAAAGCAATGAATAGGTCTCTAGATTTTTCCCCTCAGCAGCTGTCAGGAATTATGCCTATTCGAAGGAATCTGAAATTACTATGCACTATGTTAGATGGTGCGGCTACTACATGGCGGAAATGGTTTACAAATCTTAGGTCAACTACGGGAGGATGAAGATCCTTTTTGGACCTTGAAGAAGATTATGGGGTTCTGAGGGAATCAGAGCCTTTCTATCAAAAATTGAGGGTAGAGCTGGAGACTTATGAGGGAAAGGGATGGGTAAGACAAGCACTTAACCCAGTTGAGCAAGTGATTGCCCAAGACGTCAGGCCTAGGCAGGGAATTTAAAAGTTTTATAGGGCAGTATTGGAGTGTCAGATGGCTAAATATCTCCCGCTCAGCTTAGAAGGGCTGAATCTCAATCTTGAACTGAATATGACTCACTGGAAGAAGATATGGAAAAGGGCACACAATATCTCCTTGTGCAGTAAGAGAGTAGAACTAATGGTGAAGCTAATTCACAGCACATATAGATACCTGGCATACTACTTCAGAGAGTAGGATGGTCAATTTAGTCAGTGGAATAGGGTAAACAGTGCAGTGCCTCAGGGATCTGTACTTGGACCAGTGCTTTTCAATATATTTATAATTGATCTAGAAAGGAATATGATGAGTGAGGTAATCAAATTTGCAAGATGATACAAAATTATTCAGAGTAGTTAAATCACAAGTGGAGTGTGATAAATTGCAGGAGGACCTTGTGAGACTGGAAGACTGGGTATCCAAATGGCAGATGAAATTTAATGTGGACAAGTGCAAGGTGATGCATATAGGGAAAAATAATCCATGCTGTAGTTACAAAATGTTAGGTTCCATATTACGAGCTACCACTCAAGAAAAAGATCTAGGTGTCATAGTGGTTAATACATTGAAATTGTCAGCTCAGTGTGCCGCGGCAGTCAGAAAAGCAAACAGAATGTTAGAAATTATTAGGAAGGGAATGGGGAATAAAATGGAAAATGTCATAATGCCTCTGTATCACTCCATGGTGAGACCGCACCTTGAGTACTGTGTACAATTCTGGTTGCCGCATCTCAAAAAAGATATAATTGCAGTGGAGAAGATACAGAGAAGAGTGACCAAAATGATAAAGGGGATGGAACAACTCCCCTATGAGGAAATGCTGAAGTTAGGGCTGTTCAGCTTGGAGAAGAGATGACTGAGGGGGGATATGTTAGAAGTCTTTAAAATCATGAGAGGTCTAGAACAGGTAAATGTGAATCGGTTATTTACTCTTTTAGATAATAGAAGGACTAGGGGTCACTCCATGAAGTTAGCAAGTAGCACATTTAAAACTAATTGGAGAACATTCTTTTTCACTCAACGTACAATTAAGCTCTGGAATTTGTTGCCAGAGGATGTGGTTAGTGCAGTTAGTGTAGCTGAGTTTAAAAAAGATTTGGATAAGTTCTTGGAGGAGAAGTCCATTAACTGTTATTAATCAAGCTGACTTAGGGAATGGCCACTTCTATTACTGGCATCAGAGGCTTAGGATCTACTTAATGTTTGAGTACTTGTCAGGTACTTGTAGCCTGGATTGGCCAGTGGCCACTGATTGGAAACAGGATACTGGGCTTGATGGACCCTTGTTCTAACCCAATATGGCAGTTTCTTATGCTCTTATGAAATTCTCAGTGGGGGCATCTAATCTGTGTTGGAGAGGGTGCGGGTAAGTAGGTACATATCTACATATATGGAGGGAATGTCCTTTAGTGGAAATTTTTTGGAAATAGGTGGGATAAGAGATGAAGGCCATTTTGGGAGGAGAGGTCAGATTAGCACCTTCCCTCTGTTTGTTGGGTAGGTGGTACGATCATAACTTAAGTAAAGAAAAACATCAACTTGCTGACCACCTAATTCATGCAGGTCAGTTCTCGATTGCTACACTCTGGAAAGCAGATCCTACAACAGCATACTGGCGCCATCAGTTGCATGAGATAATATTATTAAAAAAACGTACGTACATGCTGCGTAGACAATTGTCTTTGTATGATAAATTGTGGGCTCCCTTCTGGGTTTACTGGGAGGCTCAAAAGTAACAGAAGTGGGTCACTTTTTGAGGTGTTACTTTATGCATATTTTAATGGATGTATGAAGGGATTTGTTTTCAGGATGGGAACGTTATTCACTATTGGATGGAGGGAAGGTGAACCAATCTGCTATGTCTGTATAAAAAGTATTTTCAAGTCATACTAGACAAATGTCATATACAGAGTTACTATTTTCATATGGTTTTGACTTTGTACTTGCTGGGATTGTTAGTGTCTTAGGATTGTTTTTTCTTTATAAAATGAAAATAAAAAGTTAAAAAAAAAGATTACATTTTTGCAATGGATAAAATGGACATTTAAAAGAATGAAGGACATTTAAATATATATATTAACCAAACCATAGGAATATACTAATATGAGCCTCTACTAAAAAAAACCTAGAGACTGTTCCAGCATTGGAAAGAATATTTTGCAATAAGTTAAAGAAAGTTAAAGTGGACCTTGCATACTTTGTAGAACTTGGCAGACTAAGAACATGATTGGAAATGAGCCTGGAGTTGCAATATTGCCAAATATTGATCAGTTGAAACTGAATGAACTATGCTTTTACAGAAGCTGAAACCAGCATATATGTATCCTATATGTGCCTTGTGGAGCATTCAATCAGGAAAGGCCTTATATCCAGATCCCTTTTATCACTCCTCTACAGCATGAGAAGCAGTAAACAGCAAGTGATGCTATGAGGACCACTGTGACCTGGGTATTCTAACCTAAAACAATGCCCTGACATTCTAAGGGGTATACAATTTCATATTCAGATGCAACCAATGAAATGAGAGACTCACTATCTTGTCTGGTTGCATGAAAAGATCTCCATAAAAAAGAAACTGAGGCTGAAACTAGAATTTGACACACAACCAGCCAGACGCATACAACCAAACCAGGCCATGTAGAGGTGGGGAGGCATTTTAGAGGCATTATGGATCCCTGGCCATGTTACAAGATATTTGACCGGGAGCAGTAAGAGGGAACCTGGGCAGTTAGAGAAGGCACATCATATAATATGGGGAACTGAACTGAAAATAGAGATATATTCACCTATATAAATCAGCAATAAAATACTTTATAATATTCTAGAGCCTTTGAATTTGGACCAGGGTGTGCAAAGTGCCAGAGTGAATGTATACGTAGTCCTTCCATCCTGCTTTCCAACTGGGCTTCTACCAGAAGGGTACATGATACACAATAGGATAAGTGCCCAACCTTTTACATCATAAAACTTTCTATAACAGAACCAACAAGAGGGGAAACTATATTAGATCTAGTTCTCAGAGGAATGCAGGACCTGATGCAGGAGATAAAGTTGTTAGATCACCTTAGTATTCACTGGTGGGTGAATACTAAGGAAATCTACTGCAGTAGCATTTAACTAAAAAAATGCTATATGATAAAATGAAGAAATTGGTTAGAAAAAGAAGCAATTCACAAGGTTAAAAGAAACAAGTCACAAGGTTAAAATTTTGCAGGAGGTATGGACGTTGTTTAAAATTACCAGCCTTGAGTCCCACACAAAATGTATTCCATGCTTAAAAAAGGTAGAAGGAAAACCAACAACTGTTGACGTGATTTAATAGTGAGGTGAAAGAGACTATTAAAGCCAAAAGGCATCATTCAAAAAATGGAAAGCAGGCCCAAATAAGGAAAATAGGGACAAGCATAAGCACTGCAAGTTAGTTGTAAAAAAGTAATTAAGCAGGCTAAGAGAGAATTTGAAAAGAAGCTTGCCATAGAGGTAAAAACAAGTAATAACAAACTTGTTCATGAACATTCAAAGCAAAAAGCCTGTAAGGGAGTTCATTAGGCCACTAGGGGCCTTATTTTCCAATATCGCATTGGTAACACATTAGGGGGCGTTACCAATGCAAATGAGGCTTCTTTCGTGCAGTGGGGAAAAATCGCGTGCGGCGATGTTTTCGCCATTCACGAAAACATTAGCGCTGCATGCAATGTTTCCCCAGTGCACAATGATTCTTTCAGTCTTTTATTGCAGTGCACGATAGTCCCAGACAGCCTGTTTTGAGAGAGAGAGAGAGAGAGAGAGAGAGAGAGAGAGAGAGAGAGAGAGAGAGAGAGAGAGAGAGAGAGAGAGAGAGAGAGAGAGAGAGAGAGAGAGAGACTTACTATAGTGCCTATGCCCTACATAGGTATTTTAACCCCTATGGGAGGGCCACCTACTAACTCGGGGTGGGGATTAGGTATGAGCGTCGGGGGTTGGGGGCCACTTTTGCATTCCACATGAGACCTACGGACAGAACAGTGGTCTCTAGTGCAGATTTGCTGGCTGTCGGAGTGAGGACGCTCACTCCAAGAAGTGGTTTGGGCAACGTTCTCTCTACCTAGCTTGATGGACACTCTACCTGGGCAACAACATGCTAGGTGGAGAAAATGTTGGCCAAATCTCCGCTTGGAGTGAGCGTCCTCACTCCGACGGCCAGCAAATCTGCACTAGAGACCACTGTTCAGTCCGTAGGTCTCATGTGGAATGCGAAAGTGGCCCCCAACCCCCGACGCTCATACCTAATCCCCACCCCGAGTTAGTAGGTGGCCCTCCCATAGGGGTTAAAATACCTATGTAGGGCATAGGCACTATAGTAAGTCTCTCTCTCTCTCTCTCTCTCTCTCTCTCTCTCTCTCTCTCTCTCTCTCTCTCTCTCTCTCTCTCTCTCTCTCTCTCTCTCTCTCTCTCAGGTTCCTGCTTTACATATACTCTGCCTCCTGAATACCAAATGACTAATTTGCATTTGCCAATTGTGTTAACGTGAATTTATCGCACGCGGTAAAGTGCTTGGAAAATGAGTCACTGGGCAAGCCCTTTAGTAACCTTTTTGACCAGATTAATAACATATTATTTATTGAATTAAAGGTATGTGATGATGAGAACATCAAGTTTATAAAAATAAGAATGATATGCTAGTAACCTTTGTCTCAGTGGTCTGGAAAAACAAATGTTTCTCCAGATAAATTTGTTTCAGACTGAAGCACAGCTGGAATGCATTTTATATAGCTGTGACTTCAAATTTTCCAAACACTGAAGCCATATGAAAGCTGTACCAAACAAATTCCATAATTTGCAAACACAAGAACATCAGCATCTCCAGTCCTAAGGTTACCTGATAGACCATCATACTGAAATATTCCTCGCTGAACTTTGATATTAGGAATGACATAGTGTGCTTCATTATAATTCAGATGGAGTGTAGTCTACCACATTTTCATGTGAACTTGATAAACTCAGTCAGTCCAGGATTCATTCTATATATCTACAAAAAGACAAAGACAAGATGGAAGCGGTACAGAGAAAGGCGACCAGGAAGGTGGAGGATCTTCATCGGATGACGTACGAGGAGAGATTGAAGAATCTAAATATGTACACCCTGGAGGAAAGGAGGAGCAGAGGCGATATGATACAGACTTTCAGATACTTGAAAGGTTTTAATGATCCAAAGACAACGACAAACCTTTTCCGTAGGAAAAAAATCAGCAGAACCAGGGGTCACGATTTGAAGCTCCAGGGAGGAAGATTCAGAACCAATGTTAGGAAGTATTTCTTCACGGAGAGGGTGGTGGATGCCTGGAATGCCCTTCCGGAGGATGTGGCGAAGACCAGAACTGTGAAGGACTTCAAAGGGGCGTGGGATAAACACTGTGGATCCATAAAGTCAAGAGGCCGCCAATGAAGAGTGGGTGACTCGCCAGAATGATGGCTACTGCCTGGAGACAATACCCTTATTCAATAAACGTACACATGCTTACTGTGACTCCAACATCGTTCTAGCTTCAACAGCAAGAGGAAATGTGGAATAAAGGATCTGCACTCACAAAGGGGGGAGTAGCTGGCTTGTTACGGCGTTTACTACCCCAAATCAAATAAGCCTGTTACTTCAATTTCTATGCATATACAGCATAGTTCTCTGCTTCAACGGCAGGGGAGAAGAAAAAACTGATACTACACACATCCAGCAGAGCTCTCTGCTTCAACGGCAGGGGAGAAGAAAAAAGGGTTCGCACTCACAAAGCGGGGAGTAGCTGGCTTGTTACGGCGGTTACTACCCCAAACCAAATGTGCCTGATACTTCACTTTCGATGCATATCCAGCATGGCTCTCTGCTTCAACAGCATGGGAGAAGAATAAACTGATACTTCAAGCATATCCAGCATAGCTCCCTGCTTCAACGGCAGGGGAGAAGAAAAACAACCAATAAGGGCTGTATAACATAGTCTGAGTAAAACAAATAAGCATGGGTGTAGCTTGCTTATTGCGGCGGTTACTACCCCTACTTCCCCTAACTTATCAAGCTAGATATTTCACTTGGATGCAGCTCCATCACTGCTTTCTACATTAATGGTGGGGGTGGAAGGGAAATAGAACCAAGAGCTAAGAGAAACAGATAAGTATGAGAGAAAAAAGTGTGTGAAGCTTGCTGGGCAGACTGGATGGGCCGTTTGGTCTTCTTCTGCCGTCATTTCTATGTTTCTATATGTTTCTATATATTTCATAGCAATTTAATATCGAAGAATGTGGAATGCTATCAAAAGATTTTTCATAGTCTACCGATGCTATACTGAGGTTTCAACCTGTCTTACAGCTGCTCATGATGGCTTTATTCACCATCAACTGGTCCTTGGTTCTGTGTGCTCCTCTTCTGTTGCCCTTTAGTTATATTGCCATGATTTTATTAAAATCCACGTGATCATATATTCTTTCTGCATTTATTGCAGTGAAAAGCTTGTAGATTATAGATAAACATGAGCAATAATTTTGGGAACATTTACTTGGGTCTCCCTTGGGAAGAAGAAGTTTTTTTCCTGTTATTAACCATTGAGGTGTTAATTCTAGTTGCCTGATCAGCTGATTTTTACATTTTACTAGATCTTGGTTGAGAGATGTTAACTGCTTGAGTCAAAAACTGGGCATCCCATTAGGGCCAGGGCTTATATATCAACTGATTTAATCAGAGTCCAAGAAAATGTCGCAGAAAGATACAGAAATTTTTTATTTGTATTTGGTGTCACTGCCCTGATTAAAAAGAATTTCCAGGTTCATCTAGATATATTACCTATGCATATGACGCCCTATGAACTTCAGATGAAGGGGTTTTTTTTTGGCACAATGGAAGTATGAAGAAGGACATTAAAGATGAAGTTGAGAGATTCAGATCATGGTTAACATCCATGAGGTTAGGAGTGAGGCTTATTCCTGTCAAGATATGTGCAAAATTAATCCATTTAGAGACATTACCCTGAGTAATGTGAAACTGAAGGACATGATAACTCAAATTGACAGATTTACTGGAAATGCCAGAAAAATAGTATCCTAGCATTATGTCATTCAGAAAAACTAAGTCTAGGGTATGTCCCTGGCAATGAGTGGGGCTCTGTACCTTTTGATCCCAGCTTAACACATTCATGGCACCTAAGAAACATTCACAAGAGGGGAACTGTATCAATGTGGAGGTTAAAATCCTCTAAAACTGGAATGTTGTTTAAATTGTCTTATTTCGAGTAAAAACGCTATAACAAATGCATTGTCCAGGGGGACAGTAACTCCAAACCTTGTTTTTCACGTAAAGTACTTTGAGTGGAGAACTTATCTCAGTAGGACAAATGTTCAGGTCTAATTCTTTCTTGCAAAGTATAAGTAGACCGCCACCTTTTCTGACTAGGCAAGGTTTTGAAAAGAAAATATAACTGGGGGCACATAGTTGTGTGAAAAATAACATTGTCAGGTTCTAATAACCAGGATTCTGTAATACAAAAAACATCTGTTTTTTCACATTAAAATAGTCATGATAGAATTCCATGCATTTCTTTATGGATCTTGCATTGATTAGATAGATTAGCAATGAGCAGGTTGCTAGAGATAAAAGTGTTACATTAGTGCCAGTGCAAGGTAATAAATTACATTGTGTTGATTTCTGCTTATATATTCTGCTATATCCATTATGAATGACATATTTATAACATCTAAGGCCTATCACAGCAGGAGTTTGTTGCAGAAGATCTTCCATTTTAAGCCAAGGGACACAGAAATTATGTAAAGAATAAAGTTACCTTGCTAGAAAATCCAGATGTCCTTTAAATTTTGTTCAGTAAAAGCATGTGTTGCGATTCTGCCTGTGGGAACAAGCAGCCTCTTACCTTTCTTCTCTTCTGCCAGTCAGCCCCCGATGTCACTGCTGTTCCTTTGTGGTCCGGAGACTGCCCACTAGGGATGTGAATCGGGCTTCGGACGATTGAAAATATCGTCGATATTTTCAAAATCGTCAGCAATCGGGGGCTCTCTGAAAACAATAGGAAAACCCCACGATATTGATTGTGGGGCTTTCCTTATCGTTTTGGGTGAGGGCGGGAAAAAACGGCACACAAAAATAACCCCTAAACCCACCCGACCCTTTAAAAGAAACCCCTTAGCTTCCCCCACCCTCCCGATCCCCCCCAAAACCTTTTTACAGGTACCTGGTGGTCCAGTGGGGATCCCGGGAGCGATCTCCCGCTCCAGGCCGTCCTCCGGCTACCGGGCCGTCCTTTGCCCTTACCTTGTAACAGGGTATTCGTGCCATTGGCCGGATCCTGTCACATGGTAGGAGCACTGGATGGCCGGCACCATCTTGTGCTCCTACCATGTGACAGGGGCTGACCAATGGCACCGGTAGCCCCTGTGACATAGTAAGGGCAAGGCTATCGGCGCCATTTTGGTTCCTGGCACCCGACGGCACGAGTGCAGGAGATCGCTCCCGGACCCCCACTGGACCCCCAGGGAATTTTGGCCAGCTTAGGTGGGGCCTCCTGACCCCCACAAGACTTGCCAAAAGTCCAGCGGGGTCCGGGAGCTACCTCCTGCACTCGGGCCGTATTGCCAGTATTCAAAATGGCGCCGGCGCTAGTCTTTGCCCTCATATGTCACATAGTGAGGGCAAAGGTAGCACCAGCTTCTGGAGGCTGCTGCTGCTCTCTGTCACGGCCACATCCTGGAACCACTGCCACCCCACTCTCCTGTGTGGCCTGGAGGCCACCATCGCTAAATTATCTTCGCAGCCTAGGCGCCACCTCCTTCTCTTCACGGCCTGGAGGCCGCCACCGAAGCTGCTCCTCCGTAGCCTGAAGGCCGCTGCCGAAGCCTTCCTCTTCAGTGGCCTGGAGGCCACCCCGAAGCCCTTCTCCACTCAGCCAGGAGGCCACTGTCATCCTTGTCCTCTTCTGGACAGGAGGCTGCTCCGGAGCTCCTCTTCACATGGCCTGGAAACTGCCATCATCTTCAGTCTTCTTTCTTCGCAGCAGGAGCAGCCTCCATCGCCTCGGGCCTGCTTCAGCTCCTCTTCACAGCATGGCTACTGTCCGAGGTCCTGCCTTCTTCCTTAGGCTCGGGGCCACGCCTCTCCACTTGACTTAAAGGGCCAGTCCTTCTGGCTCCTCCTTTGATGTCATCGAGGCATTTCCTCTTCAGCCCTACAAAAGGGCTCAGCCTTCAGTTCCTCTTTGCCTTCGCAAGGAGTTGGTCATGGAGTCGGACCTCTCCTGGATCTTCAGTACCAGCTCTTCATTCCAGGAGTCCTCCGTGATCCTTCTTCACTTCTTCAAGGCACTCAGTTATTCGTTGGTCCTCCTTGTCTTCGTCCATGGTTCTTGAACCTCCATTGTCATCTTCGTTCCATCATCTGTCTCTCGATGGATTCATCGAGAGACAGATGAATCCACTGTTGGATGGATTCCAACAGTGGCCTGGATTGGCCACTGTTGGAAACAGGATGCTGGGCTTGATGGACCCTTGGTCTGACCCAGTATGGCATTTTCTTATCCTCTTGTCTTTAGATGTCCTGATGTCTCTGTGTCTCCATGTCCAGATGTCTTCCTATCTCCAGATGTCCTGATGTCCCCTTGTCTTTGGATGTCCAGATGTCTCAGTTTTCTGATGTCTTTGCCCGTCATGTTCCAGACATCTCTGAGGTCCTCCTCTCTAGAAGTCCCTGATGTCCAGATGCCATAGATGTCCCGACGCCTAGATGTCCCGAGGTACCGGTGTCCATTCATTTCTGATGTCCTACATTCCAGACCTGACGTCCCAAGTCCTAATCCTGAAGTTCCATCAATCCTCAAGCTCCAGGTTCAGCTTCACCTCACCCCGATCCTCTTCTTCAGCTGACCTTCCTGGGAGTAAATCCATTCCTATCCGGTGACTGAGTTTGGTGGCTGGAGCCCTCTTCCGGTTGGATCTGTCTTCAAGCACTGCCCGGATTCCTTCCTTGTCCTGAGCCTCAGTCCTGTGCTTGTTTTGCTCTCCATGTGGTCCATGATCAGTCTCTTCAGGTTGTGTAGGGCACGCCATGGGACAGGGTGGTCCGTGACCAGCCAACATCAGCTGTGTAGGGTGCCCTGAGGGACAGCGCTTGTTCAAGTCTCCAAGTATCCTGTCCTTATCCTCGCCTGAGTCTTCCCAAGTTCCAAGTCCTCTCAGAGTACCCAGATCCTTGTCTGACTCTCTAGAATCCATCTCTGATCTTCAATCTACGTCTGAGTGTCTTACGTCTGAGTTCCAAGCCATCTCATGTCTTCATCTTGTCTGAGTTCCAAGCCATTTCTTGTCTTCATCTCATCTGAGTTCCAAGCTACCTTTGTCCTTCTCATCTGAGTTCCAAGTTCCGAGTTCCAAGTTGCCTAATATCCTCGTCTCATCCAAGTTGCCTCATGTCCTCGTCTCGTCTGAGCCTCCAAGTACCACGTGTCCTTGTCTCGTCTGTCTTTAAGTGTCCTTGTTTCATCTGAACTCCCAAGTACCGTGTCCTCATCTCGAGTCCCAAGCTCCATGTGTCTTCATTTCATCTGAGCCTCCGAGCTTCCTCATCTTCTTCAAGCCATCAGCCTGTCCAAGGCCAAGGTCTGGTCTTGTTCCAAGTTCAAGTATCATCGCCTGTCCTCGACCTCTGTCTGTCCTGCCGCATCTGCCGCTCCCCAGTGGCAGGTCCAAAAGGGCTATCGAGTGGCCGGAAGGCTACCCCAGAGACCAGCATTGCGTTGTTGGGTCTCTACCGGTGCGTGCAGGTTCGGAAGAGGTTAGACCTCAGTGGCCAACCTGCTCCTCCCATGCTTGGACATGTCTTGCCTGCCACGGCACTTCCATGGAGCTACTCTCTGCAGTCGCATCGTGGTCCAAGGGCACACATCTTCCCGGAATCGGGAGCACTCCCTCCCTCAGATTCCAACACAATGTAATAAGCAAACTCTATAAAGCCTAGCTCCCACTCTATGCACCTGAAGGGGCGCACTAAGAGACAAGTCCCTTTGTTGCACGTCTCTCTGGCGTACAGCTCCTCCAGCATCGCTGCAGGGTATTATTGGGCTCTCACTGGTGACGTCAAGAAGTGAATGGAGCCATGATCTTCCTGCTACAGGAGGCAGCCAGCAATGCTCAGGAGCGATAGAACGGAGCAGGTTGCTCTCACAAAGATATCAGCAGTCATTTGCAAGGAGCAAGTATACTTGGAGTCGGTTGTTAGATGTTAAACCTCTGGCATCGCTGTGGGGTATTAGTGGGATTTGATTTCTGTGATTTCATTCCAGAAACAAAATTGGAAACTTTTTGTATTCTTAAGCAGATGCCAGAGCTTTTTTCAGGTCCCCATCAACTATGTAGAAAATGCTGAGAATATTAATGTAGGCAGCATAGAAATCATCAGTTACTCCGGAGGATGGTCATGAGACAAAATCCTTTCATGTTCATCTTTGTTATAACCAGAGAAAAACAAGGTTAATGGCTCAAAGCATCCAGTATTTGGAAGAAACCTTTCCCACATTATTTTGCTATAAAACAGAACGGTCACGTTGCAAACAATTTCTTTCTTCCACTGCTGAGCTGATCCCAGTGTAGTGCATAAATTTGAGTCACATGGCTCAGCTACTCTCGCCCCGTTCCGTTCTGTTCAAAGTAATACACATAGGGAAAAATCATCCCAACTACAAGTACACAAAGCTGGATTCCATGTTAGGAGTCACCACCCAGGAAAAGGACTTTGAAATACTTAAAAATCTTCAGCTCAGTGTGCTGCAGCAGTCAAAAAGGTAAACAGTATATTAGGAATTATTTGAATAGGACTAGAGAACAAAACTAAGAGTATCATAATTTGCTTGTATAGATCCATGGTATAATCACACTTTGAGTATTGTGTGCATTTCTGGCCACCCCATCTAAAAAAAAAAAAAAATAGCGGACATGGAAAAGGGTGACAAAAATGATAAAGGGGATGGACAGGCTTCCTTATGGAGAAAGACTAAACAGATTGTGGCTCTTTAGCATGGAAAAGACTGACACTAGATGTTATTAAAATTTATTAAATTATGCTTGGGGTGGAACCAGTAATTAGGGAGTCGTTATTTGCCCTTTCAAGCAGCACTAGGACTAGGGGACATGCCATGAAACTAGCAACCAGCAAATTTAAAACAAATCGTAGAAAGTTTGTTTTTTTTCACTCAGCATTCAAGCTTTGGAAACTGTTGCCAGAGGATGTGGTCAAGGCAACTAACATAATGGGGTTGAAAAGAGGACTGGACAAGTTCCTAATGGAACTTGCCAGATAGACAAGGAAAATCCAGCATTTATCCCTGGTAATGAAATATAAGAAATAGATCAACTATTGGGGATCTGATGGGTGAAGTGGGACTTGCCACTGTCAGAGACAGAATTCTGGGCTCGATGGATCTGGGTCTGACCCAGCATGACACTGCTTATGTTCCTATTTTCTTATGAGCAGCAAATGACACCAACAACAGTGGCATGAATATCACATATTGGCAAGGTCTGGCCAGATCAGAGCCTTGCGTATCCAATATGCAAATGAATCTGAGGCATCCCTCTATGGGAGAAGGTGTAATGGTAATATTTATTTTGCTATAGCAATTTTCCTTAAGTTTCAAACTAGTTTTCAATAAAATAAATCAAAGTATGTGATTAATATTTGAGCTGGTGTCTCCTTTGGCAAGGACGATAATCTCCTCGGCTGCCAATTTTGTAAATATGGTTCTGTTTCAAGAGAAAATGTTTTGCCATGGCCATGGGGAGGAGGAGGGGAGAGCAGATAAAGGAAGGATGTGTTAGTTGGCAGAGTTCTGCTCTGACTGACTGTGTGGCGTGTCCATTCTTGCTTCTACTTCATCTCCACTCTCCCTCTCCCACTGCCTCTGACGCTCCCATTGCTGTAGCCTGGCCAACAACCTCTCCTTCTACTCAATTAGTTGGATTGGAGGGTGATAGTACTCCCTTTCACTCATGGGTCACACAGTGTGGCTAAAATAGAGCTAATCTTCTGTGTGAGGGGTTTTAGCCTATCATGGACCCTGCACAAGACTAACTTTGGGGATCACCTCACCCAGAGTGGCTCCTAAGGAACTGAGATCCTCTGTGGAATTCTTGATGGGCTTCAGGACTCATGTCAGCTATGTTATGTGTAGCTGATCATGATGCCTCAAGGGGCGATTCACACCTATCTCGCCTTCCAGAGCAAACTCATGAAGGACTTTCCATTTCTCCAGTAACCTCTTCAGCATTAGATGGGTGAAATTCTAACTGGTGCCTACATCCTGAATTCGCCCATGCACAAGCACCCCCCCCCCCCACACACACACACACACACACTGTTTCCAGCCTTGCAGGCAACTGCTCCCCACTTATCATGCTGCAATTAAAATAACTTATTTTCCTGCAATTCTTGTACATTTCTTTCAAGACAAACTGTCATTTTACTTCTTGGCCCCCAGAATGCCCCTTACTAACTAATGCAGTAAGTGTGCAAAGCAATGAATCCCCTTATAACCCCCATCTTTCACTGCCTTTTTCATATTGCATTATTGTCATGAAAAAAAAAACAAAATTGCCCTAACTCTCCACTCTAGCTTCTAGCTCTCCATCATCTTTCTTATTGCTACTAAGATATTCACCAATGTATGGTTCTTGTCCATCACCTGGCTGTGCAGCACCTTCACCCTGCTGCTTTGCCTTACTAGTGCTACTGTCTGCCCTTGCCTCAAACAGCTTTCACCAGTGTGCAATAAGGGGAAAAATATGCATGTGAAGTATTCTGGCTGGTGAAATGGATGCATCCTCTTTCTACTTTGACCAGCTGTGCCTTCATGAAAGCACAGTACTGAGTGTACAGGCTGGGGATAACATTCCAGTAGAATGTTGTCTGGGAGGGCACTTTATAATTGGAGGTGAACAACTACAGCAGCTGCTTAAATCCAATGTTCTTTATCATCTTTAAGGGTTGGTCATCTAGGGCAATCATTTCCCCAATACAGTGTGTCACCACCTTTGATGCTGCTTGCCTGCATTTATGAGACAGTATGGTGTGATACACACCATCTGCTCCATGGTGGCTTGTGGCTAACATGGGGTTGGGTGCTGCTTGCCTGTCACCTCACTGGAGGAAGGGGCTGGGGTGGTTAGTTTGGGAGACTGACTTTCCCTGTCCTAGCACTTTCCTGATACTGCTCCTTCTTTGACTGGCAAATGGGATCTGCTAGCTATTACTGGTGCCTTCCCATAAGAACATAAGAAATTGCCATGCTGGGTCAGACCAAGGGTGGTCAGACCATCAAGCCAGCATCCTGTTTCCAACAGAGGCCAAACCAGGCCACAAGAACCTGGCAAGTACCCAAACACCAAGAGGATCCCATGCTACTGATGCCAGTAATAGCAGTGGCTATTTTCTAAGTCAACTTGATTAATAGCAGTTAATGGACTTCTCCAATAATTTATCCAAACCTTTTTTGAACCCAGCTACACTAACTGTACTAACCACATCATCTGGCAACAATTTCTAGAGCTTAATTGTGCGTTGAGTGAAAAAGAATTTTCTCCAATTATTTATTTTATTTATTTATGTATTTATTTAAAGTTTTTTTATATACCGATATTCGTTTGCGCATCATATCGGTTTACACGGAACAGATGTAATAATGTGAGAGAGATACATGGAACTGGTAGAACTATAACAAGAACTGATAGAATGGAAGAAGTAACAAAATTATAAGTAAGTCAACAAGGAGGGATTATGTACATTAGTAAATTAGCACATTAGTCTTAAATGTGCTAATTGCTAACTTCATGGAGTGCCTCTTAGTCCTTCTATTATCCGAAAGTGTAAATAACTGATTCACATCTACTCGTTCAAGACCTCTCATGAATTTAAAGGCCTCTATCATATTCCCCCTCAGTCGTCTCTTCTCCAAGCTGAACAGCCCTAACCTCTTCAGCCTTTCCTCATAGAGGAGTTGTTCCATCCCTTTTATTATTTTGGTTGCTCTTCTCTGTACCTTCTCCATCGCAACTATATCTTTTTGAAATGCGGTGACCAGAATTGTACACAGTATTCAAGGTGCGGTCTCACCATGGAGCGATACAGAGGCATTATGACATTTTCCGTTTTCTTGACCATTCCCTTTCTAATAATTCCCAACATTCTGCTTGCTTTTTGACTGCCGCAGCACACTGAACTGACGATTTCAATGTGTTATCCACTATGATGCCTAGATCTCTTTCTTAGGTGGTAGCTCCTAATATGTGTAACTATAGCAATGGTTATTTTTCCCTATATGCATCACCTTGCATTTATCCACATTAAAATTCATCTGCCATTTGGATGCCCAATTTTCCAGTCTCACAAGGTCTTCCTGCAATTTATCACAATCTGCTTGTGATTTAACTACTCTGAATAATTTTGTATCATCCGCAAATTTGATTACCTCACTAGTCGTATTCCTTTCCAGATCATTTATAAATATATTAAAAAGCACGGGTCCCAATACAGATCTCTGAGGCACTCCACATACCACTCCCTTTCACTGAGAAAATTGTCCATTTTACCCTACTCTCAGTTTCCTATCTTTTAGCCAGTTTGTAATCCACGAAAGGACATCGTTACCTACCCATGACTTTTTACTTTTTATAGAAGCCTCTCATGAGGAACTTTGTCAAATGCCTTCTGAAAATCCATCTACCAGTTCACCTTTATCTAAGAACATAAGAACATAAGAACATGCCATACTGGGTCAGACCAAGGGTCCATCAAGCCCAGCATCCTGTTTTCAACAGTGGCCAATCCAGGCCATAAGAACCTGGCAAGTACCCAAAAACTAAGTCTATTCCATGTTACCGTTGCTAGTAATAGTGCTGGTTATCATCTAAGTCAACTTAATTAATAGCAGGTAATGGACTTCTCCAAGAACTTATCCAATCCTTTTTTAAACACAGCTATACTAACTGCACTAATCACATCTTCTGGCAACAAATTCCAGAGTTTAATTGTGCGTTGAGTGAAAAAGAACTTTCTCCGATTAGTTTTAAATGTGCCACATGCTAACTTCATGGAGTGCCCCCTAGATTTTCTATTATCTGAAACAGTAAATAACCGATTCACATCTACCCGTTCTAGACCACTCATGATTTTAAACACCTCTATCATATCCCACCTCAGCCATCTCTTCTCCAAGCTGAAAAGTCCTAACCTCTATAGTCTTTCCTCATAGGGGAGCTGTTCCATTCCCCTTTATCATTTTGATCGCCCTTCTCTGTACCTTCTCCATCACAATCATATCTTTTTTGAGATGCGGCGACCAGAATTGTACACAGTATTCAAGGTGCAGTCTCACCATGGAGCGATACAGAGGCATTATGACATTTTCCGTTTTATTCACCATTCCCTTTCTAATAATTCCCAACATTCTGTTTGATTTTTTGACTGCCGCAGCACACTGAACTGACGATTTCAATGTGTTATCCACTATGATGCTTAGATCTCTTTCTTGGGTAGTAGCACCTAATATGGAACCTAACATTGTGTAACTATAGTGTGGGTTATTTTTCCCTATATGCATCACCTTGCACTTGTCCACATTAAATTTCATCTGCCATTTTGATGCCCAATTTTCCAGCCTCACAAGGTCTTCCTGCAATTTATCACAATCTAACTCCTTCAAAAAAGTGAAGCAGATTTATGAAGCAAGGCTTGCCTTGAGTAAAGCCATGTTGACTTTGTTCCATTAAACCATGTCTTTTTATATGTTCTGTGATTTTGATATTTAGAACATTTTTCACTATTTTTCCTGGCACTGACATCAGGCTAACTGGTCTGTAGTTTCCCGGATCACCCCTGGAGCCCTTTTTAAATATTGGGGTTACATTAACCACCCTCCAGTCTTCAGGTACAATGGATGATTTTCATGATAGATTACAAATTTTTACTAATAGATCTGAAATTTCATTTTTTAGTTCCTTCAGAACCCTGGGTATATACCATCTGGTCCACGTGATTTACTACTCTTCAGTTTGTCAATGAGGCCTAGCACATCTCCTAGGACTGATTTGGTTCAGTCCATCTGAATCATTACCAATGAAACCTTCTCCAGATTGGGTATCTCCCCAACATCCTCTTTAGTAACACTGAAGCAAAGAAATTGTTTAATATTTCCACGATGGCCTTATCTTCTTTAAGTGCCCCTTTAACCCCTCGATCATCTAACGGTCCAACTGACTCCCTCACAGGCTTTCTGCTTTGGATATATTTTTAAAAGATTTTACTGGGAGTTTTTGCTTCTACGGCCAACTTCTTTTCAAATTCTCTCTTAGCCTGCCTTATATTTTACTTTATAACACTTATGCCTTATCCTATTTTCTTCTGCTGGATCCTTCTTCCAATTTTTGAATGAATATCTTTTGGCTAAAATAGCTTTTTTCACCTCACCTTTTAACCATGCCGGTAATCGTTTTGCTTTTCTTCCACCTTTCTTAATGCGTGGAATTCATCTGGACTGTGCTTCTAGGGTGGTATTTTTTTTAACAATATTCACGCCTCTTGCACAATTTTTACCTTTGTAGCTGCTCCTTTCAGTTTTTTTCTAACAATTTTTCTCATTTTATCAAAGTTTCCCTTTTGAAAGTTTAGCACGAGAGCCATAGATTTGCTTACTGCCCCACTTCCAGTCATTAATTCAAATTTGATCATATTATGATCATTATTGCCACTACCGTTACCTCTCTCACCAAATCCTGTGCTCCACTGAGAATTAGATCTAAAATTGCTCCCTCTCTCATTGGTTCCTGAACCAATTGCTCCATAAAACTGTCATTTATTCCATCAAGGAACTTGATCTCTGTAGCATGTCCCGATGATACATTTACCCAGTCAATATTGGGGTAATTGAAATCTCCCATTATTACTGCACTACCAATTAGGTTAGCTTCCCTAATTTCTCTTAGCATTTCACTGTCTGTCTCGCCATCTTGGCCAGGTGGATGGTAGTATATTCCTATCACTATAGTCTTCCCCAACATACAAAGGATTTCTACCCATAAAGATTCGATTGAGCATTTAGTCTCATGAAGGATGTTTATCCTGCTGGACTCTATAGCACCCCGGACATAAAGCGCCATACCGCCTCCCGGGTGCTCCTCTCTGTCATTGTGAAATAATTTGTACCCAGTATAGCACTGTCCCATTGGTTATCCTCCTTCCACCATATCTCTGAGATGTCAATTAAGTCTATGTCATAATTCACTGCTATACATTCTAATTCTCCCATCTTACTTCTTAGACTTCTGGCATTAGCATACAAATATTTCAAAGTTTTTTTGTTTGTATTTTCATTCTGCTTTTTAACTGATAGGGATATGTTATAGAATTTTTTAGTTCAGGTGAGTTTTTAGTTGCACTTGGACTACTTCTCTTATTATTGGAACCTCACTGTTGGGATTTCCTAATTCTAATGTGTCATTAGTATCCTTTGAAATTTCCTCCCTCCGAACCATGTGCTGCTGAGCGACTGTCAGCTTTCCCCTTTGTTCTAGTTTAAAAGCTGCTCTATCTCCTTTTTAAAGGTTAGCGCCAGCAGTGTGGTTCCACCCTGGTTAAGATGGAGCCCATCCCTTCGAAAGAGACTCCCCCTTCCCCAAAAGGTTCCCCAATTTCTTACAAAACTGAATCCCTCTTCCTTATTCCATCGTCTCATCCATGCATTGAGACTCCGGAGCTCTGCCTGCCTCTGGGGACCTGCGCATGGAACAGGGAGCATTTCAGAGAATGCTACCCTGGAGGTTCTAGATTTAACCTTTCTACCTAAGAGCCTAAATTTGGCTTCCAGAACCTCCCTCCCACATTTTCCTATGTTGTTGGTGCCCACATGTAACACTACAGCCAGTTCCTCCCCAGCACTTTCTAAAATCCTATCTAGGTGACGTATGATGTCCGCCACCTTCGCACCAGGTAGGCATGTTACTAGGCAATCCTCATGCCCACCAGCCACCCAGCTGTCTACATTCCTAATAATCGAATCACCATCTATGACGGCTGACCTGGGCAGTAGCCCTTGGAGACACATCCTCAGTGTGAAAGACAATGCACCACCTGGAGAGCAGGTCCTTGATATAGGATCCTTTCCTGCTGCACGAAGTTGATGCTCTCCGATCATGAGACCACCTTCCTCCAAGACAGCACCAGGGTTGCCAGTCTGAAGTTGGGACTTGGCTACTATGTCCATGAAGGTCTCATCTATATACCTCTCTGTCTGCCTCAGCTCCTCCAGGTCTGCCACTCTAGCCTCCAGAGATCGGACTCGTTCTCTGAGAGCCAGGAGCTCTTTGCATCGCATGCACGTGTACAATTTCTCACCGGCGGGTAAAATATCATACATGTGACACTCTATGTAAAAGACTGGGAAGCCCCCCTCTTGCTGCTGGACTGCTGCCTTCATCTCAAATTTGTTCAGTTCCTAGTTAAGTTTTAAGTTGCTATGGGAGTAGGAATGTGTCTAATTAGTGTCCTTTAAATGTATTGGTGAATTCACTATTTGACTGTAAGTAATTGTTTTATTCACTATAATAGATGGGTGCTTTATAGATGAAATGAAGATTAATTTTTAATACTGGGGTATTTTACTATTTGTAATAACATTTTTTAGTTTAATCATGTCAATTAACAATTTACTTCAGTTTTTTATACTATGCACTGCATGTTCTGCATATTCTATCTTATTGTGATTATTTGTGTTAATGTCCTTTATTATCTTTGTATTCTGGCTGGCTCTCCCACAATAAATTAGCTTTGAATCTAATTAAAACTGAAATTGTGGTTATTTAAAACAGGGAAACATGACAATACCTTCTATAATAAAGACTGAAAATGAAGAGATTAAATTCTTGCCACATGCTAGAAGGGGTAATAATTGATGCAAAACTGTCTATGGGCCCCCAGGTTAAATCTGTGCTTAGGGTCAGTTTTTGCAAACTGTGTTTATAACGCTGCATTAAACCCCTGATACATCCCACTGATTTTTATGCAGTTCTTAATTTCACCCTCTCTTTATTATTGCAATTCAGTGTATCTGGGCATAGCATTAATAACCATGAGATTACTTTCTTTATTGCAGAATGCAGCTACACGGCTAACTTCTGGTTGCATTACAACACTTCAAATATCATTAGTTATTTTTTACATCTACTGGCTTTCGATACAGTGGAGGATCAAATAAAAAGCTGTAATACTAGGGTATAAACTTCTTGTGCTGGATGCTTTGCCATGGACCGATGCTCTGCTCCAGATTTATAACCCTAGCAGGTGAAGTCACTGAGTTCCTCATAAAGGGAATTGTTAGATGTCCCCTCTACATCATGCTAGGCTTAAGAACACAAAGGAGTAGGCTTTTTCAGTTGCCGCTCCTATTCTTTGGAATACCTTGCCCCGGGAGCTGCGGCTGGTAGGGTGCGGTAAAACATTTAAAAGCAAAGCAAAGATATTTTTCTTCAATCAAGCATTCTTGAAGGCTGATGACTCTCATGTTTAGAGCATGGGATCTTGAAGTTCTTTAGTTTGCTGTTTTACTTGTGCTTGTTTTATTGATGTTTAATGTTGTGTGTGGTGGTTTGTATGCCACCTAGAGCTTCAATATAGGTGGCATATACTTAAATGAATAAATATTCTTATCTATATGTTTATTGCTTTTTATATGTCACTTTTATTGGTATTGCATTGTCTATAGTGTGCATGCTCCACACAAACCTTCGCATGATCTTCCCAGTCCCAACTGAAATATAAATTTGAGTGCTGCAAGTTTGCTCATGCTGAGTTAAGACTTTTCAGGTTATAGGGGTACAGACAGTTAGAGCTAAATCCATTCTTTGCTTGAGAAATATCTCCATCCATGCTTTGTGTACAGTATTTAGTGGTGGGATTGGCAGGGGAAAGGCAGTGAACAGTACTGATGTTGTTTACATCTGATATATTCATCAAGTGTGGTATTTTTATTTTTAGGTGGTGGATAATCCAGAGAACAATGTCTGTTGAAGCTCATGGTTCTGGCAGGGTATTTCATGATGAAATGGCATTGTATATATTAAATTAGAATGGAATTACTGCTAAATCAAAAAGGAATTCCACATAACCCACATATAAATACTAAGCTGATTATTCATTCTTAGAACAGCAGAAAACAATAGCAATTAGCAATATAATTTGGCAAACTCAATCTTTTATATGTATGCTTTGGGACAGAATCACTAAACCTGATGTTAAAAGAACTTTAGCATGCATGCTACAAGGTTTGTTTATTGGCATGACCGTTTCTTCCTGTTCCTTTGGGCCTTCATCTCAAGCAGAATCAGCCTCTATGGGGCAATGGTGCCATGAGTCTTCATTCAGAACTACCATCACCACCATTATTCATTTGTTCCATGCTTTTCCAGCAAAAAGAGTTCAAATCAAGTTAAGTGGGCTAATGTTGCAGTACAATTTTTGAATATACAGTAGTTTGGCAATAATTTCTGTTTACAAGGAGCAAATGAATTCTAATCACAAATCATCAGTGGATTGCAGTCAGTGCTATCAAGGGATTCAGTGAATCCCCAGCCCTGATCAATTTTTTTGTGGTTGAGTTTTTTTTTCTTCCTCTTCAGTTGCTAACATGAGAGGAGTTTGGGGGGAAATTGCCCTCATTAAATGTAACAAGAGTGAAGAAGGCACAACAGGCTGCCTAGACTGGAAAATTGGGCATCCAAATAGACTGGAAGATTGGGCATCAAATTGGCAGATGAAGTTTAATGTGGACAAGTGCAAGGTGTTGCATATAGGGAAAAATAACCCTTGCTGTAGTTACACGATGTTAGGTTCCATATTAGGAGCTACCACCCAGGAAAAGGATCTAGGCATCATAGTGGATAATACTTTAAAATCATCGGCTCAGGGTGCTGCAGCAGTCAAAAAAGCAAACAGAATGTTAGGAATTATTAGGAAGGGAATGGTTAATAAAACGGAAAATGTCATAATGCCTCTATATCGCTCCATGGTGAGACCGCACCTTGAATATTGTGTACAATTCTGGTCACCGCATCTCAAAAAAAAAATTTAGTTGCGATGGAGAAGGTACAGAGAAGGGCAACCAAAATGATAAAGGGGATGAAACAGCTCCCCTATGAGGAAAGGCTGAAGAGGTTAGGGCTGTTCAGCTTGGAGAAGAGACGGCTGAGGGGGGATATGATAGAGGTCTTTAAGATCATGAGAGGTCTTGAACTAGTAGATGTGACTCGGTTATTTACACTTTTGGATAATAGAAAGAATAGGGGGCATTCCATGAAGTCTGCAAGCAGCACATTTAAGACTAATTGGAGAAAATTCTTTTTCACTCAATGTAAAATTAAGCTCTGGAATTTGTTGCCAGAGGATGTGGTTAGTGCATAAACCCAATTGTTTTATATCTCTGATTTTATTGCTTGATGTTTTGAGAGGAATTGTGATGTTTCTGTTTTTCCATTGTTGCACTGCATAACACAGTTGGGCTTATAGTTTCCAGTTTAGTTTTTGTTGCAACATTTCTGTTCTGTATTTGGTTAGGGTCTGTCTGTAATTTAAAGGTCCAGCTCTTGTGTAAATGTAATTCTTACTGTGAAAATGATGATGACATAACATTTTTTTCCATAATGTGCCTTACCACCAGTATGCTCAAAAACTCAATACAATTCTATGCAATGTTTAATTCTAAAATAATTAAAAGGTCAACCAGCAAGGTACAACCAGTTTGTGAAATGTTGCAGCAACATGGCAGAACAGGGCAAATAGACATGTAATGGCATTTTAACCCATCCACCTCTAAATCTGGGCCCATCAGGAAGAAGCTTATAACAGAATAATTCTGAATGTAAGCAAAATGTGTCTAATATATTAAATGAATAAAACTTTATTTCTATCAAAATTTATGAAATTTAGAATTTAAGATAGCCACTGAATAGACAGCACTAGTTAGCCAGATAAATTTATCCGGCTAGCTAGCAAAGCCGCACAGTGGCTGAATATGGACCTCATCACATATGCATGATATTTTTCTCTTCTGACCTAAACATGCCTTAGGGAGGGCCTTGTCACAATTCAGCTAACAGAACGCATACTAGAGCAGCCTATGAAAGTGTTTAGCCTGCCAAGGTGGGCAATTTTCAGATAGGGCACTCTAAAGACTAATCTAGGTACATCATACCTTTGTTTTTCTCCAGGTATATTCTGAATTCCGTGGAACTATCTACAAGCAAAATAAAGGTAAGGAGAAATAATTCCAAAGTTAGAAAGAAAATATGAACTAAAAATGTTAGAAATGTACTTATCTTCCCCATGCTGATAACTTGTGACGTCTTTAAACATATAGACCAAAACAGGCAAAATCAAACCGACATGGCCCATGTTTTGCACATATGGCTGCATCAGGGCATTATTTGGGAAAAGCAAGAAAACCAAAAGATTAAATATACACCTTAGCACTTAAAGATATATTTATAACAAGCACTTAGCCTTAGTGAAAAGCATACGTATCAAAGTGGCTAAACATCTATGATTCTTTTTGTAATGGCACAGAAGCACAGCAGAGTAAATAGAAATAGAGACAATAAGATAGTTACTCTCACAACTTCCTTTCTTTCAATCAAGAAGTCTCTAGTGGTGAAAACATTGATACAAGATCTTATCCAATCAAATGCATGAACCAAAAGCCAACGAGAAGGTTATATGTGGTCCTTTAAACAAAATATCAGACTGGATGGAAGTATTCTAAAGTAATTGATAAAAATATAAAGCCACTCAAGTATTTAGAATAAAAACAGCCCCCGAAAAAAGGTTGCTAGCATGTTCACAGAAAGAAGCCCCCTATATTTATACATTTTATATACTGTCGTTCCACATAAAAGTCACAACGGTTTACAGAAGCAACGGTCACAATTATTAATCAACATGTATTGACGATTTACACAGTTAGTATTCATAAACAGGAAATAACACTTCTCAAATGAGATGTTCCAACACATATCAAAATGCTTACTAAAGATCTAATACTTAAGGCAAGTACTACAGGAAAATAATAATAATAGTCAGCACATTGTTTTGAGATTTTTATGTTGTCTCGTTATGTTTTATTTCTCATGCTTCAATTAATATCTCTAATCCATTATGCAACTGAAGTTCTTTGCATTCTGATGTTTTTAAGTTAGGTTATATGCATTTTTGAATAGCCATGATTTTAGCTCACCTCTAAATCTCTTTCTATCTGGTATCAAATGCAACATCTCAGGAAGAGAATTCCAAAGCTTTGGACCTGATATTGAAAACACACAATCTCTTATTTGAGTCAGCTGTGTACTCTGTAAAGCGGGAACAGTCAGTAGTCCTTTATTCTGAGATCTTAAGGGTAGATTTTCAAAGCTGCGCGCAGGTGTCCATGTGTGTGCGCTTCCCGGCACACACACATGGACGCGGTGAGTTTATAACCTGCGCGAGCTGGCGCATGTATGTTATAAAATATATGGGCCACACGCACATGCGTACCGGATTTTATAATCTGTGCAGGTGGCGCACGCAAGTGGGGGAGGATTTCTGCAAACTTCGTGCGGCATTTCGGCCTTCCCCAGTTCCCTACCCCCCTACCTAACCTCCCTTCCCCTTCCACTATCCTCCCCACCCCATAAGCCCTACCTAGCTAACCTTTTTTTTGTTTGTTTTTATACTTACTTCAGGGCCCAACCTGAAGTAAATTGCATGCGCCAGCAGCCGGGAGAGCGATCAATTGCGCTGACCCGGCCTGCCCCACCCCGCCCCGTCCCTCCCTGTCCCCCGGTCTGCCTCTTCAAAGAGGCCCGGCACTTATGTGCATACCGGGGTTTAGGTGCGTGGCCAGGTCCCTTTGAAAATGTGCCCAATGTGCGCAAGGCCCAGGATTTACATGTGTGGCCCTTTGAAAATCTACTCCTTAGTGTTCAGTGAGGTGTGTAAGCTTGTGATGTCACGCCAATCAGACCAGTGTTACTAAAATGAATAATTTTGAATTTTAAGGTTAATACTTTGTAATAGATTCGGGATTGTACCAGCAGCCAGTGCAGTGAGTTCAGTGACGTGTAATGTGATCAGATTTCATGGTTCCTAATAACAGTCTAGCTGAGGCATTTTGTAATAGTTGTAATGGTTTCAAGAGATAAGCGGGCAGACCAAGTAATAGAGAGTCACAGTTGTCTAGATGTGAAAAAATAAGAGTTTGCAATACAGTACGGAAGTCTTTAAAAGTTAATAAAGGTTTCAACCATTGTAATATACGTAACTTGGCATAACCTGTATTAATTAATTTATTGATGTGCTTTTTCATAGTAATGTTTTCATCTGACTGGGATACCTAAATTCCATACTTGGTTTGAGGGAGTAGCCAAGTTTAAAACCGGAGGTTTAACTATAGAAGGATTTCTACTTAGCCAGATAACTTCAGTCTTTCTTGGAATTAATGTTAGTTACAGATGGATTAGTTCTTGCTGTATTGCTTTCATATAGTATCAATACTGTATTTTCAAATGATTTAGAGAATGGTATGTAAAATTGTATGTCATCAGCATACAAGAACAAAGAAATTCCTAGGTCCGCAAGCAATTTGCACAGTGGGAGAATGTGGATATTGAATAGTGTTGCCGAGAGGGATGAACCTTGAGGGACGCCTCTGTCAATATGGAAAGTATCAGATATCTGATTGCCCAATTTGACTTGGAATGACCTGTTAGATAGGAAGGAAAAGAAACATCTGAGGACACTATCTTTGATCCCAATGTGGCTCAGCTGATGGTATAATAGGGTATGGTCCACAGGGTCAAAGGTGGCTGTTAAATCAATTAGCACCAGAAAATAAGATTCATCGGACTCAAACCCTCGTAAAACAGAGTCCATTAAGGAGAGGCATAAAGTCTCAGTTGAACAATTAGTAAAAATGTGTAACCTATCATTAAAATCATCCATTGTACCTGAAGACTGGAGGGTGGCTAATGTAACCCCAATATTTAAAAAGGGCTCCAGGGGCAATCTGGGAAACTACAGACCAGTTAGCCTGACTTCAATGCCAGAAAAAATAGTGAAAAGTATTCTAAAGATCAAAATCACAGAACATATAGAGAGACATGGTATAATGGAACAAAGTCAGCATGGCAAGTCTTGCCTCACAAATCTGCTTCACT